>NC_072797.1:97905833-98208863 GCF_028583425.1 Eublepharis macularius | reverse complement strand
CAGCCAGCTGGAGAGGGGGGGGGGGGAGTCTTGGAAAGGAAGAAAGTCCCCCGCACCATTTGCAAATGGCATGGGGAACCTCATTCCCTTTAAAGTCTCCTTCCAGCCGGCTGGAGGGAGGGAGGGGAGACTCTGAAGGGAAGAAGGTTCCCCACGCCATTTGCAAATGGCGTGGGGAACCTCCTTCCCTTCCAAGTCTCCCTCCTTCCAGCCAGCTGGAAGGAGGGGGGAAACTTTGTCAGGAAACCCCTGACAAGCGGCTGAGTCAGGGATGAAGTGTCCCTCTTCCTGCGCTGTGCAGCAGCAGGGAGAGGGAAATTTAAACCCTGGCAGGCTGCAATCAGCCCTTGTCAGGGTTTTCCCTGACAACTGGCTGAGTCGGGGGTGAAGTGCCCCTGGGCTTAGATTGGGGTTTCCACTGCAACAGGAGTTCAGACAGAGTTCAGAAAGTCCATGCCTACTGTTGCCAAGGGAATTGACTGAAAGGTGCAAGACTGTCTGGCTTGACGAATGGCTGATGAACACCATTAACAGGGCTTGGAACGAACACATGTTCATCAGGAACGGGGCCTCACAAACAGCTTGCTCGCAAACAGCTAATCTGGCTGCTCATGGCTTTTTTTTTGTTTGTTTGTACTGCTGTTCGTGCCCACCTCTAAACATAATGTATCTCATACAAGAGACAAATTCTCTACTCACACATATATACCATTCCTAAAAGGCATTGCCTCCACAAAAAGTACAGTAAAGGCAAGAAGATTATCTCTTGCTAGACTTTCATCTTAGCTCACACTGAAGGCAAGTTGATTTTGCAATCAGTCTACCTTCACACTGCGTGCAAGGAGAAGGGGGTTGAAATCCTCCTGACTAACGAGTTAGATTCCCCATTCATTTGTCTTGGAGTGTAGATAGGCAGGAAGCCAATCTATGTGCAGTCTATGTTACATTGAAAAAAACTCAGTACAAACACTTGCTGTACAACGTTAAGCACACATCCTCTGAAGTAAATCTCAATGAGTTCAAAGTGAGCTTAGGATGGACACTAAATTCACAAAGAAACACAGCTTGGATTATTCCACATGGAGGGTTTTCTCCATTTCAGCAACTCTACTTGTGCACCTTTTTGTTGTTGCTGTTTCACATGACATTTTCCTCCATTATAAACAGCCCTCCTTTTTTTCTGGAAAAAAACCTGACGAGAAAAGTCCATCTTTGCCAGCATGGCATTGTTGGGACAGTGTTTTCCATGTGTCCAGTAGGGACGTTACTCCTTGTGTTTGAGTGAAAGGAAATATCCTCTTTCTGTGCATCTGCATATTCTTCTTTTGATGCATATTCACTCAATCTACAAGGATATTCTTCATGTAGGCAGGGTTACCAGCTAAACAGCAGCTCTGCTCTTCTACCTTCCACAGCAGTTTGATCTGCAGAAGTAAGCAGATGTATAACATTACCCATCTGCCAATATCTGTAGATCAAGTCTGCATAGTAGCAGGAACTGGTTAAAAAGATATCAACCTTACCTGTGGACAATGAGCTATTTTGCTGGATGGAACCAGCTATTCAGATACTGCACAAAACTGCTTTGGAACTGACGACTGCTTCAGAATGGTGGAAGTCAGCTTAATGCCAAGCAGTGCCAAAAAACCATTCAGTGTCAGCAATCAGAAAGCCTTTTGTGAAATAAGGACAGACTTGGGTAAACACAGGAACAATGAATGTTGGACTCAAGCCCCTTTGGAAGGAAGCTCGGTCTGGAAACCTTTTCAGCAACAGCAAATCTACACTTCATACTAGCTAAACCAGGAATGTTTTTAAAAAGAGAACAAATTTTTAAAAGAGGATGATGTTACCCATCTAGCACTACCTTATCAAACAATATGAACATTCAGAAGTGCAAGTAGCCGAGAACAAGATACTAAAATAACTCCTTTTGTGTGAAAACAGAGGCTTCATTATCACCTCTAAATGGCAATTCCTGTGTTGATGGGAGTTCCATGTCACGAAGGACTTATTCGGAACTTGCTTCTCTTTGGAAGCAGGAAAACTGCCCTGAAGACTTATCTCAGCATGACAATGCTCAAAGACGATTTTTACTTTTGTTCCACAAATCTAGTTGCAGATTTCATGTCCCTAGACCACCCGGAAGAAAGGAAAAGATTATCCTCCAGCTTCCAGAAAAACTAAACACTGCAGCAATTTCTAATCTAACTCCCCTGTTTTGTCGATACCTCCTAAGTCTTTCAGGAGACAGATGAGGAATTACATTCATGCCTATCAGCAGTTCTTTCTGATATGTCATACTATACTTCTTCTCTCTGAATTTTCAGGCATACTAGAGCTTCATTACTGTGAATATATATCATCTTACTTAGCAGGATTATTTAGTATAATTAGCATTGCTAGTGCATGCAGCTTTAGCTCTTATTAGGCATCGATGCCATTGAGGAAGCGTGGGAATTTTTTTCGCACTGTGATATGTGCTGACACTTGAGGAACACATATTGAGGAAAAAGTCTTAATCCTCACTGCAGGTTGAGTACAATGATGGCTCATGTCTGAACATTGCTAGAAATGGGAATGGTCTTTATTTACTTATTTATCCTATGAGGCAAAAGCAACTGGATGCCATTTAAGGACAGATTTTGTTTCTCACTATGCAGTGACATTTTTTTTCCAGAGGGGAAACCATTATTCATTTATCTATTAGCAATCTACATGCACACATGCACACACAAAAGATTCCGGTAGAGTTTTGTCCAATTTATTTGCTGGCATGGTTATATTTTAGCTTGATTATCTGAAGGGGAAAAGATGGAAATTCCCACAGTCTTATCAAATGGAATTTTTAATTCTAGTTCTACCACAAAATAAAGCAAATCTCAGGACACCAAATTTTGAGTAGGGAAACCAAAAATATTCCCAGACGTAAAAACAAATATACTATAAAGAGATGACATTGCTTCTCCTGCTTTTGATTTTCTAAACATTCATGAACCATTTAACAAGTAGATGCACAACTAATAAGGCCAAGAAAAATGCATGCTTACAAAATAATAAAAACCTGTAACTTTGGGATAATAAGCAGTAATAAATAGTCTGTATATGTCACTGTATATAAAGGTGTATATTAAGCTGTGCATGGAGCCTTCCTTCCACCCCCTTCCTTCTGCATCTTGCTATGTTATGCTCCTCAAACTCCTGTTTGAGGTGGGGGGACCCTTGGATATGGCAAGAGGCTTTGCAATGGGTCCCCAGGCTGGGGGGGGGGGATGGGTGGAAATCTAGCACAAGTAGAAGTTCCAATTGTGGTAACAGAAGGAGCCTACACAGTATAAGGAAAATTGAGTGCATTTTATGTGAATGCATATGCAGAGGGGAATATATTCATTCTATCCACATAAAGGGAGGAAGCAACATATGCCTGACTCATCATGCCCTTCCCCCATTCCCTTCATTTGTTGTTCTAATCTCTGTGCAGTGTGTCATTTCTCTTTAATTCCAGTTGATCTGGGACAATTCCTACAATTTCCAGAATTAGGGAATACACAGTTTTCTGCAGTTTCTAGTTCCTTAATTTTATTCTAACCCCTACCCAAAATTTCCAATGTGCACAGGTATATAGGTAAAACAATGCAAGCACATAGTCTTGATGTGATTGTATGCATGTACAATCACTTCTGTATTAAAACACCACACACAACTAATCCTTTTTTTTTTTGCAGTGTTTAATCGATGCACGCATGTGCACCCAAAGCATGTGATGTGATTGACCTTAGGAGGCAGTTTTTAAAGAGACAGCAGCAACCACAACCACTGCCTTGCCATTGCTACCGCCATTGTTGTGAGATATAAGAGTTTGAGAAGCACCATTGGGCACATCACTCTTTTCTTAATTAATATTTACTTGCTTCCCTTCAAACTGTTTACTGGTCAATGACCATAATAAATGTTATTATCATCATCATCATCATCATCATCATCATCATCATCATCATCATTGGGCACATATCGTTTCCCATACTTTCTTGAAATAACTCCAAGGCATGAGTATTACCTGCTGCTGCTCATAGGTAGGGATAGAGAATGCAGGGTGCTGTCTTTGATCAGAAATGAAGGGGGGAGAAGCAAATGAACTGCAAGAACTAATATCCCAGGCAAACTGCACATGGTAGCACTTTAGAGTCACAGAAGATTTGTTCCTTGTTTAGAACATTTGTATTGCTGCCTCTCCAGAAAAACTGCTCAAGGTGGCTTACTGGGTAAAACATGGTAAATTAATAAATCTGCATAACAAAATTGGCAAAACTTTTAAAAAGGACTAGTAAGAACCATCATTGGCCCCTGGACAAAAATTCCATCTGCCCCCATATGATCCTAGTGTAAACAGAATAATAATTGCAATAGGATTGCAATAGGTGCAAGCTCCATCCCCTTCAACAACAACAACAACAAACTAGGAACAAAGAGACACAGAAAGACTCTCCAGCTAAGGGCCTAGCTAGAACACTGAAGTACACAATCAGTGAAACATAGATGAGACACAAGTAGAGGTGGGCATGAACAGCAATACAAAGCAAGAAAAGGCACAAACCAGGCCGATTCGTGGTTCGTGAAAATGTGGTTCGTGGGCCGCATGTTCCACGAACTCCGTGACTTTTTTTATTCAGTTCATGAGAGTCGTTGGGCAGCAGGAGAACGGGGCTGTCAGTTTCATAGACCCTGTGCTGGGTTCAGCCAATGGGCTGAAGCTCGCAAGCGGCAGGAGAAGGGGGCTGTCTGTTTCAAACACCCTGCACAGGCTTCTCCTGATCGGATGAAGCCTGCATGGGGTGTTTTGAAAATAACAGTGTTCCCCTGCCGCTTGCAAGTGACAGGGGATGGCTGTGACTTTCGAACGTCCCACACTGGCTTCACCTGATCAGATGAAGCCAGTGTGGGGTGTTTTGAAACTCTCAGCCTCCTCCTGCTGCTTCCTGGGGACAGGAGAAGGGGAATGTCAGTTTCATATACCCCATGCCGGCTTCAGCAGCCAGTGCGGGGTGTTTGAAATGCCACGAACCACGAACCAAGTCATGAACTAGGAAAAGTTCATGGAAGTTCGTGTTCTTGGTGCGTGGAACTTGACAAACCACAAATCATGTGGTTCGTTTTGTTTGTTTGTTTGTTCGTGCCCATGCCTAGACACAAGTTACCTGGAAAGAAGTCCATTGAATAAAGTGAGATATCAGTCTCTCAAAAAGCACTAAACTGAAAAAAACCCTTATTATTTCCAGAGGGCTCCTGATCAGGTTGAAGGTAGATCTTTTGGATACAATTATAAGCAGGTCTTCTTAGAAGTAAGTCCCATTTTATGCATTGGAGCTTATTCCTATTTCACATGCATATGTGCTTTTAAAAATTTAACATATAGTATCAATTAATTATAAGGCATTAGAGCTTCATAACATGCATTTTAATGGGAATTACAATTGCTTTCCTTCCTTACAAACATTTCTTCATGTCTGTAGCTATATCTACACACTCAGAATTCACTTCATGTATCTGATGAAATAGATTCTAACTATGAAAGTTGAAATAATCATTTTTTTTACGGTGGCACAAGATTCCTTTTGAGTTTTACCGCAACAGTCTAACTTGATTATCCCTATAGAATATGTCTGTTCTAATTACTCAGTTTGTACCAAGACTTCACAGGGGCTTAACCCAAGTTTGTTTTCAGCATGGTCTGAGTTCTGGAAGAAAAATACTTCTGGGCATGCTCAGAATTCCTTTCCCTCACCACTGCAATCGCTTTTCTTTCCACATAATTGTAATAATACAGTAGCATACTTAACAATGCAGAGGAAGCAATGGTACCTCTGAATTACATTTTAAATCCCTCTGTGAAAATGAGTCTAGGGCTACCTGTACTGTACCTTTCATAAGAATAAGATAAGTGGCTTGCTGTATATCTCTAGTAATTAATTAGTTACTTAAATAATATTGCTTTAACAGCCAACTGGCCACAAGCAGCATCCTACTAAAACAACCCTTTTATTATCCCTTTTACATTTAATTACTGCTGACAGAAATTTTATAAATGTAATTTATAAAATATAAACTGCCCTATTTCTTCTTCAGGTCCTCTCAAAAGCAAAATAACAACAGAATATGTTCTAAAGTCTCAATTTGAACATTTCCACATTCTAGCCAAATAAGGTATACCTGCATAGTGGCACTCAGTAACCATAGACAGAAAGGCATTTAGCCTAGCCAGCATAAATGCCCTTCTATAGCGGGGCACCGTTAAGTAAAATACACAGAATTGGAGGGGTTTAAGCCATGAGCAGCCAGTGAGCACAAACATGGTATTTCCTCCTGTCTACTACTAGAATCCAGGGATTTCACACCTAGCTTGACTTCTATTGTCTCATATACATTATTTGGGTTAAAGCCCAGCAATTTAAACCTATTTTCAATGACCTTTTCCCAAGACGTCAATGATGGATCCTTTCTAACAAAACTTAGCAGCCCTTCATTAATCATAAGCATCTTTCAGTATAACAGCAATGATCTTTGCCACTCTAAAGTTTCCAGAGATTTCTGATTTAGCTCTGCTGAGGGCTACCCTAGAAACACAATTTGGCATGACTGATATTCTACAGAGAAATTGTGTTAGTAGTTGGTCAATTGATTCATCAACCACATCAATCAGCACCCCATGACCATATAATATTTGGGGAATTACTTTAGCATTGAATGCTTTGATTGCTCCAGGTATAAAATTTCATACCCCAGGTATGAATAAAGTGAATTAAGGCATATCTGGATACTTTTGCTTTGTGTTTGATACTTTTCAGATGTAATTTCTAGATTAGATTTGCTTGAAATAGGATACCCAAATAATCAAATTGTCTAACTTGGTCATTCCCACCCCCCAACCCCGCCGTTATCATGCCATTCAGGAATATTTCTTGCTTTGGAAAAGAACATGATTTTAGATTTCTGGGTGTTCATATAAATAGTCCCTCATTTAGACAATATTCAGAGAAGTGCTTAAGCAATTTAAGAGGTCCTATGGGGGAATGAGAAAGGAGCAAGGTAGCATTAATGGTATTTTTGATCCACCAGAGAAGGAGCATGCGACAAATGGGGAGCTAAAAAATAGCTAGATCATTTATAGAGAGATCAAACAATTCTTGCCTAACTCTTTTGTTTTGGGGATTTCTTGTCTTAGTTGTCCTAAAATTCCCATTCTAATTTGGGCTGAGGCGTTAGAATATAATTACTGGATTACCCATAATAACCTTTTATCTATTGAGGATTTTTCTAGTTTATTCTAGTTTGACTGAATCAAAAGCTTGTTTTAAATCCATAATGCTGCAAAGAGAATACCTTATTTTACTATGGTAGATTTTTCCACTAGTGATCATAAAACCAAACTTCTAGGAATCTTACCTGCCGAGAATAAAAGCAACATCTACCCCACTCAGTTGAACTCCAAAATTCACTCAGATGTTTTCACCTTTTTCCAGCCATGATGTTTCTGCCAAAAATGCCCTCCTCTTCCATTTATCGAAGACTAGAAACAAAGCCCATTGAGGGAAAAAATACAACGGGCTCTAGAAAGGTGAGCGTGGACAGGCAGGTGTTTCCTCCTCCTCCATCACTGATCCCGGCCTGTGAAGGAGGGGGTGGGCATTGCCACCTGCTCCACACCTGATCTCAGCAATGTGAAGGGGTGGTGGGCTTTGCTACCTGCTGCACGCCTCAAACAGCCTGGGTAAAGTGGGGCAGGCATTGCCACCTGTTCTGCTCCTGATCCCAGCCAGGTGAAGGGAAAACGGGCATTGCCTTCTGCTCTGCGCCTGATTACAGTGGGGAGAAAGGGGGCTGCCTGCTTCAAGCCTGATCCCAGCTGGATAAAAGGGGGTGGGCATTGCCACCTGTTCCCTGCTGGGTGAAGGGAGGAGCAGGCATTATCTTCTGCTCCTCGCCTGATCCTGACAGGCAAAGGTGGGCTGTGAGCTTTGCTATGTGCTCCGCTCCTGATGTCAACTGGGTGAAGAGAGTGTGGGCCACCTCCTCTGCTCCTGATTCTGGCAGGTTGAAGGGGGGTGGAGATTGCTGCCTGCTTGGCACCTGATTCCGACAGGGTGAAGATGAGGTCGGCATTGTTGCTTGCTCAGTACCTTATTCCAGTAGGTTGAAGGGGGTGGGCATTGCCACCTGCTCCACTTCTTATTCCACCTGGGTGAAGGGAAGAAGGGAATTGCCTCCTGCTCTGTGCCTGATCCCACCCAGGTGAAGGCACTGGGGGAGGGGCATTGGTACCTGCTCCACTACTGATCCCAGCTGGGTGAAGGGCGTGGGCATTGCCATCTGCTCTGCTCCTGATCCTACCTGGGTGAAGAGGTGTGTGCATTGCCACCTGCTCTTCTCCTAATACCAGCTGGGTTAAGGCAGAGAGTGGGCATAGCCTCCTGCCCCACTCCTGATCGCAGCTGGGTAAAGGGGGGTGAGCATTGCCAGCTGCTTCACTCCTAATACCAGCTGAGTTAAGATGAGGGTTGGCATTGCCACCTCCTCCGCTCTGAATACCAACTGAGTTAAGGTGGAGTGTGTGCATTGCCACTTGCTCTGCTCCTAATACCAGCTGGATTAAGGGGGGGTGGGCATTGCCACCTGCTCCACTCCTAATGCCAGTTGTGATAAGGTGGGGGTGGGCATTGCCACTTGCTTCACTCCTAATACCAGATGGATTAAGGTGGGGGTGGGCATTGCCACCTGCTCTGCTCCTAATATCAGCTGGGTTAAGGGAGGGGTGGGCATTACCACCTGCTGCACTCCTGATTCCAGCTGGCTGAAGGGGGGTGGGCATTGCCAACAGCTCCACTCCTAATACCACCTGGGTTAAGGTAGGGGTGGGCATTGCCACCTGCTCCACACCTAATAGCAGGTGGGTTAAGGTGCGGGGAGGGCATTTCTCCTGCTCCGCTCCTGTTCCCGGCCTGGGCTTCCCACCATGGCATGTTTTCTGGAGCGATATGATGAGTTACCTGGGCTTTCCTCTGTGGCAGCGCCCTCTGGTGGTGCACCAGGGTATAAAGTGAGTCGTCTGAAACATGCTTACTCAATTATAGAGTAAGATTATCTTTTTTTAAAAAAAAATAATTTTATTGGATTAGATATCATTAAATTGTACATTACAATCAGTTTCCTTTAATTTTTCCAATTCTAACCCCCTCCCTTTCCCCCCCTTTTGTTGACTTCCAACAGTTTTCCAACCCCTTGTCCCTTTTCCCTTACTCATTTTAAATTTATTCTATCTGTCAAACATAATCTTTCACTTTCTTCTAAGCTTATCTATATAACACAGTGCTCCTTCTGTCTTCCTACTTACTTTAACAACTAAATAATACGTAACTAAATAATACATTCTTGGCATATTTTCTTTTGATAATAATCATTTAGCTAATTTTGGTACTTTATACTCTATCTTATAATCTCATCTTCAATATGGGGCAAACAATTTATCCCTCATTTAGCATATTTTTAGATACTTCTATAAACAGTACATTCAATATAAGTCAACCCATTTAACTTATACTCTATATATTTCTTTTTCTACATATCTCCTCTTCATACTGTTTTAATTATATAATTGTATTATTCTTTCATTATGCAACTATCCACCAAAAATAGTCAACCAATTTGACCCATATATACCTCCAAACCAATTCAATCAATTTAATACATAATCTATACATTAATATATATTTTCCAACCTTACTTAAATTCCTTCATTGCAATTATAAAATTATCTCCATTATACAATTATTGCCAGAAATGAAAGTAATTAGTTTCTATCCTTATAATTGGTTAATTTCTATCATTATAATTCTTGTAATAACACCTATAATACTTAATGCTATATATAATAGTCTAATAAAATAGTTGCTTAGAAATTCTCATTTACCTCTCCACCCCCCGGTAAAGTCACCTCCCTCTACTTTTATTGTATTTCAGTAATTTTCAAACTGCCACAGTTCTCCTCCCACCTCCCATTTCTTCACTAAATATTGTTTCAGCTTCTCCGTGTTGAACTGTCCTGGATCAAGGTCTCTCAGTTTCCTTGTCATTTTGTCCATTTCCGCCATGTACAGCAATTTATATATCCAGTCCTCAATAGTTGGCACTTCTTGCACTTTCCACTTTTGCGCGTACAAAAGTCTAGCCGCTGCTGTCATGTAAAATAGCAATGTCCTATATTGTGCTGGAATATCCTCCATTCCCAAGTTCAGTAGCAGGAGTTCTGGGTTCTTATTAATTTGAAATTGTAAAATCTCACTTATTACTCTTATTATTTCCCCCCAGTACTGCCTAGCTACCTCACAAGTCCACCACATGTGATACAAAGATCCCTCATGCTTTTTACATTTCCAGCATTTGTTAGACATATTCAAATTCCCTAGCACAATTTTCTTTGGTGTCAAATACCAACGATAAATCATTTTATAGACATTCTCTTTAATATTGGTGCATGTCGTGATCTTCAACGTATTTTTCCACAAGTATTCCCACACCTCCATTGTTATTTCTTTATTAAAGTTTATAGCCCACTTCACCATTTGCACTTTAACTGTTTCATCTTCAGTATACCATTTCAGCAGCACTTTATATACCTTAGAGATTTCCTTTTTATCCTCTTGTAAAAGTGCCTGTTCTAATTCCGAATTCTCCATTCTTATCCCTCCCTTCACACAGTCCGAATTATAAAGATCTCTGATCTGTCTGTACTGAAACCAATCGTAACTTGGAGACAACTCGTCCTGCGTCTTTATTTTGGGTTTAGAAAATTCCATTCGGGTTATCTCCTTGTATGTTAAACACTGTTGTTCATTATCGACAGTTCTCGGATCTATTACTTCATATGGAACCACGCATGAGGGGATTCCATCTTGTAGGTAATTTCTGTACTTCTTCCAAGTTGTGAATAGGCTTCTCCGAATATAATGATGTAAGAACATAGAGTCCGCTTTTACTTTATCATACCATAAATATGCATGCCATCCGAATATTTTTTTATATCCTTCTAAGGGCAGTAATTTCCGGTTTTTCAGCATCATCCAGTCTTTCAACCACACTAAACAAATTGCGTCATAATAAAGTCTTAGGTTGGGCAGTTGCATTCCGCCTCTTTCTTTTGCATCTTGTAACACTTTCATTTTCACTCGAGGCTTTTTGCCTGCCCAAACAAAATCTGATATTTTCCTCTGCCATTTTTCAAACTGCTTAGAGTCTCGGATAATTGGTATTGTCTGTAACAGAAACATCACTCTTGGCAACACATTCATCTTAATTACTGCAATTCTTCCCAACCATGACAAATTCAGTCTGTTCCATTTAATCAAGTCTTGCTCTATCTGAGTCCATAGTTTCTCACAGTTGTTTTTAAATAAATCTATATTCTTTGCAGTCAGTTCAATTCCCAGATATTTCACCTTACTTGTTACTTCGCAGTCTGTTATTTCCATTAATAATTGTTGTTTTTGTTTAGTCATATTTTTACATAATATCTTTGACTTCTTTTTGTTTACATAAAATCTTGCCAAATCTCCAAACTCCTTAATCTTCTCTATTACTTTTGGCATATTCTCCATTGGATCTTCCACAATTAGCATTATATCGTCCGCAAATGCTCTGACCTTATAGGAAAAGTCCTTTATTTTTATTCCACGGATTGCATTGTCTTCTCGTATCTGTATCATCAGTATTTCCAAAACCAAAATAAACAACAGTGGAGACAACAGGCAACCTTGTCTTGTTCCTTTACCTATAGTCAATTTCTTGGTCACCTCGTCATTCACCACAATTGCTGCACTCTGGTCTCTGTAAATTTCCTTTACTGCTCTTATGAATCTTTCTCCCATTTGTAGCTTTTCCATGGTGGCAAACATAAAGTCCCAGTTCAAATTGTCAAACGCTTTTTCAGCGTCCACAAAGAAGAAGCCAACCTCCTTGTCACAACGTTTGTCATAGTATTCAATAGCATTTATACCTGTCCTTAAATTGTCTTTGATTTGTCTATTTGGCAAAAAACCAGCTTGCTCCTCCTCAATAACTTCAGAAAGCCATCCCTTCACTCTTTCCGCCAGTATCTTCACAAAAATTTTATAATCATTATTAAGTAACGATATAGGTCTATAGTTTTTCACATTAGTCAGATCTTGCCCCTCTTTGGGGATCAGTGATATATTAGCTTCACTCCAAGTGTCTGGGATCCGTTGATCCTTTAAAACACCATTAATCACATCTTTTAGGAATGGTGCCAGTTCATTAGCCATTACCTTATAAAATTTGGCTGTAAGTCCATCCGGTCCTGGCGCCTTTCCCAAGTTTGTTGACTGTATTGCCTTTCTTATTTCTTCCTCCGTTACTTCATTGTTCAATTTGTCTCTCCAAGCTTCCGAAATTACTGGGAGCTTCATTTTCTCCAAGTATGTCGCTATTGAGTCTTTATTCACCTCTTTTTTATTATACAATTTGGCATAAAATTTATAAAAGGCTCTGCTAATAGCTGTCTGTTCCAGGTACACTTTATTGTCCTCACAGATTTTATTTATTATTTTCTTCTCCTTTCTCTTCTTCAATTGCCATGCCAAATATTTTCCAGGTTTATTTGCGCCTTCAAACGCCTTTTGATTCATTCTCTTAAGATTCCATTCCAATTCTTTATTATTCATTGCTGTCAGCTGTTCTTGAAGAATTTTAATATCCTGGTAGATTTTCTTTTTCCCTGGTCTTTTCTTTAACTGTATTTCTTTGGCTTTTATTTTCTCCATGATCTCCTGTCTCTTCTCCTCTTTTTTTTTCCTGGCTCTTCCATTTAAGTCCATTAATATGCCCCTAATTACTGCCTTGTAGGTGTCCCATACCTTGTTGGTTGGTACTTCTTTATTCATGTTGTATTGTATGAAGAACTTTGTTTCTCTTCTCAACATCTCCATATTTTCTCCCTCTTGCAGCAAATCCTCATTTATTCTCCATCCTTTCCTTTTACTCCTTTTCCCCAACTTCCACATAATTGGATTATGATCTGAGCCTACCATAGGCATTATTTCCACATCCTTAGTCCAAAGCGCTAAGTCTTTTGAGGCCCAGATCATATCGATTCTTGATAGCGTAGAGTGTCTCGCGGAGAAAAACGTATATTGTCTGCATTTGGGATTTTGTCTTCTCCATACATCTTCTAAAGTTTCCTGTTGCGTCAATACAAAAAACGTCTTTGGTAATAGTCCTCTTTTCTTTTGTGCAGTTGCTGACTTTTTATCTAGTTCCAAGTTTGTCACTCCATTGAAGTCTCCTGCAAGAATTATCTGGTCATAAGAAAGTTCATCTAATTGCTTCCTCAAGTCCTCAAAGAAGCTTTCTTTTGCTCCGTTAGGTGCATAGATTCCAATCACCAATACTCTCTTTAAATTCCATATACATTCCACTGCTAAAAATCTGGCTTCCGCATCTTTCATCACTAACTTTGGCTGTAGCTCCTCTTTTATATACAATACCACTCCCCTTTTTTTCTTATTAGAGGCCGCTACAAAATCACTGCCCAATTTAATCAATTTTAAATACTTTGCATCCTGTTTTCTAATATGAGTCTCTTGCAAACATACAATATCACATTTTTGTTTTAATAGCCAGTGGAAAATACCTTTTCTCTTATTCGGTGAATTAAGTCCATTTACATTCCAAGATAAAACTTTGCACTCCATATTCATAATCTTGTTGCTGGTAAGTCCTTTTCATTGTCCCTTATAAGCTGCTCCATCTCTGATTCAGATCTAATGTGCTTTTTCGTTCCTCCAAATTCAAAGGACACTCCTTCTGGTAGTTCCCATCTGTACCTTATTTTCATGTCCTTCAGAATCTGAATTAGAGCTTTATATTTTTTTCGATCTAGCAACACCGATCTGGGTAATTCCTTCATGATAATAATCGTCTTGCCATCAGTCTCCAATGGATCTTGAAACTGTTTAGTCACAATCTTCTCTTTTATATTTCTGGTCGTGAATTGCACAATCACATCTCTTGGTAGTTTCCTCTGGGTCGCGATTCTTGAATTTACACGATATACCACATCTAGGATAGCCACAACTTCCTCCTCCTCCTTCCCCAGGTATTCAGCTAACACCTCAGTGATCTGTTCTTGAGCTGTCTTTCCTTCCACTTCCGGCAAGCCGCAAAACCTCAGCTGCTTCTCCATATGTTTACTTTCCGCAACCGCCATTCTCCCCCTCATCACCCTCATCTCTGTTCGTTGCGTATCTGCTAAGTTCTCCACCGCGCTTTCCACTACCTTGACTCTTTGCTGTGTTCCCTGCTGTGTTCCCTGCAGGTCATTTTGCATTGTTTCCATACCTTCCTTCACTTCTGCCAGCTCATTTTTCACTGTCTCTTTAACCTCTTTAACCTCTTTCACCAACTCCGGTTTCATGTCCTTGAGCTCTTTAATCACTTCTAAAAGTTTTTTATCCAAATTCTCTAACGCCGATTGCCACTCTTTTTTCGACATCGTGGGGCTTGCTTTGGCTCACTCCCACGAGTCCGCTCTCTTCCTTAGCTCCGTGGTGTTTAATTTAATGTCCTTTTAGTTTAAATATCCCGGACTTTCCAAAAAAAACTTTTAAAGAGTCCAAAATGTCGGGCGTCTTTTCTCTATGGTTCCTCTATGATTTTTGTAATCCAATATGGCTTACTTCCTCTTTCGCTGAAGCCGCGGCTCTTCCCCTTTCAAAAATGGCGATTCCGTACTTCCTGCCCTCCGGCAAGGGCCGCCTCTCTCCAGCAACTCTATTGTTGTTACGTACTTCCTGTTTCCCGACTTCCCACAGCAGTTCTCGCAATGGTGAAACTTTCTCACAGCCTGATATCTCCTTATAGCCACAGGTATTCAAAACAATAGTCCAATTTCTTTAATAACTTCGTTTAACTTAGTCCTTTTTCTAATATAATTCTTGCCGGGTCCTCCCCTCCTTATACTTAGTCTGTTGCAGTTTAAAAGTCTACTTTAATTCTTCTTTACTTTAAGTAATCTGTCCCGTTTCAAGAGATAGTGATCTTTACCTTCTCATTCACTTTTCTTGGGGTGTAATCGCTGTTTCAATCTTAGATTCCCATCCACTCTTCCTTCCCCTGTTGAAGCTTGGGCATGTAGGTCTTATGCCAACCGCATTGGCACCAGGACTGCCGCAGAGATTATAGCCGACCTGTCTTAGGGTGGGACCTCAAGGGTCGGGAGAGGATCCGTTGCGTAGGACCCCCCCTTGCCCGAGATTGACGCACCCTGAGGTGCTTGAGCGTTCTATGCCTGTTCTCCGCCTGAGAACAGTCGGCCGCGGGCTTGATTTTGCCCCGCCGGCTGCTTAAACGGCAGCCCGGTCAGCTCCACGATTAGAGCTGCGTTAGACCTTCATGGATCCCAAACCGGAAGTCTATAGAGTAAGATTATCAAAACTCCCATGTTCTCTTTGTATCAGCCCCTGAGATCTCCTTATATCAATTACTCAGTTTGCATAATCTGGGCCTCATCATTTTTTTCTACATAGCCATAATTTTGTAATTTTATATTTACACACACACACACACACACACAAGTCTACCAATACAGGATGCTCTTCCTAAATCAGATGAAGTGGGTTCCAGTTGAAGCTTCATGTCTTCAGTAGCAAAGTTGCTTTTACTAAAAGGCCAAGTATTAGATGCCTCACCAATACAATAACAACAACAATACACATTGATTGAACAGTACTTATTATGTAAGTAAAATCATTTCTGATTATTTGGGAGCCGGAGTAGGGGCAAATCCACATTACTCATTCTAAGTCGCATGTTCCCCACATTCCCCACGCAATCCCAAGTGCCGGTCACATTACCTCATTAAACAAACGCATTTCATTCGCATTTCTCCCGAATATGTGGTCACAGGTTTTCAACGGGAGTTTCACGGTGGCCGTGAACGGGCCAATGCGCAATTTACACGTTTTTTTTAAAAAACCACCCCCCTTCCTGTCTCTCTGGCCATTCTGAGAGTTCCTATTGGCTGATTCAACTTGCAAGTGCTCCGTAGTCTGCAAAAGACTGTTTTTGACTTCATACCATTGGATTTATTGATTATGCTGTTTCTGAATCAAATCTGGTAGTTTGTAAAATCATTTTGGGGTCAATCCATCCTCAGAACGGACTCGCGAAACTTCCTTTTTAACAGTTTTTTATTTTTTTTTTATATTACTGTAATATCGAAATTACGAAATATCAAAATAATGACACTCCAAGGAAGTGAAACTTCAGTAAAATTCAGGCACTGAACTGTCCTGCATAGGAAATGCCCACGAAAGCTTCCCACATGCTTCCAAATTTCCAAAAAAGAAACAGGAAAGAGCCATCAGTGCTGTCAGTGGGGGAAAGAGAGGCATCATTATCTTCAATGATGTTTCTTTATAAGGCAAGATCGAAATAATGGAAAAGTGCGCTCAAAATTTTTTTAAAAAATGGGCGGGAAAAAAAGGTCCCGCCCAAAAAAGCGGTTTTCGAGCGGCCGTGTGACCGGAGAGACGTGCGAGAAAGATGGATTGGAAGCAGGAATGTGAATGAAGAGGAAAAAATCGCGGATTGGAGGCAAACGGAAGATATCCGATAAACATGCGGGTAATGGGTGAATGTGGATTTGACCTAGTTCTGACTTCTGATCTCAGTCTAAAAAAGGTTATTTTAAAACTACAAACAAATAATAGTTAAGATATTTCAGCTAGAATATTGTTTGTTTTGAGATAAACTGGAACTATAGAATGCACCATTTCATATTCATAACTACTAAAACAGATTAATACAGACACAATGCATGTAAAGTGTGTGTGAATCAACTTTTTGTAATGTTGATAGATTCTTCGGAAATAGTAACTTGACATACACACACTTTCTGTTCATAATATGAACAAAGATTTTGTGTTCTGTTCTGTTAAGTATGTTTTAACTGCCTAGCCAGTGTAGCAATAATTACACTGTAAAATGAAGATGGGAGCAAGACATAAAGAAGAATTAAGATGAGAGGAGAGAGAAATCAAGGTTGGTTGAGGGGCTTAGTAATATCCCATGTTTGCCTCAGCCTCATTGTCCTTGTCAGCCATGGAGAGTTTTACTTTAAAAAAAAAAACCTTTCTGCTAAAAAGGGGCAGCAAACACAGTACCAAAAGAAGCCAGATCTTCTGGCTGTTTGCTCTGCCTTTCTTGAATCCCTAGTAGCTGCAGTGCAGAACTGCACAAAAATTAAAATAAACTGAAATGCATTTGGGAAATGCAAGATGATTCTAGCTTCATGGGAACTCAAGCTGACTTCGGAATTTTGACACCCCCCCCCAGTCTTTCTTTCTTGGTGGTCTTGAAGAAACCCAAACATTAACAATCAAGCCAGAGTGCAAAAAAAAAAAAGCGTAACACTTACAGAGCCCTAAAATTAATCTCAAAACAAGTTTTCAGGCTAGAAGCACACTAAAAGCTATTTTAAAAGATCAATCCATTAATTAAAATCCTGGTTGAACAGAAACATTTTGGCTTGGTGCCTAAAAGAAATATAGGCATCAGGTGAGCCTCAATTGGAAAAGCATGCCACTACTGGAAAAGCCCTGTCTCTGCTCACCACCCACCTCACATCTGCAAGCAAGGACACAGAGGACCAAAGTAGATGTTTAGTTAAGAGTTGGGTCAGCTCAGGTTCTCCAAAGCCATACAGCAGCTGTGGGGAATGGCTATTTAAAAACAAAGCAGAGCCCATTTGGGCTTGGAACACAGCCACATGGGGAGGAAGGGATCCTGCCTCCTTCCCAAGCCATTTTCTTGCACCAAAACAGTGTAGCTGGGAGTGATTTCCCTGTTTTTGCTGCTCCACATGCATGGAATATTCCACGTGGAGCAGGAAAATCTGAGACTCAATGCTTTTAAAAAGTGAATGTCTAGTTTGGCCCAGAGAGCAGGACATGCAAGGAAGATCTTAGCTGGTTGACTGAACAATATGGGAGAAGGTGGTTCTTTGAGTACACTGGCTCCAAGTCATTTAGAGCCTTAAAGGTAAGAATCAGCACTTTGTTTTTTGCCTGGAAAGAGACAGGCAGCCAGAGCAGCTCTTTCGGCACAGAAGTGATATAATCTCTATATTCCATTCATGACAGTAGCCTAACTGCCATATTTGGACTAGTTGAAGTGTCTTGACTAGGGGAGTCAGGTCTCCCATTAGATCTCTTGGAGTGAACCCCTGTTCCCTGCTGCTATTCAACAGGGTGGCAGGGGAAAATGGGAGAGAGATGTGGCACTGCACCAACATGCAACATCACTTCTGGCATGAAACCAGAAGTGATGTCATCATGTTGGCACAACACTCTAGGATTTCCCCAAAACCCTGTGGTTTAACCATAGATTTAGGGGAGAATCCTAGAGCATCACCATAACACAATAATATCATTTCTGGTTTCAAAGATCTGAGCAATGCAGAATAACTTGTCTCCACTCCCCAAATTCTTCTGGATGCCAGTTAGGGCTGGCAACCCTAAACTGGACAGTTTTCAAAAGCAATTCATTACACTAATCTAACCTACATGTGATCAGAGCATGAGTCACTGTGAACAGATCATGCTTTTCATGTAGATGCTAAAAAGTATGGGGTCCAATATGGACCCCTGTGAGACCCTGTAGCATAGAGTGCAGCAACAGTCCTTTCTGGAATTGGCCAGACATTGGTTCCTCTTCTGAAGACTAGCTTATTCAGAACTGCAAAATTCAGAACTTTGCTTCCATTAGGAATGAAGGCAAGATGGGGTTACTCTTTGTTGGTCCAGAGGACAAGACTAGATATAATGGAGTTAAGTTTGGAGAAACATCCTAATAGTAAGAACAGTTGACCAATAGAACCAACTACCTGGGGTGGATGTGATGGGCTCTCCCTTGATAAAGATTTTCAAGGAGAGGCTGGACAAACATCTGTTATCCAAGCTCTGAGCAGAAGCTTGGCTAAAATACTGTAATGCCTGAAAGGGCCTTTTCAACTCTATGGCTGGAAGGTTTTTTTTAGCTTTCAGTTTGTATTGCATTTTGTATGATGTAATTTTACAGCAATGTTTTCTATTCAGCAGCCTACAGCAAGGTCATGGTTCTAAAAGATCAGCTTAGGATGCAGATGTCTCCACTGCCCCAGAACAAAATAGAAAAGCACAAGGGCCCTGCAATTGCCAAGCCTGTTCTGTGGTCACTCTCAGAGGAGGGGATAGGAAGCTTGACAATGGAAGGACGCAGGTGTCTGCAGAGAGGCCTGTGGACCAAAATGCCACCTGAGTCCTTCAGCTTTCATGCTCACTCCTGCACTCATCTAACATAGCTCCTCGGTTGAAGGTGATAAAGGGACTAAAGTTAAAGGGAGCCATGTGCCACAGAAGCAAAGCTGATGAGACACAGTGCCAAATAAACACACTGCAGCTGCTGAAACATGATGCTGCCATTCCTTGAATCTTTGCATCCATCAGAATGACTAAAGTGGGTTACTAGGATGATGGCAAACAGCACACCAACATTTAGTTTCTCCATTTGTGTGTGGGTTCCTCCACTCCCTATTTGTGTGCAAGGCCTGAGAGAAGAGTCATGTAACTGGTGAACAATATATATGAACAAAAAATTTTCTATACAAAAATTAGTGCTTGAAAAACATACTGCAGAATCATTTTAAGTTTAAGTCTCCCCCTGTAGCTAAAAGAAGCGGGAAAATATGCTCTGAATTCATGCAACAGTTAACAAGTTGTATGTATTTACACCTATGATCACACAGGCAGGTTCATCTATCTTTCCAGTGATTAGACAGTCTTCCTTACTTCCTCAGAATCCTTTAAAGGGTGAACTTGGGAGAGAAGACACTGTAATACACATTCTTCAATACCAAGTCCCTTCTTTTCAGTGGGCAACCCTTGCAGTTAGGAAATTATATTTGTAAGGAGGGGAGGATTGAAAGTAGGGATGTGCAGTTTGGGCTTGATATGCCTTTAAAAATACCGTAGTTTACCTGATTTGGTAAAATTTGGCATTACCGAATTCAAGAGGGAATACCAAATCAAAATATCAAAAAATCAAAAGACAAACAACACTTTGATTTGTGCCTACTATATTTTCATAGAATTACATATGATCTTTACATGTTACATTGATTGGAGTGCCCTCAAGTCTTATGGCGACCCCTGGCAGGGTTTTCATGGCAAGAGACTAACAGAGATGGCTTGCCATTGCCTGCCTCTGCAACCTTGGTCTTCATTCAAGGTCTCCCATCCAATTACTAACCAAGGCTGACCCTGCTTAGCGTCTGAGATCTGATGAAATTAGGCTCACCCAGGCTACATAAATGACAGAAAAATATCACAACAAATAATGTTATCTTGTATCACAAATTTAGAAAAGTCCCATTCTTGTGATATTGTAAAACAGTGTCAAGTTTCATGTATGGGGTGTTGGAGCCTGGTGATAGGAGCTTGCCTTCCTGGTCGACCTGTGCATCAGGTCCAGTCCTGAGACACGCCTCTGATGTGGGGAGAAGGATAGGTCACAGCACCTCTCACACTCTCTCCTCTGCTGGGGCTGACTCTGCTTCCTTGGCCATTCTTGCGCCTCCTTGTTTTTTCTTGTCCTCACATTCCTTTCTCTATCCTTTACACACACCACCCTGTATATCTTGCTGGGCTCAGTTTTGTAGGCCCACCCTGGGGGGGGGGATCCCCCACCCCTCTGCCAGGCTTAACTCTATTTCCAGATGACCCTCCCCAGGGGGAATTGCCAGCGCTGCTGGCCAGTCAAAGGCTTCCCCAGGGCATTCCCACCTCTGGCGCCTCCCTGATTCATCAAAGCCAGCTCATAGGGTGCATTTGGTTGGCCTATACCATTTTGCATAGCCTGGCCACCACATTGACATCTCTTGTTGCCGTGCTGCTCTAGCAGCCTGAGGTGATGCTGTTTCTGATGATGAGCTGTAGCTGGGGCTGCACTTGATGCTATCAGGTGAGGCTGCCATCAACTCTGCAGGTGGTGGGGAGGCTTCCCTGGGCACTGCAGAGGAGCCGCAGTGTTTGGAGCCATGCTCTGCAGTCCACCCCTCAGCAATCAGCTCCTGCCGTGTCCTGGGGCCATCTGTGAGGCAGCATTCCCTGCTGCTGCCTGCGCCAGTCATGCCCATCCCTGCTGCTTCCCCGGGGACTGCTGCTCCCTCCATTGCCACTTTGCCAGTACCAGTCTCTACTCATAGAGGTAAGTCCGGGGGGGGGGGACAGGGCCTTCATCCTTGGACAAACAGCTTCTATAGTAAGTTGTAGTAAGGTGAGCCAAAAAACATCTAGATGTAAGTCAGTTTCATAGTTGACCTTCCATATAAGTTATTCTTAATAAATCTTCCTCAGGGACACCATGCAGCTGAATGGAATCTTAATATTTTAAAGGAGCATATTATTTAGACTAGCCTCTTGTTTAACACGCAGCATTTTCATAGGAAGCAAGCCAGTCCAATAGCCTTTCCCTAATCAGGTACAAAGTCTGCTGCTCTAATTTTAGCTGGCAAAATGCTCTCTACACATATTGGCAACATATCTTTCTTACCAGCATAAACCCATCAGCCATATAGCTGCAATATTCAGCTGAAACTTCCAAACCGTATTCAGTATTCCAAACAGTAGTCAAAGGCAGCCCCCACACAGAACACATTACAATAATCTATCTATTGTATGGATCATGACTATGCAGTTATAGATCAGGAATTTCAGGATTCAGTGAAGTCCCTCCCTCCCACATTCTGCAAACAAGACAGGTATTCTGTGCACCAGTTTAAACAAAGCCAAATTTATTTACTCTTGCAGTCACAATCTATTTCCATAACACCTTTTAAACATTTGTTCCAGCATAGCTAATTGTCTACTATAAAACAATCCTTGTCACAAGGCACTGTTTCTTCTTTTTAAGAAAAGGTGCTAATGCCTGGCACAAACACAATCCAGGTAACTGATTATTTGCTTATTTAAGAAATTTAGTGTAACTATGATGGAATAGGCTGCACCCTGGAGGCTTTAGTTCTGTACCACAAAGAAATATCAAAGAAATTTAAATGTATTCTCATTAAATACGGTGGCCCAGTTTCCAGCACTGAATCATCCACATCCCATTCCATTGGAGCAATCTGGTTGTGACACTGGTTTTCTTGAAAGGAAGAATATATCCAAGAGGAAACTTTACAGCCGGTAAAAGTGATGGAATGGGGCTTCACTTCAGTTTGAACTCTCTTAAGATTAAGGTGTAGAAAACAAATTTAATTTAATTCCTGACCAGAATGGAAATGCAGAGGGCTGAAGATTTATTGAGGGGGGGGGCAAAAGGGGTGCTGTGGGGAGAGGAGTTTAACTTCTTAGCACTTAACCCTGCTTCTATTTCTTATTCTTAGCCATTAGATCATGTCTCCTCAGGAACTTGAGATATTTGGTGGAGCTGCTGTGGTTTGAGCAGGAGCCCTCTGCCTAGTCTAGACAGCAGAAATTCTCTGAAGTCTTGGGCAATTTTTTCAATGCAGCCACCTGAGCTACCTTAATAGGTCATGTTAAGGACTGAACCTGAAAATTCTGAGCTCAGCCATTGGCTTGTAGCATAGTAGTTAAGAAGATGGGATGCAAATCAGCACTCTGCTGCTTGGAATCCCACTACTGCCATGTCCTCAGAGGGGGCCTTGGGCAAGACCTTCATCTCAGCTCAGCTCCCCAGTGGTATTGTAAGGATAATAACAACAGTGACCATGTTCACCATTCTGAGTGGGGCACTAATCTGCCTAGAAGAGCTGCCTAGAAGAGCAGTTATTATTAGACATGGGCATGAACCAAAATTTTTTAATGAACCAGTGGTTCGTGGTTCAGTGCCGACGACGAATCTGAACCAGCGAACCGCAATGAACATTTCCTGCAGATGAACTGGTTCAAGGTTTGTGGTTCATGGGCGTCAGAATGGCCCCCGTTGGGCTTAGAGAGCCCATGTTCACAGGGAGTGTTTAGCAGGCTCTCCTCCAGCCAGCACCCACGTTTGGTCAAGATTGCAATCGGGATCTTGGAGTTATACCCTCTCCAATCCGAGGCCCCCAGGAAACTCCCATTCGATACAATTAGAGCCACCAGTTGACGTTGGCCCAGTGTACAAGGGGTTGGCCGTCAGAATTGCCTATCAGGGTTTGCAGGGATGAGATTGGAGTGCCCATGGCTACAGAACACCCCCCTTTCCCCTCCCTCCCCCCGGGTGTCTTCTCCCATGTAACCAATTGTAACCAATTTGCAGCTCCATGGTTGGAAGGAAGACCTGCCGATCAAGATAAGCTGGGCTTCGATTCGGGTTTCCAGGGCAACAGAAGGAGTGCAGACAGAGTTCAGTCATTCCCCCAGCTCCATTTCCAAGGGAATTGATTGATGGTGCCTGACTGTCTGGCTTCACAAACCACAGGCGAACACAACAAACCAGGCTTCCAACGAACGCTGGTTCATTGGCCATGGACCCTCACGAACCACAGGTTCACGAACAATCAGGCGGTTCGTGGGGTTTTTTTAGTTTGTAATGTGGTTCGTGCCCATGTCTAGTTATGATTATTATTCATATAATGTTAATCCAAAGCATGTTTTCTCATTTCTGGACTGCATGATCCAATATAGAACTGCGATTCCCCATAATTGTGGGTGGATCAGTATCTTAACTATGCACAAGTACTGATTTATTTACACAGAAGGTGTCTTCTGAAATCTCTAGACTGGTACATGGGAGTTTTTTCTGTTTCTTTCCATTTAATTGTTAATTCCAAAAGGGACTTTAATGATTGGGGAGATTAGTATGTTTTTATTTAATTGTCCATATTTTATTTCATTATTGTGGTTTCATTCTCATAATTCTATTACGTTATTATTTCCTGCTGGTCTCAGTAGAAGACCCTACCCCCACCCCACTCCAAGGCCAATATCATCATGGTTTTCCATCTGAATTGGACAACAAACAGTGGTACTGCAGTAGTTCCAGATAAAGCAAAGGGGTCCCCCATTTTGAAACAGTGAAAAACAGTCTATTGGAAAACCGATAGAATAGATTTCAAACAGTAGCACAGACAGAACTTCAGCCAGCCACTGAGCATGAAAAATAGTTGTATGAGGAAGAGGCAGACTTTCAAGGCAAGAGCTTTTGCAGGCACAAGGAGGGCAAGTCATCTGGGGAAGGAAGCAGCAGCAGGAGAAATGTGCATAATTTTTTATTACTGGCTGGCGTGTGCGTTATTTTTACAACATAGAATGAATTCATACAACACAGAATGAATTACACAAAGCAGACAACACCCAAAATTTAGCAAAGAATAACAATTCAAATAAATCCCAAATCAATTGTAATTCCCAAAGAACCGCAACTACTATGTGGGGCAAAATTAAAAGGCAAAAGGTTTTTGTATAAGTAGAGGAAAATGATACACTGGGCCAATGTAAAATCACAGCAAGTCACACACTGAAACATTTTATAAAGAAGACAAAGCAATAAAGAAAATAAGACTGAGGGGAAGGGATAAAAATCGAGTTGCAAAAAGCAAGAAGTGGCAGGGGAAGCAAGAAAAAAAGAAGCAAGCCCCAAAGCAAGAGCTGAAGTGTTTCCTTTTCATGTTAATTATGATAAAAATAAAATCCAATTTTCTTCATTGTTGCAATGAATAAAAAAAAAAGCACAAAACCCAGAATAGATGTAGGACAATGTTATGGCCATAAATCTACCATTAACTATTGCACTGGAGTTTCTTCTAGGTTATATATGAACATAACACATCACAAATAAAAACTCAACTTGAAAGGAAAAAATGCTCTACTGTTGGTATCAATGCAAGGCTAGAATACATAGCTGCACATATATGTCGTGGACTATAACAGGAAGAAGGAATTGGGAGACATTTCCCTCTCACTTACCAGGAGTTCTTGTAAGAAAACAAGAGCTCATGCTCTTCTCATGCTCATGCTCGATTTCTCCTCTTTCTGCAGACCCTATGCTGCATCCAGCACTGTTCCTGGGGCTTCCCCAACTCTCAGGATTGTCTTCTCAAGGGCACAGAGGGCTTCAGTGGGAAGAGAATATCAAATATCTGTTCCACAATGCTATTATGGATATTGAAGCCACTGCAGTCTAGGAGATAGATACGCTGAAATTATATCTCTGTATATATCTATCTCCTAGACTTCTATCAAATTTTCTTCCCGCTGGGGAACCAACATGGCTTATAAAATACAAAATAATATTTGCAAAAAATACATTTTAAATCATCAAATAGGAAAAAAAAATAAACCCAATAATTCAGCGCACCATAGCCCAGTCCTGGATCTGCTGGCTCCAGTCATGTAGATTCTCTTTTCTTTTCTTTTTTAATTTTTATTTTCTAATTACTAACATCAAAACTACAAACAGAAAAAGGAAAAAGGAAACAAGGGGAGAGGGAAAAAAACAACATAAGAACACAAACTACAACTACAAGTATTGAATTCCCTTCATAATACAATTATTTAAAGTTAAACTTTCTAAGATGCTATTAGATTGGTAGATCTTATAAGATACAAACTACAGTCAGGATCAGGTCTTCTTCCCCGCCCGCGTCTCGGTCTCAGTTCTCTTTGAACAGCTACAATATCTGCGCTCACTCACTCTTCCCCACTCCCCCCTTCAGATTCTGGATCTTCTAATTGCTGGAACTCTTGATGATTAAGCACAAAATCCTTCAGCTGTACTTCCGATATTATCTTGTAGGCTTGGTCTTTATATCTAAACCAGATGCCTTCCGGAAATAACCATTTGTATTTTATATCACGCTTTCTCAGAAGAGCTGCAAACCTTTTGTATTTGAATCTTCTTTTCCGAGCTAAAAATGGAATGTCCTTCAATATCTTAACCTTGTTGCCAAGAAAGTCCAAGTCCACGTTGGTCGAATTGTATAAAATGATGTCCCGAGTCTTCTTAGATGACAAATCAATAATAATCTCGTGAGGCAGCTGACGCTTCATTGCATATTTTGAAGATGTCCGATGGACTTCCAGAATATCGCTTTTTAACTCTTCTTTAGTTGCCTTTGCGAATGACACCAAAAGTTCCGACACCAAATCCTTTAAATTTTCACTTTCCTCCTCCTTCACATTCTGTAAATGCAATACCGTCTGAGCACGATCCACTTGTAGTCCTATCAATTGATTCTCCAAAAGCTTTACTTCTTTGTTTGTAGCTCTCATGAGTGTTGTATTTTCACGAGCAGATTCCTCTGCCTCGAGCACTAAAACCAGTCATGTAGATTTTCAAGCTGCTTGCTAGGTTTTAATAAACAAGGACCAAGATTCCTTTGGTCCTTGCCATTTGGCTCATGACATAGGTTTAAGCCTCTGACCATCCTCAGACTTAAATACCTACAGAAGAACAGAAATGCAGCCCAGATGCATTCTGTTACTATAAAGATGTTCCCCCACCTTCCTCCCATCCCCAGGTTTATTCTGGTATCCAGGAATTTAGAGCAGCAAGAATTTTTGGATAGAGTATTCAATTAATAAAAATTCGACTACCTAAAGTATAATAAACAGAACATATAAACTAAGTTGATTTAAAATCATTTTATAAAGATTTTAGGAACCTAATTATAACTATCTATATAATTTCACATCTACCCATTCTTTGGTAAGCAGACTTTCACATACTACATGATTCCTTTATATATTCAAAACATCAATGTGAACTTCTGTGTCATGAAACAACATTTATGAATAAGTTTAACTGATTAGAGTACAATTAGCATTGCTGTCAGGTTAAGCCGTATTTGCCACTGATACGGATTGACATCATTACACAAGCTTACCAGGTGGTTCTAGGGGTTCTGTTTCTCAGTACTGCTCATGTGCATATTATAATATGTAGATGGCACTGATTGAGTGATCATTTTGATATACTTTTCTCTCTGCCTATTATTATTTTTTTTAAAAAATAGATCATGTTATTAATATTCGTCCAATAATTTCAGTGACAAAATATGTACCCCATAGATTTTTCTTTAGATTATAATTCAACAACTGGAAGTCTTCAGCCCATATCTGGCCTGTTAAGAAGTACTGCTGTTACCCACATAGGAGGTCTCCTTAACTGTTTGAGGGAATTAGCATTAAAGGACATAAGCAAGAGGGAGGAACTGGGATTATCCACCTATGTATACAGGGATTATTATTTTAGAGAACTCTCAAATAAACAGGCAGATGTTCAACAGGAAGGGTTTTTAATGAAAGGGAAATAAAAAGGCAAGCATACAGAAAACTCAGCATACACACAGAGCTAACTAAGAAGACAGTGAGGAAATTGGAAGATGACCTGAGGACCGGTGCTGCCTGACTGGAAGACTTCTAGCTGGTTTAAGAGTCATGGTGTTTGGGGAGGAGGAGGAATAGGGTGAAAGGGGAGAAGGGGCAAGTTTTTTCTTACAGTTTTTCTTGAATAATTGCTTTTGCTGTTCAGGAGGGAGGTGCTTTGGCTTTTGCTAAATTGTTTGCAGTTTGTTGCTATTCATTTATTCGCTGACTGTTCTTCTTGGGGGTGGGCGGAGCTCTTTTTTCTCTTGTTGTTGCTTGCATGTTGGTTTAAAGGCAAGCTAAAGAGTTGCTTACACTTACCATTTTTTACAGAAAGACTTGCTGTTTTTGGTAAGGGGGCATAGTTTTTCTCCTGTTATTGATTCTTCTTCTGGTTTAAGCAAGTGTTGCTGCTTGCTGTTGTTGAGAGTTCCTGTTCTGGTTTTTTTTTGGGGGGGGGGTGCTTTTCTCTAGTAAGAGGTGTGTTGTTTTGTGCTGCACTGGTTATTGTTATTGTTTTTGCCATTAGTGGAGTTTTGGGGTGCTCTTGCTGGGGTGTTGTTCAGAAATGAGGTGAACTTTGCAAAAGTTTTTTTTTAAAATGTTGGTTAGGTGTAGGCCTTGTGAACAATCACAAATTAATTTCAGCTTATAGGGACCAACAGAATTTTCCCCTTAAGAGGCTTATGTAGGAATTAAGAAGTGTTTAGGTGCTGTTCTTTTTCTCGAATAGATAAATAAGCCCCCTCTTTGTAAAAATAATAATAATAATAATAACTAGGCTGGTGCTGCCTTTCTTTGGATCTCTCAGCTTCACTTAAGCCAGACCAGGTGCTTTAGGAAAGAACTAATGTTTGTACTGCCATAAGCTGACCTTTAGTCTAGGTTTCAGGGATGTGCTTCAATTCCTGAAGAGGAATTAAACTTCTTGTTAGTGTAGTTAGTTAATAGCACCTATCTAATAAGGCATTTTAAGAAGAGATTTTTCCATCTCTACGTTAGAGCTAAAACAATTAGCAAGCTTTTAAAGTAGGTATTTTAAGCTTCTGGATCACACCACACTGAACAAGGGATGGAGAGGGATAAGAGTACCAGTGTAGGCTGCAGAACATAGGGTCAAGCTACAAGTGACGAACGACACTTGTCTGGCAAGTGAACAGACTCAAGTGTATTCCTCCCTGTTCATTTGCCATTCACTTGCTCTCCACTTGATCAAGTGGAGCACAAGTGAATGGCAAGTGAACAGGGAGGGATACACGTGAGTCTATTCACTTGCCAGGCAAGTGTCATTCGTCGCTTGTAGCTTGACCCATAGTGCAGAGACTAGAGAGAGGAGAACTTGGGTTTCCAAAAATTGCCCCTCCATTTCACTTTCTGAGGCCTTCCTTAGGAGAGGGATCCATTATTCTAAGACACAACAATTGGGTTTTCTTGTCATTGCCTTGTGCTTGATGGTTCTGCTGCTGTAGCACTGATGATGTGGGTGGGTGGTTTTGTTATGTGGTGTTCTCCCATTTGCCCTTGGGCTGTCTGGCTTCTGTGAGTGATACTGGTTCTGTTAGGCTTGCAGCAGTGCCCCTTGCTTCAGTTTGGTTTGGGTGGAATTTGCTGGTTTGACATGATTCTCTGGTTTGAAGTCAGTGCCCTTGCTTCACTTTGGTTTGGGGAGGGGTGGATTCCATTCCCTTGCTTCCATTTGATTCTGTTGGACTTTCTCTGGGTTAAGCTTGCATTTGGGAGTGTGCTTCTGGTCAGTCGCTGCCTTGACCCTGTGAGTTTTTGTCTGAGAGCCAGCTCAGAAATTTTCCCACCATATGAAACTATGAAGAGCGGCTGGGTTCAGGGGGCATCAAGAGAGATTCCCTTGCTTCATTTCGACTCTGTTGGGCTTTCTCTTGGCTCAGCTGGTATCGGAACTGTACCTTTGACCAGTGGCTGTCTTGCCTCTCTGTGTTTTTGTCTGAGAGCCAGCTTGAAATTTTTTCATGCCATACGAAACAATGGCTTGGGGCATCTTGTTCAGGGGCCTGTAGAATTGGACCCCTGAATGGAATCTTCCTGAAATTTAGGAGGTCTTTAGTGGACAAGAAGGAGTAGGTTGCCTGAAAATTTGGTGCAATTTACTTGAAAAAACCTCCCACAGCCCCCCAGATACTTTCCCCCATAGGAAACAATGGCAGGATAACTTTAGGATTCTCTAATCTTGCCGAACCAGATTAGAGAATCTGACCCAGATTTCAGGGGTACCAATTTTTTATGATAACCCTGATACTTGGATCTAGTCTCAACTGAATTTGTTTCAGTGCACCCTCCTATATTTGAGCCATGGTGGGGTTGCCCATAGGCAAGCAGCTTTAAGGAAGGCTTTAAAGGGGTGTCATTTTTGACCCAAAATTGATGGGGATGAGATGGAATTAAGGCTATTTAATTGTTAAGAATTTTCTGCAGAAACTTTTATTCATATATATTTGTCTTTTGAATTCATTCTGGGTACATGGATAGGGACAGATCTCTAGGGTTGTGGCACTGTGGTTCAAGGTAAATTCTTTGTTGCTGTTGTTACGGAAAGTGCGAACGTTACAAAAATTGCAGTTTATTGTACACAGAACTTGCTTAAACTAAATACATACACTAATACATTTTAGTTTTATTTTTATTCAAGATAATTTCCTGTATGCAACACGCAAAATGATATCCTGCATTTTGATTATACATTCTGAAATATAAGTCCAGGTACAAAATACACACCAATACACATATTTATATTAACAACTGTTCCCATCTGTACCTGCTTGTTAAAAATGAGATTTTCCTGTAGCTGAGGAATATTTTTTAAGTATTAAAATGTTAATACGTTCTTTTAAGGTAGTATATCTGTAAGATGACAAGAATGCTGGAGTTTAACCTTAAAGCCACTTCAGGTATGAAAACTGTGTATGTAACTTTGAGAAATCGTTTTGAATGTGATAGTAAAATTACTGTTTTATTTTGATATATCTTTCATCAACTTTCTGATAGCAATGATTCCTGCATTCCTTACACTGACAGTCTGAAGAAGTCACTTTTAAGGGTGAGATATTGCTGATGCTGCTTTAATGGAGCTTTTGTTAGCAAAAACGTTACAGCATAGTTAATGCAATACAAGTCAGAAGGCAGAGGCAGCAGGCAGTGTGTTGGCAGATCATTTTGTATAGCAAAGACGTGTACACATGTATGAGTGTAACTTTCTGTGTATGTACATCTCTTTGCATGTATGTGAGAATGTCAGCTGTTGCAGTCAGAAGCAGAAAACAACAGCCCAAACAGAGAACTTAGACAATGTGCCACTGAACTCGATAAATCTATACACTTTTTTTCTTTATATCCTGCAAGGTCATAGATGACGCTGACACTGGTCTCCTAGCAACCCACTCTACTAACCTACTTTTGTCCCAATCACTAGAGAATGGGATGAATGCTCTGAGCAGTTTTTCAACATGTGGAAGAAAGAATCAAATCAATGCCATGCAACTGCTCTTGAGCAACATGTAAAAAGAGCATTTGTCACACAGGTCTTGAAATGACAAATTTCAATTTAAATGATGCAGCCCCTAAGCCCCACCCTTGTTCTTTGTTTAACTTGTAAGGATTTTAGAAATAAAAGCTCAAATGCAGTGGATATAGCCTTCATGGAAGAGTGTTTATAGCCACTGTTAACTGCTGTAAATTAACTGATTAACTGATGTTAATCTTATAGGATTCTATGCCAAATAATACCTATGAAGCACTAGGACCTTTTTGATATGGGGTGTGTGTGTGTGTGTGTGTGTGTGACACTGTAGCTATAAATGCAGACTGTTAGGAAACAGAAATCAGGATTCTAGCAGTGGGACTATGATGCCTTAATCTTTATGCAACCATGGCAGGCTTTTGGAGAAGGGAGCTGAAAGTCTTTTTCGGCTATTTCTATTCTATTTATTCTGTATAAATCAAGCAATTCTGGGGTCTAATAGATTTCTACCTCTTATTAAAAAGAGGTTTGGCTTCTTACTATGAATAACTTCATGTCTGCCCATCTATGTTTAATTGCCTTGTTTCCCAACTGCAACCACGCACAATGTCTTTGCTGGACCATAGGTAGCTTCTGAGCAATCACAAGAAGCCTTGCCAACTACACTAACTAGTGAATAATCCTGAAGCCCAGACAAAGTCTCCATCTGACCTGGCGGTCATTTTCCATCTTGTTGCCAATAGACACTTGCCAAATTCAAAAGCCAGCAGAACCTAGAACCGTTGCTTCCTTATTCTAGCCCACATTGCTACTAAGGAAACTGTATAAAGGATTGTGATGTGAATCATCACTTTAAAAAAAAAATATATTACATCTTGAGGTAACTTGTACAGTAAGTCTTTGTAACAGTAGCTATTGTGCAATGTAATTCAGGATATTTTATAGAAACTGACATGTTACTTATGTTTATCTAGAGACATTGTATTGTGTTTACAGCCAAATATACGAGTTCCACAATGATTTCCTAAGCAGAAGCGCCACGTTGCATGTTATAGTTTGTCTTCTCCGGACATCCTTGGTTCCACAACATTCCATTTTAGTATTGAAATGTAAGCTGAAGGCATTGGTTCCATTCCATTTTGCATTCATTTGCTTTCTCAGGTGTCCATGACATTTTCACAAATACTTCAAGAGTGAATCACTAGCTTCCAAATGTTATGACGTGGAATGAATGTGCAAGAGGAATGTACAACTATGGCCTTTCGTTTATTTTTTTGTTTTGGTATGCAGTCATTGTGAGCCTTTTCATTTCACCCAGGGGTTTTCCACATGGGTTTTTCCAGTGGTTCTGGCCTCATACTGCTTCTATATATCCCTTGATTTCTACATGCATTTTTTTTTGCCTTTAGTTTACATTTTGTTTTTTTTTCCCTAGATTTTTCCCATTTCTTTTGAAATCACTTTTATCCCAAGCTTTTTCTGGAAGCCAATATTAAGTTGAATTATTTCCTCACAAGTAATGTTCCAGCCCACTTTTTGATAACTGGGCATTCATCATGATCAAACCACTCTTCCCTCTACTTACCTTATCCGCCTCCTGGTTGTGTTTTCTATCTTTCCATTGTCATTTTCATAGCATTATATTGGCCTACCATTGTAACAATACGTGCAGCAAATTTTCTGAATTCCCAGCTTTCATTTTTTTTTAAAAAAAGTAAGTTTCTTTTTACCACGGAAATATGCCTTTCCCTTTATATCTCTGTAAGGGCAGGAGCTAGATATTTCCTTTTTTAAAAAAATGCAAAAGTCGTGGGGGCCTGAGGAGCAGGGGGCTGAAAAAGCAGTGCAGTTTGAAAAGCACATAGTCACTGTTGCTCCAGGCTCCATCACAACAGAGATTGGTTTGCCCTGCTGGTGCTGGCCTCTGCCTCCTTGTTCTGGGTCAGTCTGAGCAGGGCTCTCCAGTTTGGACTGGTGGGAGGGGACTTAAGTAGGGATGGTGTAGCTGCTCCCCTTTTAGCTTTCCCCATGCAAAGACTTCCCCATGGGTTCACTTTCAGTCTTTTAAAAATTTCAGCCCTTATAGCGATATAATGCATGCTCAAAAAATAAAAAGGATATACGTGTGTTCCATGACGTTACTGATGATGAAAGCACCCTCACTTCAAAATCCTCATTATTTAAGTCACATGCAGAACAAAATTAACCAACTTCACAACTGTAAGAATGCAAAGGGAGGGCAGATGCGCAGAAGAACTGTACGCAAACCAATTCCAGTGCTTGGAGATTGACTGCTAAGGAAATCAGGAATAAGTCAAGTGTTTTGGTGGGAAAAAACCATTTTTGTTGCTGGTATTCCTGATTACACGTTCCCCCCTCCCCCAGGTATTTTAACACCATTTTGATGCCAGTTCTACATTCAGTGCCACTGATATGCAGTGGACATTAAAAATCAGCACGGGAAAATAGAAAATGGCTTAAAGCTATTTAGCGAAAGCTAAATGGGGAGATAAGTTGAAACAGTGGGGCTGTGGAACTTGCTAACATGAAACTTCCCAGAAAAAAAACCCTACACCTGTTTGGATTTCCAGTGCTTCTTTTGTTATTGCCCTGCCACTAGTCTCCTTTGTACCATCATCATTTTTGTACTGAAACTAATAGGGCCCAGATATCTTCGAGTATGCATTTTAACCTTTATTTTCAGCCTAGTTTTGGAATAATTCAAAAGCAGTCCAATGTACACAGACATTTTTATTTGGGTTCTATTCAGACTGTTCTGTGTTTTTATTCTTTTCCTTTCCTTTGTATTCTTATTCCACTTTGTATTTGTTTCCATTGTTTTCATTGGAGAAAAATATTTGTTCCTTTAACACATATCTTTAACACATATATATTCAACCTCTCAAATATTCGGGGATCACAGTCAGGTAAAAGAGAAAATTTTAAAACAGCAAAAAATACACATTAAAGTATCTGTTGAAAGTTAAAAAGCCTAGCTTAGTGAAAAGGCAGGTTTAAGTGGGGAGCCATCATAGACATGTACATTTTGCTTGTGGCCCGATGTCAAAATTAACTGGGACAACAGTGATGCAAGCTACAGAGGAAGGTACAAGTAGGGACAGAATTTACTCTCCCAGCCCCTTTCTTTAATTTTGTTTAAAAAATAGTTTCCTACCCACTTTATTTACATGTGAAAGGGAAACTGCCTGTTATTGAATCTACCTATAAGTGAGAGCCAGCATGACATAGTAATTAGACTGGGATCTGGAAGACCCAGATTCAAATCCATACTCGGCCATGGAAAGTTGCTGGGTGACCAGGGCCAGTCATACAGTCTCAGATGTACCTACCATAACTTACAGGGTTGTTGTAAGGATAAAATGGAAGAGGGGATAATGATGTTGTAAACTTCTTTGGGTCCCCACTGGGGAAAAGTAGGGTATAAATGTCTAAATAAAAATAAATAAATGGTGTATGTGCCTGTGATTTGGATCACAAAAAGGGCACATGAAATTTACAATATAGAGAGAGACCACAGAACATTAATCAGTGTGTCTTTATCGCATAAAGGAATTAATCTGGTCCCTTCTCATCACTGATGCCCTCTCTGGTCTTTGTGTATATTTTATGGGGTGGGCAAAGCTTAACCTGCTTCTATTCATCTCCAGTCTGCAAAGCAGCCAAGCTGCACATTGCAGAAAGAGGAGGGTTTGGGGTAGGTAGCCATGCTGATCTGCAGTAGAACAGGGATATTTGAGTCCAATGGCACCTTAAAGACCAATATTTTCAGGGTTTTCAAGAAAGGACCGAAGCCCGACTTACCGGGCGAGGCATTGCAGCCGGCGGCGCGGTGGGGGGGAACGGCTGCGGGTCCCGGCTGCTGCTTCCCGGCAGGCTCCTCGGGCTGGGCAGCCAATCAGTTTAAACCTTGGCTGCCCAATCGGGGCCGCAGGGGAGGGCTGCCGGGGGGCAGGGCCAACCGCCGGACTGGGAGGGCGAGGTTTTCCCTCTGGTCTGGCGGCTCTGCATATAAGCGGAACCCAGCCCCGCCTCCCGGCAGTCTGCGCCAGGACACGAACGGAGACGGAGGAGCGACGGAGACGAAGGAAGAAGGAAGACGAGCCCCAGCCACCGTCGATCGGCTCCCTGACCATTCGTCGGGTGGGAGCGTCGCTGCCGGAGGTCGGGTGCAGCTGAGCCCGCACCTCGGCGCGACGAAGAGCAGAGCAGCAGCGGCTGGGCTCGCGGCGTCTCCCTGATCCATCGACCTTCGCGTTCGGCTCCCTGACCCGGGTCAGGTGGGAGCGCTGCTGCCAGAGGTCAGGTTTGGTTGAGCCCACACCTCGGCACGGTGAAGAAGGGAACAGTGGCGAGCGGCGGCAGCGGGCCTCGGGGCTTCAGGGCCGGCAGGGGGTTTGCCCCCCCTTGTTCTTTTCCGTTGCCCCCCTCCTTTTTTTTCCCTTCGCTTCCCAGCCGCGGCTGCTGCCGGTCCCCTCCCCCCCGTTTCAACACAAGGGTGGTTGGGTTGGGTTGGCTGGGGGTGCGCTGGGCTTCCTCCCCTTCTCGTGATCCTAAAGGGTAGCCAGTGGGGTCGTCAGCTTTCTCTGGGTTCGGGCCAGATGGCACCAACACAGAAGGACAAGGGGGCCAGGCCCAAGGCCGGGGCTGGGTCGGCTCCTTCAAGCAAGGCCAGGGCATCTCAAGCCCGGGAGCAAGGGGGCCGCAAGTCTGCTGCAGCGCAGCCAGCCCGTAGCAGCAAATCCCCGGGGCCACAGAAGGGGAAGGCCGGAGATGCCTCCAGGGGCCCACCACGGGCAACCCCTGGGCAGCGGGGCTCCCCCCCTGCCAGCTGCTGCAAAAGGCGGAGGGGGGTCAAGGGCAGGCGTCCAATGCAGGCCAGCAAAGTGGGGTGAGGGCAGGGGCCGGGCCGGGGCCAGCAAGCCAGACCCTTCCCCCAGTTCCCTCGAAGACATTGGCCGTGCCCTGGAATTGCTTACAGCAAGGGTCGAGCAATTGGGGAACTCCGGGCAAGGGGGGCCTTTGCCCCCCGGGTCCTTGGAGGCCCACAAGGAAGCGGGCAGCAGGGCGCCAAAACGCAAGGCCAGCAGGGGTCGCCGGACAGCGCGTTCGCCAAGCGTGAGCTCCACGGACTCCAGCCCCGAGCGGCAGCCTGCCGGCAAAAGGAAGAAGGCACCCAAGAGGAAGGCCCGAAGGTGCAGAAGGCGAGAGGAGTCAGACAGCGAGGGATCGTCAGGTGAGTCCTCATCCTCGGGTGAGGAGACTCCGGGGGAGGGTTACTGGGAAACAGTGGCCTCAGTCCCAGGCCTCCCAGGGTGGGTTCTGCGCAGAAGGGCCGGGGGTGCCAACATCGAGGATGCGCGTGCGGTTTGGGATGCGTGTCCGGAACAGTCTCCCCCCTAAGTTGTTCACCGATGATGAGGACCCTCCAGGCATTCACCTGGCACGCAAGGTCAGGGAACGAATTCTGGACAGCTATTACGTGGACGTCTTCTCCCTGCTCAGGCCTGAGGCCGAGGATGGGAGAAGCAGCCCCCCATCCAGGAAGGAGAAAAAAGGGGGCAAGAAAGAAGTGGCTGAACGGTCATTTAATAACTGGCTGGAGGGGTTTATGGTTTACATGGGGGTGGTACAGGCAGCTTACCCGGACAGGGGGTGGCATCTCTCTAACCACCTGGGTAATGTCCTTCGGGCCCAGGCGCTGGCAGGAGACGGGGCGGCCCTGGATTACAACGAGGCCTTCCGTAAGAGGGCCTCCCACAACCCCAGGACCAGGTGGGACCTGATCAGCCAGAAGCTGTGGCTGTGGCTGGTTGGCCCCCACATGCAGGGAAAAGGAGAGGGCTCCCGGTCTGGGCGGTGGTTCGCCCATCAGGAAAAATCCCGTTGGTTGTGCTGGGAATTCAATCAGGGAAAATGTCAGCGGCAGAAATGCCGCTATGAGCACAGCTGTGAATCGTGCCCCCACCCCCGCTTGGCATGCTCCCGGGGCCCCCTTTCCTCAGCCCCCTTTCATGGAGGCCGAGCCTCCAACAGCGGCTCCCATAAGGACGGAGGTCTCGGCACCAACGCCGCTTCAGCCGGCAGCGGCAGCAAGTAGCCCCAGCGGCAGAGGCTTGGGCCTGGCATCCACCCCCGTGCGCGCTGAGCCCCTACGCCTGCTCCTCACGCGCTACCCCAACAGGCAAGCCGCCGCCTACTTGCTCAACGGTTTTACTGCCGGTTTTAGGATCCCCTGCGTGGGGCCCCATATTGCCACCACCTCCGGCAACTTGAGGTCAGCCAGGGAATTGCCAGAGGTGGTGGCGGCCAAGATAGCCAAGGAGGTGGTGGCGGGCTGGGTGGCGGGCCCCTTCCCTTCCCCGCCTCTCCCAAACTTAAGGGTCTCCCCCCTGGGGGTGGTCCCCAAGAAGGCCCCAGGTGAATTCAGACTGATTCACCATCTTTCCTACCCCCGCGGTGCCTCGGTAAACGACGCCATTCCACAGGAGCTATGCTCGGTAAAATATGCCTCCTTTGATCACGCGGTGCGGTTGGTCCAGTCGTGCAGCCCGGGGGCGCTCATGGCCAAGTGTGATGTGGAATCGGCCTTCAGGCTGCTGCCGGTCCACCCCCGGGATTTCTGCCTGCTGGGGTTCAAGTTTCAGGGGCACTGGTACGTAGATAAGGCTATGCCAATGGGGTGCTTGGTGGCATGCGCCGCGTTCGAGACCTTTAGCACTTTCCTTGAATGGGCAGCCAAGGATCGCATGGGTTCCCCCCACATTACCCATTATTTAGATGATTTCTTGATAATGGCCCCCCGGGACCCCCGCTTGTGCTGAGCGGCTGCGCATTTTCCAGTCGCTGGCCCAAGAGCTGGGCGTCCCCCTGGTGCGGGATAAAACCGAGGGCCCAGCCTCGAGGTTAACGTACTTGGGCATCGAGCTTGACTCAGTGGCGGGCGTCTCCCGGCTCCCCCCAGACAAGCTGGCCCGTTTAACAGCGCTCGTCTCCCAGTTACTGGTTCGCCAGAAGTGTACCTTGAGGGAATTGCAGGCCATCATCGGGCACCTTAACTTTGCATGCAAGGTGGTCTCCCCGGGGCGAGCCTTCTGTGCCCGCCTGTCCTGGGCATGCAGGGGGGCCTCGTCCCCTCACCATCACATCCGCTTGACACGGGGGATCAAGGAGGACCTCAGGGTATGGCTGGGTTTTTTGTCGAACTTTAACGGTGTGTCACTATGGCAGGAGGCCCTCGCCCCGGGCTCAGACCTACAGGTCCGATCAGACGCGGCGGGCAGCCTGGGGTTTGGGGTCTACTTCAAGGGCAGGTGGTGCGCTCAGCGCTGGCCCACATCCTGGGTCACGGCGGGTATTCTCAAGGACCTTACCTTCCTGGAGCTCTTCCCTCTCTTGGTTGCCATAACAATTTGGAAAGGGGAGTTCCAGGACAGACGTGTCCTGTTTTGGTGCGACAATCAGGCCTCGGTCAGAGTCATCAACAAGCAGTCATATCGCTCTGAGCGGGTCATGCGTCTGGTTCGCCGTTTTGTCTTGGTTTGCCTTGCCGCTAACATCTCTTTTTCAGCACATCACGTGGCAGGGGTAGATAATGGCATAGCAGACGCGCTGTCTCGCTTCCAGATGGAGAGGTTCTTCGCGCTGGCTCCCGAGGCTCATCGGACACCCGATCCATTCCCGGTGGAACTGTGGACGGTTGGAGGGATATCATCTGGGAAGGAATCTGCAGCTCCATAGCACCATCGACTTGGCGGGCCTATTCGGCGGCAGTGCAAAAATTCCTCTCCTTTGTGGCAAGGGCGGGGGGCCAGCCCCCGTGGCCGGCCTCTCAGGAACTGGTGTTGCAATATCTGGCCAACTTACGGGGCCGGGGGGTTGCCCCCAGGACCATGCAGCAGGACCTGGCCGCGATTTCCTTTTTCAGCAGGGCTCAGGGGTCCCCCGATCCTTGCGCCTCCTTTGCTGCCCGCCGGGCAGTGGCGGGCTGGGGGCGGGCGTCTTCCCCCTCCCCAACCAGCGTAGGCCCATCACCCTGCCCATCCTGGGTGCGATACTTCGGGAGGCGTCAAGCCTGTGCTGGTCCCCATTCGAGGCCCGGATGTTCCAAGCAGCCTTCGCATTGGCGTTCTTCCGGGCTCTCCGGGTCAGCGAGCTGGTGGCCAGCTCCCGTGCGGACGCCTCCGGCAGGGCCCTCGCATTGGCCGACGTGGTCCTCGCGCGACATAGGGTCACCCTTACCATTCGCAGGTCGAAAACAGACCAGCTTGGCCAGGGAGCGGCCATCACCCTGCGGGCCTCCCCACGCGGGGCGGCTTGCCCGGTCTCCATGGTGCAGGAGTACCTCGAGGTGCGCCCGGGCCAGGCTGGTCCTTTCTTGATTCATGCAAATGGGGCCCCCCTCACCCGCTACCAGTTCGCCTCTGTGCTCCGCGCCTGCCTTCAGGCTGCTGGGCTCCCCGCCCGGGAATTTGTCACACATTCCTTCCGCATTGGGGCAGCCACGCTGGCGGCACAGCTGGGCATCTCACCTCCCCTTATCCAGCGGATTGGCCGGTGGAGGTCCAGGGCCTTCCGGTTGTACATCCGGCCCGCTCATGTCCTGCATTGCTAATTGTGTGGTTTCCCATCTCTTCATTCCTCAGGCGAGCGAAGGACGGTCTGGATCTGCGGCCACAGCATCGTGCACTGGGCCGGTCGGTACGCAGCGGGTTCTGGATGGGGAAGCAACCTTGGCCTGGACCGGCACATCAACATCCTGTGGCTCGGCCAGCGCGGCATGCGGTGGGAATCACTGGTTCCAGTCATCAAGCACCAGGTCCGGCGGCGGGGCCCACCAGATGCGCTTGTTATCCAGCTCGGCGAGAATGACCTGGTTCAGTGGGGAGGCCTGGACTTGAAGCTCTCCATGTGCAAGGACTTGGCCTACCTCTTCTCCATTCTTCCTGGGACTTATTTTCTATGGTCTGATCTACTCCAAAGGTGCGTGTGGCGGGGGGCCTTACACCCGGAGAAGATCGATGGCAGCAGGCAGCGGCTTGCCCGGGTCGTGGGGCACCACGTCTCCACGGCGGGCGGGTTCCTCGTCATGCACCCGGACATTTCTTTTCGTCTCGAGGCTCTGTACCGGCCGGACGGGGTCCACCTTTCTAGCTGGGGCCATGACATCTGGCTCCAGGACCTGAGGGATGCATTGCTGGGGTGGCTCGGTGGTTAGGAGCATTGGCGGGAGCCACTTGTGGCTCTGGTGGCGGGTAGCATTGGATCGGATCTCTATCCGGGGGACCGGGGCCACGGCTCTGGTACCCTGTTCAGGGGATTCCCATACGGAATCTTGGGAGTGAGGTGACGGGCAGACCCGGACGGGGGTTGCGAGGTGCTCACTCCCAGGTGGGAGGGGAATCAGGCAGGGGTTTACACCCATCTGATTCCCCCATAATGTCACTCCTTGGTGCCCCCTCCTCCAGCGGGGGTCCTGAAGGGGGGGAGGGCTCAGTGGCTGGCAGGCGGGCCAGCCTTTTGTTCGGGATCCGATCCATATGCTTGCCAACGCTCCTTGTTTGTTTGTTCCTGTACGCAATAAAGTTGTGGCCTTGTTTTCTCCAGCCCTGGCTGTCTGTGTTCTTCTGTGCGCCATCCTCCCCGCCGGGCCTAAGCATAGGCTGCAATCAAAGTTTCCTTCATCAGAAACAGGAGCAGAATCACTGCCTCTATACACTGCAGTCACTCTTATGCCTGCTAATAAGTATAAGCAAAACATTGCTCCTGGCCGCCTAGGAGCCAGGCACAGCCCCAGATAGCAAAACAGATCAGCAAACTTATCCCATACTTATACGGAATAAAAAAGACCTTCCAAATCCTCTGAGATAGTTCAATGAGTGGCAGAAAATGAAAATACTGTGCAAGAAATGCTAAATAGGAATGATTCTGTTCAGTGGAAACTTGTACAAGTTCTTCTGGTTGGATAACATCTTTATCAGGAACATATTGGTAGAGTCACCACTCCTTTCCTCTCTATCACTCACTGCATCATGTCTTGTGGAACTGTAACAGCAAGAGCATCAGCCAGAAAATATACACAATTAATTATCTTACCCAATTAAGTCAAATGTAGCTAATTTTCCTATTTCAGGTATTCACAATAACTATACTAATGAACATATTCTGAGAGCCAGTTTGGTGTAATGGTTAAGAGTGCGGGACTCTTGGGCTAGTCATAGTTCTCTGGAGCTCTCTCAGCCTCACCCTCCTCACAGGATGATTGTTGTGGGGATAATAATGACATACTTTGTAAACTGCTCTGAGTGGGCATTAAGTTGTCCTGAAGGGCGATATATAAATCGAATGTTGTTGTTGTTATTGGGTCAGGTTTTAATTAGTTTATATCTAAATAAAAACTACTGGATAAAATCAGATAAGGAAGTTGTGATGATTTCATGCAAGCAGAAATTCATTTGACCCTTGGCTCAGATCTGATATCGGTTTTCTGTACAGACGTGAATTATTAAGAAAGTAGACTTGCCTTTTTGTGCTTCTATGGTCTGGTCAATGCTACATTGAAATTAGCCTGAAAAAGAATGAGGCCATTTAAAGAAGAACAATGTTATATATTTCAACTCAGCACTAACCACCCCTTATTATTTGATAAAACTACCCCATGGTATTGTTCTGGCCTGATTCAGATATAAGCATGTGCTTAAGAAACTGAGCCCTGTCCCCTCAGGCAGGCAGGAAAAAGAAGGCCTAGAGCCTGACGGTGGGAACTGATTTCTTTGCAGGTGTGTGATGGGCCCAACAAGGGAGAAATTAAATTTTAAAATTTCCCTTTTAGGAGACATTATAAAGAAGAGGTTTGTCAACATGTTAGATATTGTGGGAACGCTCACGCAGTCACGAAGTGATGTCGATTCTGGTAATGATGTCACCATTTCAGCCCCAGGGCGCATGCATGAAGAATACCCTCGTGCCTAATACAAGGTAAGTGCCAGGTACCCTACCCTCCCAGCAGGAGGGGAAAGGGACCTGGCAACCCTATCGAATAATGTTGCCGGTCTTTATGAAGTTATACATTCCTGCCCTTCTCAGACACTCCCTGCACCTGGGCCTTGGTACATTGTATGCATTTGTTTGAGCTAGACGACTCTTCTAATCTACACATGGCAATACAACTGTGTAACTCAAGTTTTATGCCCCTCTCCAAGTTTATTTTATTCTAGGTCTCTAGACTCTCTTTGTGACCTATCTAGTTAGCCTTGTTTCTGCATGTATAGGTGTCTTGAACAACTTTCTTCACATTACCCAGCAATTGTTCCCCTATAGTTCTAGCTATATCCATGACAACATGATCATATCTGTGACTGCCTCGATCTGAAGATCATGTACGCTGTTTTTGCACTGGATATGCTGATACTGACATAACACCGTGTATGTAAGCTGTATGTGTAACTCACTGCTACAGACATAGCCAAAGGCACCATCCATTTAGTCTAGAACAATTCAGTTGACTTAATTGGATTCATTGATCAGAAGTCCAAATACATCTTGTACATTTCTGTTTAGATTGCTTTAGTGGCCAACCCTGGCGATTTTATTTCTGAAATAGCTCCCTTACTTTGTACACAGTGAGACAGCCATCAAAAGGGCCATTTAAGCCATATCTGCTATACAGGCTTTGTGTCTGTATAGGATTTGTTGCTTTAAAACAATTGCCACCCATACTGCCAACATCCAAATACTTTCCTATATTAAATTTAAAACCTTGGATAGACTCTTGAAACTCCCACAGTCAGTCTTTGACTTGGCTGCTTATAAATTATTTTTGAAGTACAATAACATGAAGTACAGTAATGTACTTCATGCTTATAGCACAAAAAGCAGGCACATTTACCAAGTATCCAGTCAGCATTGGGAAAAGCCTTTCAAATCCAATAGAAACATTAAATACAAAAGCCCCTCCCGACACTCTCTTATATGCAGATATTCCCGTGTTTCAAATATACAGATTAAAGTTAGACAAAATCAAACTGAAGTTTCAGACATGAGTTTACAGGGCCTGAGGATCATATTTCTGTCTCACTGGCTTCACAATTTTCTCATCTATATATATATAAAGGCAAGTGTCCTGACTGTCTCATCAACACCCAGCCCAAACCCCTGGGCCTAGAAACATGAAATTTGGGGAGAACGTTCCTTTCATGATGTAAACACCCACTAAGAAGAGATTCACTTCATCGGTTTTCAGCATCAACATGCCTCGCTTTATTCAAGCACCTTTGTGAAGCTCAGTACTATGCTATTGTACTACAAAACCAACTTTAAAAAAAACACCACAAACCAAAAGATTTTACATACCCGTAAGTATTATAACTGGAATTATATTAGTTAAATGCCCTAGTGAAGCATGGGCATCAAGCTAGTTCCATATAAGCAGGAATGGTGATTGCTTGAGCCATTCCAGCTATTGGGTGTAAGGTCTGTTCTAAATGATACACTCATCATAGGAAGTTCTCTGTTTTCACATGATTTAGATTTAATCTCACTACTAAAGCCATCATGGGGCTATTTCTGCAGTTTTCATGTAACATATTTGTTTAAATGCATTGCACATGCATTGGTATGCTGCATTGGTAACTTGTCACTGCAGGAATCCACCTCAACAATTCTGTGATGATTTCACATTATCTTCTTGTCTCATGACATTCTGAACATTTATGTTATATTCAGGGGGATGGAGGGCTTTAGTATTAGCTAGCCTGAAAAAATGGAGACTATGTGTCTCCTTGGTTCTTCTTCAAAGTTCTAGATTCTACTACTTCCCTCATAAAGTTGACTGTGATTCATGGCATATCGAGCCTCCAGAGCTAACAATGGAAATGTTTAATACACAGGTAACATAGCCTCACAAGCCCTATTCCCTGGGCCTCTGCCTCCAGAGGTGAGATGGGTGGCAATGAGAGACAGGGCTTTTCCAGGTACCTCCCCTCCTCAAACCCCACCTTTCCCAGGCTCCTCCTCCATATCTCCAGAAATATCTCAACCTGGAGTTGGTAACCCTTATAGGTCCATGCTACCTGGCTGCCATCCTAGGCACATTTATTTGGACCAAAAAAGAAGAGTTCTTGCTGTGAATTGGCTCCAAAAGTTCTATCAATCCTATTTTCCTCGGTGTCGTACCAGATGTTCCCAAAAACCTACCTCACTGAGTTGTTGTGAGACTAAAATAGAAGAAGGAAAAAACCCATATACCACCACCCTGAGGCTCCTTGGAGGAAGGCTAGGATAAGAATGCACTATGAAATGACTTGACTCAGCAAAAGAAGCAACATCCTCCAGTTTGCAAGATCTGAGCAAGTCTGTTAATGATAGGATGCTTTGGAAGTCTTTCATTCATAGGGTTGCCATAGGTTGACAGTATATAACACACATGTAGTTAAATAATAAATACATCACACAAGTATTATAAGCTGCAGGAAAGCTGAAATGTGACTGTAAATCAACCTTCCAGAACAGCCATCAATCAAAGCGGTAGACACCAAAAGCAAGACCCAAAAAAGAACTGAGGAAGTTGGTGACATGTCTAAAGTTTGGAGACTGCTTTAAAGTTGATGTCAGTCCATAGCATATGAAAATAATATTATTTCAAAGAACCCCGTGTGTTTCTCCCTCATTTCCCTCTTGAGAGTTCCACCACCTCTTTTCCCAGAAAAAAAGCCCAGGATGTAGATATACATTTGCTGATTTGTATTTACACACAACACTGTAACAGAGCCACATATTTCCTTTGCAAAAGGGTTTATTCCCCACCCCCAATGTTATGTAAGAGATTAGCTTTGCTAGAGTTGGCCAGTACCTTCATATACTCTGCAGCTGCTAAATTAAGACAAAGCTGCTGCCATCGTTTAGAACACTCTGTTACCTCTTTTGATCCCTCAGGGAAGACAATAGGTTCATAGTCAGATTTCGCCTCTTCCTAGGCTGAGAAGAGGGAGCCCATTTTCAGTATTTAAAGGAATTAAGTGGCTGGTGCGAAAGATAAGCAGTCTTTACAAAAAGCAGTGCCAATTGTTTATTGTGCTGACTGTAGCTATGAAAGAAATTCTTCTTCAAAGCACCAAACAAGGATCCTTTAAAGTCGTCTTGGCAACAATTGGAATTTGTTTTTCACACCTGCTATTAGTTTTTTGCACTCCTTCAACTCACCTGAGCTGTTACTAGAGTTTGGAAAGCAATTTCGTCTATTCATTCTTTTATATTTGCAATGAGAGTTCTAGATATGTATATTTTAGGGTTCTTAAAAGATAATGATAAAGGAGATTTTTTTTAAAAAAATTACATCATCTGATTGTCTCTCGAACTTTCTCAAATATTTGTCCAAGGAAAGCAGTGAGTTGGCTAAGTCTGCATTTGCTCTCTTTCGTGTTCAAATATTGGAATAAAGTTTCACTACACACACACGTACATACAAAGTTTCCCTAATCCTTATTTGAACAGAAATCATGAAGACTGAGGGCCAAACTATATGTTCAGGATTATAAAGCGTTGGGTCTGTGTTCCCTGAACCCAAGTTGGGTTCCCTGCAGCCACTCAGCAGCTCTGGGGAATGGCTTTTTAAAATAAGAGGGAGACAAATGGGCTCAGGATGCTGTTTTGGGGAACAGCATGGGGAGAAGTTATTTCCCTGCTTTTGCAGATCCATGTGCACAGAATACTCCACATGGAGCAGCAAAAATGGGTAAATAACTCACCCTTTGTGCTATTTCAACACTGGAAAACATTTTGAGAACCTACAGAGTAATTCCATGCCTATTTGGCTCTCCTTTATTTTTTAGAAATTATTCCCCACAGCTGTTGTGGGGCTGTGTGGGCCCCAACCTGGGTCTGGGAAACCTGGAGCCAACTCTTTAAAAACCTGAGTGTTTAGTCTGGTCCTAAGAGATTTCATTTTCAGAATATTCCTCAAAAGATGTTTCATTTCCCCACGATAATTTAGAGGAAATAATGCTCAAAATGTATTTGGAATGGTGTTATGTTCTGTTGCTGCAGAGGAGTGGTTCACTTACTCATTTGATGCTACTCATTATCCAATGGGGAAGCATACCTGAACATCTACATAGTATTGCTTTTGGCATAACATGCATCGGTCCACCCAAGTCCTATATTTCATCAATGACAAAGAACAAGTAGATGGGTTTTGAAAACTGGGCATATATGTCCAATGTCCATAGTGAGCTTGTTACACAATTTTAGAGAGGAGGCAGTATAGAATTCAATATTAGGGGTGTGCATAAGAAAAATCCCAAGCTGAAGATTACAAGGAATTTGCTGTTTTGAATCATTACCTTGATTTTTCAGAGTGGTAGCACAAATCCAAGATGCTTGGGAATTATAAAACCCTCTTCCCTCCAAAAAATTTTTAAGATAAAAAGAACTATTACTTAACAGCCACACAGCATGAGTATGTGTTTTTTTTTTACTCTACTAATTACTTGGACAATGGCATTTCTCCCTTCCAATTGGATTCTTGCAAGGGAGGAGCACAGCATCCCGAGTCATTCCCAGGCAATCACAAGCTACAGAGAGCTGCCTTCTCCTCTCCCCCTCCCTTTGTGAGGATTTCCCTCTGAAAGTCGAAAGCCTGGAGTATCCTAATGGCTATAGAATTGGAATGCTTTGTCCAATTGCTTGAAACCTGGGTGGTCATTAATGGACAGGCAGTAGTCACTCCCCTGTAGTTTTGGTGTTATTCAGTTGAAACAACTTCTCCGTCCATCCCACAGGGAAGAACAGCAGGACTTCAGCTCACTTATTGCTCCCTTCCCCTTGTGGGGGTGAAAGTTTTTTTTTCCTCTGAAAGTAGAAAGTTGGGGAACTTTGTTAAGCAGTTACAGAATTGGAACACTTGGTCCAATTCTCTTGAAACTTGGTTGGTCCTGAGTAGACTGGTGTTAGTCACTCTTCTGCAATTTTGGTGTCATTCGGTTGAAAAACAGCCTCCCCTGCCCCCCTGAAGTCTGCCACAGGGAATAATGCAAATAATGGAAAAGTTGTTGATCTCCTTCCTTACTTTGTTACGCAAACATACCACAACAAGGAAGTATGGCAAACACAGAGTTTTCAGCAGAAAGGTTAAAAAAAATGTCATTCAGTCTCTGCAAGAGTAGGAAAATGAAATGAATGCAGACAAGTTTATTTTAATGCTGATGCCCATCTGGAGCTCTCCTTCTAGGCTGCTACCATTTTAGGAATCAGTAGAGAAAAGTGTGGCTGCACAGAGAATAACTTATTTTGGTGGTATCTAAAGTCAACCCCCTTTGTTCAATTTGCTTGAAACTTAGAGGGTCTTTATATTAGATGGAGGACTGTGTTCTGTTCAAATTCAGTGCCAGTATCTTTACAAACAGCTGCCCCAGATACTTGAATAAATTCTCCATTGAAAATAACAGCCTGAAGCAAAACCACAAATTTGACTCCTGAACCAGTAATATTGTACCCAGAAATAAGCAATCACAATATCCCCCCCGAGTCCAGATCAGAAATTATAACAAAAATTTAATGGGGGCACACTTCTATTCAATATACAGTTCAGTATGAATGAGCAAGTGTGTGAACTGGCACTGAGTGTGCAAGAGTTCGCAATTCTTATGGTTTTCTTTCAACTGAGATTGAATTATAAAATGGGTTGTCTTAACTGGGTAAGGTGATTGAGCGGGTGGTGGCGGAACAGCTGCAGGGGTTTCTGAATGAAATCTCAGCTCTAGATCCCTTACAGTCTGGCTTTCTACCCGGGGCATGGGATGGAGACATTGCTGGTTGCCCTCATGGACAATCTCTGCAGACACCTGGATCGAGGTGGATCAGGGCTGCTGATTCTATTGGATTTGTCGGCAGCGTTCGATACAGTTGATTATGAACTTTTGATCCACCGCTTCGCTAACTTGGGGATACGAGGGGTTTCCTTGCAGTGGTCGGTCTCCTTTCTCCATGGCCAGGGACAAAGGGTGGCACTTGGGAAGACATTGTCATCCCACCAACCTATGGTGTGTGATGTCCCACAAGGGGCAATACTCTCCCCATTGTTGTTTAACATCTATATGCGCCCCCTTGCCCAGTTGGTGCGGAGTTTTAGACTTGGGTGTCATCAATATGCAGATGACACCCAGATATATCTGATAATGGATGGCCGGCCTGGCTCAGCCCTGGATGTCCTGGAGCATGCTTTTGAAGCTGTGACTGGTTGGTTGAAACAGAGTTGACTGAAATGAAACACTATGAAGACGGAGGTCAGCATAAGGCCAAGGAGATTGTGACTGGGCTCTCTCTTCTAGGCTGTGGAGAGGCCCAGCATTGGAAAGAGAAGAAACAGATTGAGTTTAACCCCTCTTCTCCTAGTACTGAGGCCACACAGATTTCCTACAAAGGACACTGAAGGGTGCCCAGGTCCGTAAGTTCAACCTGGTAGCCCCAATCTCTGACACATAGAAAGAGAAGCAGATGGTGTGGTGCCCTTGCTTTCTATGTATGTATGCTAGTAGCAACAAATCTTTCCAAAAGGCAGTAAAAAAGGGACTCGGGATTCATCAGGCACTCTTACTGATTGATTGATTGATTCAATTTTTAGTTCAACTTCCCCATAAATGGGCTCAGAGTGGGGTACAATAAAATGTTCAGTACATATTAAAACATATAAATACATTTAAAATTTAAAAACCACAAAATACACATGGAACAACATCTCAGATGGCAGCCCCCTCCAATTTCTCAGTCATAATGTAAACAAAAGGGAGAGCACAGTTAATAATATTCCAGCGACTGTGCCTGTGGGGGGATGATTTCATGCCCCCCCCCGGAGGGAGAGGGGTAGAGAGGCTCCTAAAACAAAGACTAGCCTCAACCATATGTGTGGTGAAACATCTCTGTCTTCCAGGCCTTCCGAAAAGACATAAGGTCTTGGTTGGCCCAGGTATCTTCCGACAGAGTTCCACCAGGTTGGGGCCAGGAGTGAATAAGCCCTGGCCCTGGTCATGGCCAGCTGGGGCTCCCTGGGGCCAGGGACCACCAGTAGGTTCTTATTTACTGATCATAGTACTCTCTGGGATACATATGGGGGGAGGCGGTTCTTCCGGTATGCTGATCCCAGTCCATTTAGGGCTTTAAAGGTTAAAACCAAAACCTTGAACTTGATCCAAAATTCCACGGGGAGCCAGTGCAGCTGCTGCTGGATTGGAGTGATATGTGCCCTTTATGGTATGCCCATCCGGACACGTGCAGCAGCATTCTAAACCTGCTGTAATTTCTGGGTGAAGCCCAAGGGAAGCCCTGCATAGAGCGAGTTACAGTAGTCTATTCTGGAGGTGATCATTGCATGGATCACTGTAGTTAGGTTGTGGGTCAACAGATAGGGTGCAAGATGCCTGGCCTGTCAAAGATGGAAGAACACAGACTGGGCAACTGCCATGACCTGACCCTCCATCAATAGGGAGGAATCCAGTATCACTCCAAGACTCCAGACCAATGAGACAGGTGCTAACAGTGCCCCATGAAAGGTTGTGAGTCGGATTCCCAAATCTGGCAACCCCCAGCCCAAGTACAGGATCTTCGTCTTTACTGGGTTCAACTTCAGCTGGCTCTGCTTTACCCATCCAGCTACAGCTTCCGAAGCTCTCACTAGGACATCAGGAGCAGAGTCAGGCCACCGACCCATCAACAGATACAACTGAGTGACATCCACATATTGGTGACAGCCCAGTCCGAAACTTCACACCAACTGGGCAAAAGGGTGCACATACAGGTTGAATAACAAAGAGGGGAGTATCACCCCTTGGGGGATGCTGCACACCAATGGCTGGCATGCGGATAAGGTCTCCCCAAGTGCCACCCTCTGTCCCTGACCATGGAGAAAGGAGATGAACTACTGCAAGGCAGTCCCTCGGATCCCCACATCAGTGAGGCGGTGTGTCAATAGTTCATAGTTGACCATGTCAACACTGCTGAAAGATCCAACAAAATCAGCAGCACTGATCTGCCTTGATCCAGATGTCTGCAAAGCTTGTCCGTGAGGGTGACCAGTACCATCTCCGTCTCGTGTCCCGGGCAAAAGCTGGACTGGAATGGGCCCAGGATAGAAGAATCCTTCAAGAAAACCTGTAGCTGTTCTGCCACCGCCCGCTCAATCACCTTGCCCAGAAATGGGAGGTTTGAGGCTTGTTGGTAATTGGAAGGATCGGTGGGGAACAAATATGTTTTTTTCAGGAGAGGCCTCACCACAGCTTTCTTCAAGGCTCCAGGGAAAACTCTGGAGCCGAATGATTGATTAATAATAACCTCCAATTGGGCCCCCAACCTATTGTTGCTGGCCTTCACCAGCTGCAGGATCCTGTTAACTTACTCCTGGGAGACCAGACTAAAGTGAACTGAAAAAGTGCAGGAAGATGGCCAACGGGCTCCAGTCCCCTTACTGTATCAAATGTGGCTGGCAGATTGAGACGAAGAGACAAAATTTTATCTGCAAAAAAAGCTCCCAAAAGCCTTGCAGCGAATAGCCAAATTTTTAATTTGGTGGTCTCCTTGAGAGAGGGAGACGAAAGATTGAAACAATTTTGCTGGGCGCGAGCTTACAGATGTTATGGAGGCAGCATGGCAATCCTTCTTTGCCGCCTTCACAGCCACCACATAGGCTTTCATAAATGCTCTATAAGATTGTCTCTTTGTCCCGATTCTGCCACCACACTTGCTCAAGCTGTCTCAGGTCCCGCTTCATCTGATGTAGCTCCTCTGCATACCAGGGGGACAGTCTAGCGTGGGAACAGAGAGGGTGATGGGCGATTTCCTTGATGGCTTCAGAGAGACGGTCATACTAGTCCCCCATCAGCTTATCTAATGATAAGCTGATGGGGGTCCCGCAGAGCATCCTGGAAACCAATTGTATCCATCAGTCTCCATGGGCGAGCATGAATTAGCTCACCGCCTATGCAGGAGGAGGCTGGTGCTCCCAAACGAGCCTTCAGGACAAAGTAGTCTGACCATGGCACCACTTCAACTGCATCAAGGTCCACCTGTATCCCCATCTCAAAGATCAAATCTAGTGTGTGGGCTGCTTGATGCATGGACACTGAAACAACTTGGGAGAGTCCCAGTGCTGCCGTGGATGACACCAGGTCTGAAGCCTGTACAGAGGAAGCATCATCGACGTGGATGTGGAAGTCACCCAGGACCAATAACCTGGAGTGCTCCAAGGCCCAGCCTGCCACCACCTCCAACAGGCTTGGCAGGGTAGGTGCTTGCTCTCTAGGTGGTCAGTACACCAGACAGCTAGCCAAACCCTCTTCAGTATCCACATCAGGCCAACACAATCAATAGCAGTAATCTTTAGTGCAGCGAGCAGCCTGAAGGAGAGAGACTCTCAACTGAGTACTGTCACCTCCCCAACCATCTGTCCAGGACTGGTGAATGACCAAGAACGCTGGGGGGGGGGTTCTTTCAAGGCAACTGTTTCACCATCTCTTACCCAGGTCTCAGTCACGCATACCAGTTCCACAGTTTTTGCTACAATAAAATCTTGCAGTGTTTTGGTTTTATTATTTATGGACCTGACATTACACAACAGCAGTTCTGGAGGGAGGTATTTCATCCTCCTAGCCCCACAACTAGCATGCCTTGGGATTGGGTGCAGATTGGAAGGACACCGAGTCCTACCATGTCTCTGTGGCCTTCCTTTCCAACCCCATGCCCCACCGCCATAACTCCCTCAACCCCAGAGCACTGGGATCCCCAGCCCCGCCCCAGTCTCCACTGTCACACTCATGGCCCTTCCCACTCTCCACCCCATCAACTAATACATGGCAGTATAACAATCTAATATATAGATTGGTCCAAATTACCCTCAATACCTCTCCCCTAAGCTACCAGGCATAATTTCCAATACAGTCCTAATTAATTACGACATAACACAGCATGTAGTCAATTCCTCTCTCCAATTAGTATCGGCACCTTATACGATCAGTTTATATCTACAATTAATAATAACATAATAAACATTTAGTCAGGGACAGAGGATACCATCTCAATGAATTCATTCATACCCTGATAGCAAATCTCCAATGGCAACCTAGAGATTCTCAGCTGCAGCTGATATTCATGCCACAACCCAACCAGATTCATATAGGAGATCAACAGTTTTCTTCTGATCCAGCAAACAGGGCAAGGCAGCCCAATTTCCAGAGACAGCTGGCAAGCCCGCGAGCTTCACTTTCCTCCCAGCCTCCAACCATCCCTAATCATCCCCATGGCTATTTGGGCACCCTGAGTCCATGTAGATGATCCAGTTTCAAAAGGAAAGGTCATCAGGCACCAGAAGACAATGCATCTACTGCCCAACCACCACAAGCCTGGCATCAGGTAGTTAGCTCCAGTGTTCAGGCAATCAGCTGTTAGTAAAATGATCAACTGTGGCATATGCAGCCATTTCCTTTGTGTCTCTGCACCTCCTGCATGCTGGCTCTGAACCTCCAGCTCCACCTAGGGGGCCCACAGCCTCCTGGGGTCCGGGCAATTGGATTGCCGGTGGCGTTGGATCACCAGTCATTCTGTTGCCACAGCCAGACCCAAAATCATACTGTGAGGGTTTATGATGTAACACGGCTTGGCGTTAGGCTGCACAGCTGCTCCCTCTGCTTTCAACACTGCTCACTACCTTCAGCATTCCCAGTGTCTCACAGGTTGGCTTAGCTGTTTTTATCTCTTGATGTTGCTGTTGCTGTTTTCTAGCAATTCTTGTTGCTCAGTGGAGAGAGATGAAGAGAGTTAAAAATGTCCTTCGTAAATTTACACTGCCTCATAAATTCACACTACTACGCCCTCGGCATTCTCAGTGTTTTATCTGTTTTTATCTCTTGCTGTTGCTTTTGATGTTGCTGTTTTATAACAGTTCCTGTTGCTCCCATTGCTCAGTGGAGAAAGATGAAGAGAGTTAAAAATGTCCCTCATAAATGTACACTGCTGGAAAAGGCAGGGAAAGGTTAAAATAAATTTAAAATGGCAGAAGCTAGCAATGCCCTGTCCCTGCCGCCATCTTAGAATATCCTCTGTGACCCACCTGATACTCCAAAGCCATGTGGCCTTACTAAACTTCCCTTAACTGTGTCTATGTTTCTACACAGGTATACACAACGCTCATGAATGTTTATATTGTTTTATATCTATTTACATCTATTTGGTATTAAGATTTTCTCTTTCAATACATATGTCTGTATGAATGAAAACATGTTGTTTGTACTTCTCCATTGTTAGTCTCCTGCATATCCTATGCCCATTCTGAAAGAAATTCATAGAGTTCATTCTTTCACTTGTCATGCTATACCAATATTCAATTCAAATAGAAGATCTGAGTATATTGACACTGAGTAAAATGGGACATTTACTTAGAACTGCATAAATATTAGGAATACAATAATCCTCAGAACTGCTTTTTAAAAGTCTACGCAGGAAAAATGTGAAGAAATTAGACAAGAAATAAAGAAAACAGTGAGTTGTCTTACATAGTGTTTCCGTTTTCCTTGCTTTCTAGACTAGTTATTCCATATCCATAGTGAAATCCTTGTTGTCCCAGTTGCCATTCACTTAATCTGGCTTTCAGACCGAGTGCCCTGTACTAGGCGTATGCATGAAGAAAAACTCTGTTTCAGTTTTGGTTCTGGAATAATTCCATTTCATTACTGTTGTTGTGGGTGGGTCAGTGCCCCCTCAGAACTGATCCAGTTTTTTTTCCATTTTCATGAGTTTGGGCCCATTGTGCACACATTAGCCACATGTATGCAAATATACACTGTTCTTTTCATGGAGGGGATGGGGAAACAAGGCTCTGTAGCAGCTGTTTTGTGCTTAACCAGAAACAGCATCAACCGTTAGCCTCCCTTTTAGTCTAAACCATTGATCCACTGATTTTTTATCCAAGTGCAATAACATATGCACAACAATGGACCCAACAGAAGGTGAATTTCTGTGGGTGGGGCAGTGAACTGCTCCCACGTAGGAGAGCACTCCAATAAGTGCAGTGTTGTAGCATTAAAAACAATCCTGCTTCGTGTTCACTTTTTTCTTTTTCTAGAGTGCCAGTAACCTACTGCCTTTGCATTCTGCTGTTTTTTTTAAAAAAAAATTATTTTATTTTAACAAAAAGGGAATACAGAAAAAAGAGGCATAAAGGTAAGGAACAAGGAAAACAAATATAAAGCTCTGTGCTACAAGGATTATTGAAGTAGAGTACAAATCATAACCTTTAAAGGTGTTAGAATAATAATTAAAACTTAGGCTGCCCTTGAAGACAACTGATAAAAAATATGGCAGCACGATTATTGTAAGGGGCTCTCTGATAACAATATGTGCCGCTGATTTTGAAACAGTTATGCTAGCTGACAATTTGTTTCCAAGTTCAATTCTAGGTGCTGGTTATGACAGCACCTAAGAACAGCCAATGGGAGCTGGCAGAATGTTGAACACCATGACAGTTGCAAAAAAGCAGTTAGTGAAAGTTGAGAGAGCTGAGAGGAAGCTGAGCAGAGCAAAGGACATTTTTAAGCCAGAGAAAGAAAGACAGCAGCTGAATATGTACTAGTTCTAATAGTTGGGAATGAAATTTCCACTTGGTAACAAAATAACCTGAAAGTGTGAATTAACTGTAAAGTCAAAAGTTCAAGTATGAAGAACCCATGAATATATCATTATAAATGTGTTGTTCACTCCCTGTTTACAGTTATTGTCTACTTACTGAAGGTGTTCTGAAATGGGGAAATACAACACATACACACTTCTGTAAACCTTGATTGCTCTACAAATACAGATCTGTGGAAAATGGTAGCAGCAGAAAAAGTAAAGCAGTATGGAGTTCTTGGACCCCGACAGCCCTGGACAGTAGCTGGATGAGGGATGGTTAATATAGGGAACTGGTTTCCCATCTGGTCACTTCTCAGAGGAGGGAGGGAACCCTCTGTGTGTGAAAGGGTCAGGACTAGAGATGGGCCCAATCCAAAATAAATTAATGATCCAGCCGATCATGGATCAGCACCGGCGACGATCCCAAATAAACGATCCATACCGATCCCGTTCCCGAGCCATAGATCGTGGATGCCAAAGCGGGCCGCGCTGCTATTCCCAGCTATGTGGAAAGGTGGGTGCTAGCGGTGGCCAGCAGGCCCGGCAGGCCCGGGGAGACAATGATGAGCCGCCTCCCCTCAGGGGGGTGGGGTCTGGCCTGTGTTTGGCCGTCAGAGCTGCCTATCAGTGTTTGCAGGGATGAGATTGGAGTGCCCATGGGCTACAGAACACCCCCTTCCCCCTCCCTCCCCTGGCTGTCTTCTCCCAACTGGTGACTGCTTTGCTGCTCCGTGGTTGGAAGGAAGCCCTGCTGATCAAGGAAAGCTGGGGTTCCATTCGGGTTTCCAGGGCGACAGAAGGAGGGCAAACACAGCTCAGGCATTCCCCTGGCTCCGTTGCCAAGGGAATAGATTGCTGGCACCTGAGTGTCTGGCTTCCCAATCTGAGCACGATTGCCCCAATCAAGCCCCGATCCAGCCCCCCCCCCCGATCACTGCATCATTGTCCGTGGCCATGCACAATCCACCAGGTCCCGATCGCGCGATTGCCATTATCGTGGGGTTTTTTCTATTGTAATGCGGATCGTGCCCATCTCTAGTCAGGACTCTCTGCCTAATAAACAGAGACAAGATGTACAGTGTATTGCGACTGTCTTGGCCTGCTTGTAGCTCTGAACTTGTGAAAAGAGGTTTTGTGTCCGGAAGTAGTGTGAAGGGGTCATCATGACAGATCTTTAAAGCTCTTCACTGCCTCCAGCCCATGCATATGAAAGACCATCTCCTCCCATATGTTCATATGTACCAATTGCAGTCCTTAGGCTGCCACCTGCTGATTGTTCTCTCACTTAGGGTGGCAAACTAGTATTAACCAGAGCCTGGGCCTTGTGGAACAAGTTCCCTGAAGAGGTAAGGGGAGCCCCCTAACAGATCTTCAGAAAAGTTGTAAGACTTGTTTTTTACCAGGGCTTTTGATAGAGTATGAACAGCAGGCATCTTTTAGAGGTGTAGGTGGAAGGTATTTTGTTTTGTTTTGTTTGGGTGGCAGGGTTAATTTGAATTTTTAAAAATATGACTTGTAAGCAGCCTTGAGCTAAGAGCAAATGTAGGGTATAAATATTGTTAAAAACTGATTACTAAAAATTTTGTTCTGAATTCATTATAATACCTCACCCTCTCAATTTGTACATCAGTGCTTAAATTTGTACTGTGTGAATATTACATGAAATGGTATAGTTTGCACAGCCTTACAGACAAGGCATATATAATCAATGTAAAGTACTTTCTAAATGATGAATTTGGGGTGTTACCTGCTGCTTTATATTAGTTTCTAAACACTCCAGCATTTGAATAATTCTTCTTACCCATCTTCCCACCTCTTGCTTTTTATTTTTGTTACATTTCTCCTTTTTTACCACGTGTATAGTGCTTTATGATTGAGCTGCCTTTGACCTAATAAACTGGCACAGCTATTAATTGTGTAAGACTGTAGTAAAAATTTAAATAATGAAAGCATTCTTAATTATATGCAAATTGTGTATGGCAAAATTGCTTGACAGAGAACATATGTGATTGAGCAGAGAACTAGATCCACAAATAAATTTAATGATGTTTTATTTGAATTTAACTGCCACTGCTTTGAGCATACTTGATTAAGTTAGATCAGTGGGAAACTGATATAAAGTATTTGGGGGGTGATAAGATCCTTCATTGAATTTTGTAATCTCTCTTAACATCTAAAATCTGTATTGTCTTGCTAACTATAAACATGTTGTAACAATATACAGAATTCAAATGAATAAACATAGAAGTTCAGTGATATGTCTCACACAGTGAGCCTCACCAGTATTTGAATTGGAGCAACTCCTCTGCTTATTTGAGTTACAAATGCTTAAATTAAATTCTGAAGCTAAAATAACTATCTCACAGACCAGAAACCTGCATAGACTGATACTTGAACTCCTCAGCTGTGTTCCAAAAAACTGTACAGAGGAAAATAAAAAATGGAGCTATTGCCAGAGGAGGAGAATGGAAAACAATAGGAGAATGTCAGCAATTAGATAAATTTGAAAACAAGACTATGAAGAATAATATAATCCTGGAGAGAGTATTTGAAGGAGTAGAAGAAGAGGAATTACTTTCATTGTATATTAAATCTGTTGTTTATTAGAAACAGAATTCAAAGTTGTTGGTATGGCTTACAAGGTCATGAATGATTGTGGTTGTCAATAGCCTCCTCCCTTCATCTGAGCCTTCTGGCATGAGTATGTTTTGGGACAATATCAGAGTATTTTCTGATTCATGTTGGAGAATAAAATGAACAACAGCAGTTCTTCTTTCCACTAGTGTTTCTTACCTTCTCCAAACCAAAGTTTAAATGAGTGTTCCATGGAGAGGTTCTATATGCTGCTGGTGTCCTGGCAAGTGAATACTTGAGAAAGAAATTTGCAATGCACTTGAAACATAGTCTTTAGTCACCAATATTCTACTGCATTTAGATATAAAGAATGCAATTATTTTATTTTTGCCTTTTAATGTCTCTAATCCTGGGAACCAACCTATAGAGATAATATGTTGGGTTAAAACCTGAATTTCTGACAGCTGAAGATTACTTTAGCAGACAGAGGAGGAGGGTGGTTTTAATTGATTTCCCCTCCCAGTCAGGGCTGGTGCCAGAGTTTCTGGTGCCTGAGGCTGCGGGGGGGGGAGCTTCAGGAATGCTCCTGCCCCCTCGTGCGTGCACAGAGTGCGCGTGCACCCAGACTGCAGGGTGGGGGGCAGCTGGGCAGTAGGGCTGAGAAGCTGCTGGCCCAGCCAGGCATGGCGGCTGACTGGAGAGGCATGCATGCGTCCTCCCAGCCCTCCTGCTCCGTTGCTCCATGTGCAGCCCTGGACGCCTGCCGTGCCTGGCCCGCAGCTGCTGCTCCCGACTGGGTGTGCATGTTGGCAGCAGCAGCTGTGCAGGAGAGCTGGGAGGCTGCAGTAGCTGCGGGCCAGGTGTGGCAGGCAGCTGGGGTGGTGCGTGGGCAGCTTCCCATCCCTCCCGGTCAGCTGCCCGCCCGCTGCCACCACCAGGTTTGCAGCATGCGCCCCTGCCCCCGGCCCTAGCGCCCCCTCCGGCACCTCAGTGCTGGAGGCGATCGCCAGGCTTGCCTCAATGGAGACACCGGCCCTGCTCTCAGTGCAGACCCTCCTCACATCATTCCCGGTACTTAAGAATAATATTCAAATAATTATTTTAAAGAAATTATTGATAAAATATTCCAATCATTCTGCAATTATTTCATGAATACAAATCGAAGTTACAGAAATATTTAGTAAAGCTGAGTCTGAGCATATTTGTACCCAAGTACTATGGGTAATATCTGTGAGTTTCCTGTGAGTTTTTTAAATCTTTTGTTGTCACAGTTTTATCTTTCCTTTTATTATGCTTTATACTTAACAAGTGTACATTTCATCTGTTGCAGATTATCATTTCATACATTTTGTTTTTTTCATCATTGACTGATATGAGTAGTAAGTGAATTTTTCTGTTAGTTATTTATATCTGTGTTGTATTGGACACATTGACTCGTATTTTTAATAGATCTACCACCTCAGTATCACAAGGCCAGACTGCAAAAATGAACAATTCTGAAGAAATTATACTAAATGGGTCTTATTTAGCCAGCAGACCATAATTTGTTTGGTCATTGGACTGCATAGCTATTTTGCTTTTGTACAACATTATTTGCCCACTGCATGATCCTGTTCTGCACAACTGTTTTACTTAGTAGAATGCTAAGTTTTTTTTTTCTGTCTTGCATATGATGTGTATATTCTTATCATAATTATGGTCTCTATCTCTGTTTATGTTGTGAGTTATTCCCTGTGATTAATCATATTCATTCACACAACATCCAGGACTTTTTTTTTGTTTTTTTCCCCCTTTGTTTCCTCTGGAACAGCATAACTTCTGCCCTCCCCCTTTGGTGCTTCCTGAACACCACAATACACAGAACAATTCAAAATCTGATTTTGAAAATCTTCTCCAGCTATGCACACTTTTAGCCTCAGCAAAATGATTGGGTTAAATCACCCCATTTCTTTTGTTCAGATTTTTCTGCAACCCAAGGGGGTTCACCAAGGTTGAAGAAGGCTCTGGTGTGTTCTGAAGTAGCTCCGATGATCAGATAGAAGCATCTGTATGTATCAGGGTCACTTCAGAATTAGGTATATGATGTCCTAAGGAAGTAATGAAGTGGTGGTGGATTTTCCTCTCCTTTCTGACATTACCTTTTCCTGCTCATTATGACCTGAGTTAGTTGTTTACTGTTCTCATTCCATAATTCTGCCACTTACTCTGACATTCAGGAGTTTTACTGCATGGGTTAAATCTTTTGTCCATCCAAAGTCAGAACTGACTTGCTTCAAATTTGTAAACTTCAATTAGATTTATTTTAGGAGACCTGGTCAGGCATCTACATAGATTAGTCTGCTCTTAAATGAACTAGCTGAACTAATAAAACTAATTGAAGTAGAAGTTTCCCTTAATTTAAAATGTAAACTAAGTACATAAATCAAGTGAAGCTCTCTGAGGTTCTCAAAGAGTATGAATTATTATTTGAGCATTTTAATAAAGTGTCCAGCCATGATTTTCAGCACTTGGTCATCATATCCTAAAATTTAAATGAATGTTAAATGAAAAGGGTGGAATTAAGCAGATTTAAGGTTGAGATTGTACTAAATAGTGCTCAAAACTGGTTTACAATATTGCTCTCAATGACCATTAACAGACCATGAGATAGTCCCATTATAAAAGATTTGTGACATTTATTTCAATAACCTTCAACTACATCTCCATCTTGGATTTTCTTGTGGTGAAATGATGCTTCAGTGAAGTTGAACAGTTCTGGCCAGATGTACGAGAACTCTTTTTTCTTTTAACTAACTCTGGTAACAATAGCAGTAGTGCCCGACCAAATAAGGGGGTCCCATCAACATAACTGATGTGAAAGAATAAGATAAAAAGAAAAGCAAACACAAACAAAGAAGAAAATCAACTGAAATAACTTTCACACAAAGCCTTCTACACACTATGGGTGGAGTACACCATGTGAAATGCCTACATCATTTGGAGGACTTTAGCACCACCATCCATTGCCAAGAACTTCCAGCAGCTGAATGGATCTCTCGCTTCCATTGTGAGACTGCATATGGTAAATTGCTGGAGGAGTATGCCATCCCTAGCAGCTAGGGACACATAGGCACCCCACCCCCTTCTTGACTACTTGCCAGCCTTCATATCCCTAGCCTTGTAGTATTGCCCATCCAAGCAAACTACAAACTGTTCATGGTGGCTAGCTGGCAAATCCACAACATTCCTGCACTTTAATTCACAAAATTAACCCTATGTATGTGTAAATAGCAGTGTAATGTAAGTAATAAATCATGGTTTGAAAGGTTGTAGGTTCTTCCACTCTGTAATTAATGCTAAAGACATTGCTTAGAAGCCAATTCTGAGATTACATTTTGTCTGCCAGGATCAGTTTTGTTAATCATTCTTGGAACAGGAATCACATGAAAATGCACTGTGGGCATGAAATATACTTTATTCACCACTGACCTTGCACTGAACACCAAAAATAATGAACTGGAATAGACATTACTTGCTAGCTGTAATGCTTCTAGTGGAGTATTTCCTCCTCTAACAATGCTATATCTCCAAGAGATCATCTCTCCCAATCTAATTGCAGTTAGCTAGCCAGATGCCTCATTCTGATTTTGCCCTCCTGTGCTAGCACTCAATATTGATATTTTCCATTTTCTGGGCAAAACAGCCTTAAGAGGTTGAGAGGGTACAAATCAAAGCTGGCAGAATGGTCAAGTATTCACACCTCCCATTCTCATTATGTTCTTTCCTCCCATCCCTATAGAACAATCCTTAAAAAAGTTTTTTTCTCCTTTACTAAGCCCATAGACTTCAATGTACTTTGAGGGGTGTGGTTTTGTCACTCTACTAGTAACTCTACAAGTTATGTGATTGTTCTCTAAAACTATCTTGCAATACATATTCTCTACCAGCCATCCCATGTTTCCCTTCCTTAAATCAAATCTCATAATGATCAGCTCACAACATGTGTATGTAATGAATGCTTTGATCAGTTTATCTGCCTCTATCTCAGTATATCTGTTAGGATCCTTTAAATATGTAGTTAAGAGAATTAGAAAGAACAGGAATAGTTTTCTTTCATCTCACTTTCTAGTTCTGAGGATTTAAAACGTCCAAGATCACTATATTCTATACGTGATTCATCTGTTAGTTAGTGTTTCAAGGTGTTCTGTATCTCCCTGGGAACAAGCTTCATGACTTATTATCCTAAATAGTTAGCCACTCAATTCCATTAGCTGTAGCTATGGAGGGAGTGTTTTGCTGGCTTGGAAATAATTATGCTGAATATTCACCATTTTCTTGGAGGGTTAATTGGGGAAAATGAAATAGTGTTTTGTGTAACAGCAGTTATTAAACTGAGAGTATGTTGCAGTTAGAGTCTCATTTCGGATCAGCAAAATGATACTTTGTGCAACCGTAGCTCTCAGCAGTGGGGTTTTGTCCTTTAATGATCTAGCTTCAAAAGGACAAGGGGAAAGTGTTTAACAGGCTGCAGTCAACTTTCGCATAGAATACTTTTGTACTTAAACCTGGCCCAAGCCAGCCATGACTACAAATGAGCCTCAGTGTCCAACGAACAGAAACTCCTTCAGGCAATGACTTTTGATTGTTCTGCTCATAGGAGACTTTGGGCTATATGAACAAAGAAACTTAAAATGTCCCCTGATCCCATTAAGCAGGTTGTTACACCAGGTCCTGAATGAAATACCTTGGCAATGCAATGTGATAAATGCTGAGAATGACAAAATGGCAGATAAACAAACATCAAATTGCACTTATATGCTAAGCAATACAAAATAGTACTGGGGAAAAAATTACAACTAGCTTTAATTGAGGTCAGAGATCAAAATCAAATTCATCTGTAACAAAAAAAAATATATACTGAATGGCAATGGCCCTGATAAATATATATTCCCTTCTCAATAGAATGAGGACTGATATATATGCATGTTTCATCTCTCTCTGACAGCTTGCTCTATGGCTGTGAGCTGAATGTGTGAATGGTCTTCACTAAAAGATATTGTGTTTGAGCTTATTTCACATGAGACAAAACTTCTTCCCAAAAGGTCTAATCTATGATGGCTTCTTCACACAATGCAAAACAACACAAGATACTGCCATCACAGAGTGATAAACATATATGTGGGCATCCATACTAATCCCAATCCTTTCTCCTAGTTTCTTAAGACAAATCCAGTGGGCAGGTCCCTCAAGCCTGGTAGTACACAACTGGAAGTGTGGCTAGGTGTTGGGGAAAAGCAGGTAGCGACCCCTTCCCCTACCCCCAACAACATCCCCATAATGAACATGGAGAGCCAGCACTGCTGCCTCAGTTTTACTGCCATATTAAATTGGATCTTTGAGGTCTGCAGTTTAAACTGCTCCTCCACACTAATCCCAACGTCTCCCTTTCCCAATAAAAGCCAACTCTTCACCCTCTCAGGGTTGTTTTCAGATGAATGTGTGAAGTACCTCCATTGAAAAACAATAGTTCAAAGGGGCAGGAAAGATCTGTCTGTCATGATAGTTGTTTCATATATATATATACAGGGCTTTTTTTCTGGGAAAACAGGTGGTGGAACTCCATGGGTTGCAAGCACAGAGGGCAACTCCTGGCGGGAGGTGGTGCCTCTGGTACCATATGTGAACACACAAAGTGCACGCATGTTCCCAGGACCGCACAATCACGTCACTTTGGGTCAGCTGGAACAAGGGGGGAGTTTTTAAAAGTTTAAATCACCCTTGGTGAAAACAGTCACATGGCCAGTGGTCCTGCCCCCTGATCTCCCCTCTGTCTGGAGATCAGGGGGCGGGGCCACTGGCCATGTGACTGTTTTCAAGAGGTGCCAGAACTCTGTTCCACTGCATTTCGGCTGGAAAAAAGCCTATATATATATATATATATATATATATGATAATTATGATATATATATATCATAATTAGCAAATGTAGTCACTGAGTGAGAAAAAATGTTTACTAGATTAATATTTAAATTGTCAAAAATGCTATCTGATCCACAAGTTGTCACCTCTTTTAAAGATGACCTGGCCATACTGGTCTGTGCTTCTGTAACCTCTAGATGGGACTTTCTGTAATGTTCTCTTCCTAGATCAGCCAATGAGGATGAAATTCTCAGGGATTATTTAAACATTTCCTCCCAACATTCAGGCAGACAGAATCAAGCCTTCTAGATGTATTGTTTTTGGAGGGGGGGGGGAGACACCATGTCCCTCTTTCCCAGCCCACACCATGGTCAAGCCTGGCATCCACCAGTCCAAGGAAGGTAAATATCCTCACACCAGCTACCTGATCAACAGCAGCTGTCACTTTTTAAGAGTCAAGCAACCTTTTGATAGCCAGATGTCTGACAGTCAGGTATTGGGAAGCTCTACCCTGAGGGCATGGCAGAGGAGTAATGGGGCAGAAATTGCTAAGATGGCATGATAGCCTTGGTCATGCTCCAGTTGCTAAGATAGGTATAGCAGCAATGACCACATACTAGTCTTGCTAACAGTCACAATGTATTTACTAATACAATACATAAAAATACACAGTAAAATGTATGTACAATGAACAATTATCAATACAATTAACAATACAATTAATTCTACACTTCACATGTGGAAAACCATTCATACAATTGCTAAAATACAGGTACCTCAAGATAATAAAGTGCTGGTGCTACCAATTGCTACATAAATTCATTGCACATATAACTATTAAAATGCAAGTGCATAGTAACAACCCAGCATATTTCTATTCCACAGGTCCTGGATATCAAAAGTCCAATTAGTGAGTGAGAATGTCCAATAAAAACAACTTCAGTCTTTGTTGTATATACTTGCTGTGTGGAATCCAAGAACAAAGGTCTGGTCCTCCAACGGGTTATCTAGATTTTCTTCCAAATATACCATAAAAATAGGGGGCTGTCTTTAGGCTTAGCAGCTGTCTGCCCCCATCTGCCACCCCCCAGCCCCACTTACCTGGCCAGTAGGGGAACAGGCACTGGGGAGGGGGGAGCACGTGCGCTCCTGCACTCCCCCATTGTGCTGGAAAATGACATCAAACAAGCAATTTTTAAAGAATCTAGCTTGTGTAACCCACTTGTTTGAAGGCAATTTTTAATGAATCAGGCCTCAGTGTGACCTACAGCTTCCCTGTTGAGCTGGAAAATGATGTGGTTTTCTGGTGTGGCAGTGGAGCTGTGGGTTGCACTAAAGCCAGATTAATTAAAAATCACCCGTTTGGTGGTGGTTTTTAATGGGTTGGGCTTCAGAGCAACCTGCAGGTCCTCTGTTGCACTGGAAAATGACGTCATTTTCCAGCGCGACGGGGAAGCTGCAGGTTGCACCAAGGTCCAATTCATTAAAAATTACCTGCTTGAAGGCAATTTTTAATTAATCTTGCTTTGACATGACTCACAGCTCCCCTGTTGCACTGGAAAATGATAACATTTTCTGGCACAACAGGGGGACACGTGACCGTGTGCATGCTTTGCATGCATGCAGGGGGTAAGTCTGCTGCCCCCCCTGGTTTGGCCCCGGGGAGACCTGGCATCCCTAGCTGTCTTAAATTTTCACTCAAGTTAGAGTTACGTACAGTCAGTAATAGCATGTCTAAAAAGGGAAGCTTTTTAAAAAAGAACTGTCTTGTATTCAAGGGTGTCTTTCATAAATATAGTAGTAATCTTTTTTAAAAAGTCATGTCATTGGGCCAGCCAAACTATTCTATGTTCAGTGTTGCCTATTTGATCTCATACAAATTGCATTTGTTCATAAAACAAATATTGAAAGCCTAATCTGTTGCTACAAGTTTGAGTAATTAAAGAGTTATATACTTACGATTATACCTTCTAAAAATACTTCCATTTCAGGTCATAATAAAACTAAGATACCCTGTGAGGAATCTAAGAACGTTGTTGTGGATTATTCCAGCTCAAAGGCCATAAACGTTTTCCAAACTAAGCTCTATATGGAAAATTATGCTGCAGTATGATTTTGTTTCCAGGACTTTTAAAATACTAATGGTTTATTGATCCTCATAGCTAATGCAAAAATTCAGGACCGCTACAACATTTCTATTTTTAGTCATTTGTAAATATATTGTGTTTTCACCTATAAGGACCAGAAAACAAAATATTGCTGTGAAAACAGGAGAAAAAAATGACAGTTCTGAGCTTAACCATAAAATATTTATTATATACTGTGGAACTTCCACATTTCAGCCAAGGTGAGAAAAGGCATCCTCCAAACTTCCAGATTTCAAAGCTCTGTGTATTTTAGCTTTTTCTTTGCACTGAATATGCCATTGACAGCTAAAATCCAAAACAGGCATAACAGAAAACTATCTTCCAAAATAGCGTCTATCTCTGTGTTTTGAAGTCACTTAGGTTATGGTAGGATTGCCAGTTCTAGACTGAGACATTTCTGGAGATTTGAGGGTGGAGTCTGGAGAAGGGAGGGTTTGAGGAGGGGAAAGATCTCAGTAGGGTATAATGCCTTAGAGTTCACCCTGCAAAGCAGACATTTTCTCCCAGGGAACTGCTCTCTGTCACCTGGAAACCAGCTGCAGTTCCGGGAGATTTCCAGGCCCTACCTGGAGGTTGACAACTCTAGGATATGGTGATACAGCCCCACCCCCACCCCCACCCATAACTGTATAACACATGACTATGTAAGTTATTGAGGCATGCAAAGAAAGTGATGTAAAATAGAATCATTTAATAATTTGCTGATCTTTCCTCTCTGAACTCTCTTCCCAAAAGTTTCAATGTTAAGTGCAAATTAAATACTTTTATTCTTCAATTCTAGATTTAGAAGGCCTGGCAGAACCACAATAGTTTCCCCCATCCCTCATAGACCTGTTGTCCCTGCATGCCACTCAGCAGCCAATCATGTAGACAAAAAGTGAGCAAATCAACCAGTCAGCCAATGATTATAAATGTTTTTTTAAGAAAAGGTCATACCATTTGGCATTTGTTTCAGCCTGTGTTATAAAGATTATTTTACACATACACATTTTTGCGCAGCCTTTTTGAAGTTATAAGTCCTCCTTCCTGCATAATTTAATTACCAGACTTGATCATGACTCTGGTGAGGAGCAGAAGAAAATGAAGTTCCACCATCACAAGGGGAAAAAACACAGCTGTTTGATTCTGAGCATGGTGAGGCAAAGACATCCAAGATCTGGGTCACAAGAGACTGTGGCTCTCAAACATGTTTGTTTGTCCACTGACCACATTCAGTGGTTTTTATTTACTTTATTTATACCCCATCTTTTCCCCAAAAGGAACTCATGGTGGCTTACGTAATTCTCTCCTCCATTTATCCCCACAACAACCTTGTGAGGTAGGTTAGGCTGAGAGTGTGACTGGCCCAATGTCACCCATTAAGCTTCATGGCAAAGTGGGGGATTGAACCTGGTAATCTACAGGAAAGTTATGTTCCGTGGGTAGAATTCTGCTTGTAATTCACTGAATTCCATGCAACCCCCGCCCCCCAACCTAAACCTAACAAGCCAGATTTACAGGGCATCTAGTATAGTACACTTAAGGCAGAAAACATTGCCAAATAAGGCTAGAGGAGAAGCTATACCTTTTAAAAATATTTCAGATTTCATTTATATGAAAGAGGCTCATATTGAGGAGTAATATCTGAATGCTAACCAAATGACTGACATTAGGGCAGCTGATGAAGAATTCCTTCCAAAAGTAGAGACAGAGAAGAACATCTCATTCAGTGTTCCCTTATTTCAGTAGCTTCAGACTGGGTAACAGCAAGCCATCATTCCCGCTTCTATAACGACTGATTAAATACTCTCCTTGAAAGAGGTGTGAGGCCTTGCTCTAAATGCATAAATGAAGGTAAGCTTTTATATTAAAAATAACATACAGTACAATACACATAAAATAATGAAGACTGGAAAACAGGTTTCTCCTGAAAACTGACAAATAAAAAAGGAGCCTTGTTAATTAAGATCAACGGTTCACTTAGCTGAGAATCCTGTCTTTCACTTTGTCTGTTAATCAGTAGGGATGTGCATTCAGAATGTAACTAATCAAACTCCAAGCTGAACATACTCTATTTGTTGACCTTGAAAGGGTAATTAATGCAACTGAAATTACCTCTGACTTTTGGTAAGGAAGGAAATAGGCTACATTAGAATATTATTTTTGATGGCAGCCCACTGTCCGATGCAGCAGTCTGCTTTCACTTTCCAGTTGCCTCTACTCTCTTTAACTTTTCATTACCCCTGAGGTGGCAAGGTGAAAGAATGACTCAGCATTTATGTGTCAGACAGGGACCACATTTAAAGATGTGTAGTCACTCTTCACATCACAGCATCAATTATAAGCAGCAACCTTGTTCAATGAGGGGGGAGCATTGCTTAGCTTTTAACACAAAAGTGTTTAAACTATATCACAAAATAAATGTGTATTTTTGCACTTTTCCCCTGTAATAAAATGCTCAAAAAAAGGGTGGGAGGAAGATGTGGGCTTCTCTCTCCATTTGGGTAAGCTATGCCTCTTTTGCTTACCTAATCCCATGCTCTTTGAGTGTTTTATATTGGATCAAAATACTTGCTGTGCTTTTTGTTAGGGAACTATAATTCAATCTCATAAATTACAAGAATATGCCAGTATGACTAATACCGCCAACTGGGAATGCCACTGACACAGAAGCAGCGTACGTGCCCATCTTGTAGCTGAGGGCCCAGTTACACATGCACTAAACTTGTGTGTGATTAGGGGAAATCACAACTCAAGTTTAATGTGGGCCTGCACTCAACTTTAAAATGGTTTGGGGGGAGGGAAAAGGGCTCCCATGTATGCACAGAGGCTGGAGAGAATTCATCTGTGTGTAGGGTTGCCAAGCCCCCTCAAGCTCCCATCGGGGAATCAGGGCCTGGCTCTTACCTCTGTCCTGCTGAGCGGCGCGCACGCACAGACGTGAAGCACGATGACATTACTTCTGGGAAGTGACATCATCATGCTGCACATGCCCCCCCCAGTGTGCCCACAGTCCGCAGGGGCTCACATTGGGGGCTGCTGTGGAGCGCAGGAACGCTCCTGCACTCCACAGCAGAGCAAAATGTGCCCGCAAATCGGGCCTGTTTTGAGGCGCTGGAGAGCACAGGAGCACTCCTGCACTCCACAGCTCCTCAAAATGGGCCCATTTTGGCCCAGATTGGGCCCATTTTGAGCCGCTGTGGAGCACGGAGTGCTCCTGCACACCGCAGTGTCCCAAAATGGGCACAATCCATGCCAAAATGGGCCCGATCCGTGGCCATTTTGGCGTGGATCGGGCCCGTTTTGGGGTGCTGCCGCATGCAGGAGCACTCCCGTGCTCCACAGTGGCTCAAAATGGGTCCAATCTGGGCCAAAATGGGCCCATTTTGAGGCGCTGCGGATCGCTGTGCTCTGCAGCGCCTCAAAAAGGGCTCGATCCATGGGAGCACGCAGCTCCACAGGAGAGCACACATGGAGGGTGCGCCCCCCACTGGCCAGGTAAGTGGGGGCAGGGTGTGGGGGCAAGGGTAGGGGATCCCCTGCCCCCACCAGGGGTCTGGCACCCCTATCTGTGTGCTTTCCACTCCACATGCTGATGGGGGGATGTTTCTCTTACTGCCCATTCCACCATCTCCTCAGGAAACACAGAGAAAAGAAAGAGCCCCCTCCCCAACTATTTCCTATCTGCAAAAGCACTCTGGGTGGAAAGCAGAGACAAATGAACCCTCTCCCATCACATGGGAGCCCTTTTCCCCCCTCTCCCAAACCATTTTGAAGGTGAGCACAGTCACACATTAAACTTGAGTGGAATTAGGGTTTTACCCAATCACATGAGAGTTTAGTGCACATATAATCAGATCCTGATTTTAAACTATGTACAACTTGCCCAGGATGACCCATGTAAGCCCAGCAATTTAGCAAATTGTGATGATGCGTGAAGACTCACAGACCACCAAGCTGAATACAAAACCATTCAAAATACTGCACGTTTCAAACTAGGAACATATACAAGAACTAAATTGTCTCTTGTAAACAATTATTGATTCAAGATGTCTTCTTAAATTGTACCTAAAACAAGCTACCATGGGAGAAACCTGTATGCATAGGTCTTATTTCATGTGCAAACTATAGGTTGGGTTTTTTTTAAAATACAGCATGCAAGAAAAATGGTGGGTGGGTGCAAAATCTATTCCCTTACAGGTTCCTTCATTGTGATGAATAGTTGACTTTTAGAGGCATTTTTTTCTCCCTGTATGATTTGTAAATGAAAATTTTAATTATTGTAGGATCCCAAGCCCCAGCCATCGTGCATCAGGGCCCAATTTGGTTGAAGTGCTTTCCCTTAGGCAGAGAGGGGTGGGGGTTGAGTAGCACCCTATTCTACCTCCCCTCCCTTCTGAGCCAGGAGCCAGAGCTGGTTTGTCCTTCTCACTCACCTTCCTCAAATCTTTTAAAGGTCCTAGCAAGACCTGGTGCATGCCCAGTAGCCTCCCTTCACCCAGAAGCCCAATGGAGCATGACCAAGGCTATGATGCCATCTTAGCAACTGGGCAAAAAAAGAGAGAGTAAAGAATGGTCTTTACCAAGTAGGTATAGCAGCAATGACCACGTACTAGCATTGCTAACAGTCACAATGTATTTACTAATACAATACATAAACTCAATACACAGTAAAATGCATGTACAATGAACAATTATCAATACAATTAACAATACAATTGATTCTACACTTCACATGTGGAAAACCATTCATACAATTGCTAAAATACAGGTACCTCAAGATAATAAAGTATCCAAAAACAAAGGTCTGGTCTCATGAGGATCTAGAGCTGTTTCACAGAGTAGCCAAAAAGTTGCTCTGGATGGAGAAACAAACAGGGTATAGAGTCTTCTGCTGCTGCTTTCCAACACTACTGTTCATAGAGTTTCTGCCTCTATAGATGTAGGATTCCTTCAGTCAGCGTGTCTAGTAGCCATTAATGGACCGCTATTATGTTTGTGACCATTACTACCTCGACTGGCAGTGAATTCTACCATTTAATTACTCATTGAGTAAAGAACCTTTTCCTTTTCTCTATCCTGAACCTCTTTCCCAACAGTTTAATTGGGTGCCCCCAAATTCTCATACTACGGGAGAGGGAGAAAAAGCTCTCTTTATTCACTTTCTGTACCCCATGCATAATTTTATATATCTCTACCATCTCTCCCCTTAGCCACAACTCTTCAGCCTTTCATCATAGGAAAAGTGTGTCCATCCCCCTGATCATTTTGGTTGCCCTCTGCTGTACTTTTTTTAGCTCTACAATATCCTTTTGGAGATATAGTGACCAGAAAAGTACTCAGTATTCCAAATGAGGCCTTATATAAGGGCATTACATTTAATTTTCAATCCCTTTCCAAATAAGTTCTAGAATGGCATTTGTCCTTTTCACTGTTGCCACACGCTGGGTCCATCTTTTCATTGAGCTTTCCATTACAACCCCAAAGTCTCAATCTCAGACTCAACCATTTCTAATGCTGTCAGTATATACTTAAAGTTAGGGGATAGGCTTGTTCCAATATGCATTATATTACACTTACCCACTTGCCATGTTGTTCTCCACTATGTCAATTTAGAGATATCCTCCTGTAGCTCTTCCCAATCCACCTTGGTCTTCTCCATTCTGAGTAATTTGGTATTGTCTGAAAAGTTCACTACTATACCATACTGCTCACCCCCAATTCCAACTAATTTATGAATAAGATAAATATCACTGGTTCCAATACCAATCCTTTTGAGACCCCACTGCTCGTATCCTTCCATTGCAAGAACTGTCCAACCAATTTGTCTAGATACAGAAACAAAGTTTCAGTTAATGATATCTGTTGTATTAAATAGGATATATTAATTTCTCATATAACTTAAATCTTCATGCTTTTTTGTAGCAAGGACACAGTGGACTATTATTTATTATTTTTGTATTGCTAGAGATAATTTTGCCCTCACATGGATAGCCCAGGCAAGCCTGATCTCATCAGATCTTGTGAGCTAAGCAGAATTGGCCTTGGTTAGTAATTGGGTGGGAAATCTCCAGTGAAGACCAGGGTTGCAGAGGCAGGCAATGGCAATTCTCTTCTGTTAGTCCCTTGCCTTGAATACCCCACCAGGGGTTGCCATCACTCAGCTGTGACTTGATGGCACTCTTCTCCAGGAATAATTTCATTGTTTTCATCTCTTGTTTCAATTTCCCTTCAACCATGTGTAGATTGAAACTGCAAGTCATTATTTCACACCATTTTCTGTTACTAGATGTGACACTGGTGAGATTTGAGAGTTTCTCTGTAACTTTGTATGGGCTTAGCCAACAGCAGCTAGTCCATAAAGGCATTACAAGGGACAGCCCTCACTTTTTACCTGATTGTAACCTCACAGTCCTGGAAGAGGTAAGATTCTGTGTAGTTAGTTTCTTTCTTGACTTTGTTTAACTCAGCACTGCAGGCAAGTAACACCGTCTCAGCAGAGGACTTTTCACCTCCTTTAAATCTAGGTCTAGCCACAGTACTACATTATGAAGGTAGCCATCTTTATGGTTCCTTGATTGGTCAAAGGATCCATAAGAAGCCATTGACATGCCTGTCAATCTTCTTTCAGGGAGAGGAGAAAAAGGAAGAAAAAAATGACCAATTAGGGACTTTTTCGGATGAAGCACTCTAGGGTTACATGGTCCCCTTATGTTCCTGGTGTGAGCGGGGGCGGGGGGGGGAGAACCGAACATTTATCTCTAGGTCTTCCAGCATACCATATCAGTTAACTGTTAAGAAACTGTATTGCAATGCTTCATTTGTTTAAGTATCATTGCTAGGGAGGAGGATGGGGACAAGTCCAGAATTAGTTGGCTGTTCTTTGCCTACTCCAGCAGTCCCAAGGGCGAACAGCTGCCTTGGACACAGTGTCTTTCTTTTAAACTATGATGTAACCCTGCTATACCGGCTTTATTTATTTCAAAAATGTGTATGTTGCCTCTCTAGAAACCTGCTTGTGGCAGCTTACAAATGCAATACAATACAATCTAAAAATAACCACATATGAATACTAAAACAACCCATAAAAACAAGTTTGCACATGAAAACGAAGTTCGGGTGTAAAAAAAAAAAATTCTTCTGCCAAAGATAGTTGTTAAACAGTCCTCAGATGAGAAGCAGACCATGAAAATAGAAAAAACAGGTGGAGCTCCTGAGTTAAAAACCTGAAATAATTACAGCCTAAAATCAAAAGAACATTGCGGTAGGTGTCAGAAGTAGAGATGGGCATGAACATCAATATGAACAAAAAAAAGCCACGAACACTCCAATCTGCTGTTCATGAACAAGCTGTTCTTGAGGCCCCATTCTAAATGGACAGCTGGTCGTTGCAAGCCTTGTTCGTTGCTGTTCATCAAGCCAGACAATCTGGCACCTGCAATCAATTCCCTTGGCAATTTAGTCAGGGATTGTCTGAACTCTGTCTGAACTCCTGCTGTTGCCCTGGAAACCCCAATCTAAACCAAATTTAGCTTGATAGGCAGGTCTTCCTTTCAAGTGTGGAGCTCCAAATTTGTTACAAGGGAGCAAAGAGCAGAGGGGAGGGGGACTCCCAGCTCTGGCTTAGTTTGCAGACAATGGAGAGGGAGAGAGTTGCTGTTGGCATTTTTATAGAGAGAGTGCATTGGAGCTTGAATTTTCTTTGTGTATGGAGGGATAGGGATCTACCCCTTCAAATTCTAGGGCTGCTGCCAGGCTCTGGGCCAAGCTATTATTTATTATTGGTACCTTTCCTGCTTCCTGTTCAGGTAAGGTTTCTGGGAGTGGTGCGGTAAGGATCTACCCCTTCAAGTTCCAGGGCTGCTGCCTGGCTCTGGGACCAAGCTATTATTTTTTATTGGTACCTTTCCTGGTGGCTCCTCAGGTCAGATTTCTGGGAGTGGTGCAGTAGGGATCTTGACTTGGATGATGGCTGGAGGAGAGCCTGCTGGCCCCCACGAACAGCCAACCACGAACATGTTTATGAACAGGGCCATGTTTGTGGTTGTTCGTGAGTTCCTATTCATGGATGGCAACAAACAACGAACATGATGTTCTTTTTTTTCTGTTTGTGCCCATCTCTAGTCAGAAGACCCTCAAGGGTGGGAGGGCATTCCCAAGGTGAGTACCACAACTGAAAAATCCCTGTCTTGAGTCACAGCTCACTTGTGCAGGCAGGGCACAGACAGCTGGGCTTCAGTCATTTGACCTACCAGCTTCATGTTTCAATCAGGTGTGAGCTGTTATCAGTGCAGTCATTTTTCCTGTATCTGCTTCCTAGGCACCTTGTATTCTGCCTGCAAAATGCTCCCAAAATTCCAGGAGTAATGAAAATTTGTCTTCTGCTTTTTCAGGAGGAGGAGTCAGGAAGGTGCAGGAATGGGAAGGAAAAGTGAGGAAGCCTAACCGGGAAGCAACTTGTAGATGATGTTTCTTCTCTTGGAAAGAGAGACACCATCTAACAGTTGAGAAGCATGTAGACTTGGTCTCCAGTGGTCTTTTACACTTTAAAAGAGAAGGGACTGAACTGGCCCTGGATTTACTATGCTGGTGTTGTCTCCGCTGGAGGCTTCTCCTTGGAAAATGGAGGCAAAGGGGATTTAATTTCTTTTAATTGGAAATTGAATAGCACAACACTAAAGTAATGTGTAACAAGTTCTCTGTTTCATTTTTTTAAAAGTTAAGTCTCTAGTTCCTTCAGTTGTGGAGGTATGCCTTTTGCTTTATATCTCCACAGTGGAAAGAGCTAGAGACTTGCCAAGCCTCATGGAAGTCCAGAAACCCACCAACCCTCCCACCATTTTCTAGCTGTGGGAAGCATTCTGCTGCCTCTGATGTGCAAGGAAAAGCCTCCAGCAAGAACAATATTGGTTTCCCCCCCCCCCTCTCTCTGTTCCTGCTTTCTCAGAGTAGCGTGGAAAACAACAAAAACAATGGTCCCAAATTTTGGGGACCTGAAGGAAAAATCTCAAACTCATAACAACATTTCTGAAAAATCAGTATAATAAAAGAGTGCCCAGCCCAAAAATCCAGAGCACTCTCCTAGGCTCCATCCATGGCGTGAGCAGTGCTGGCAGCTTGGTGTACTCCAGCCACACAGAGAAGACGTAGAGTCGCCAGTTTAAGCAGGTCCCCTCTCTCCACAGCAGGCTTTAGACTACACCAGCTGTAATTAAAACAAGGCAAAAAATAATCTATGAAGGAAGCTGGAGCAGTATTCCAAATGTTGTGCCTCTGCTCAGTGTTCTGAAAGCTCACTATCTGCAGATCTTTGGCTCCCTCTCTGTTGCGCTTTTCAAGAGAAATTTCAAATTAGGATCCAAGTAGCTCATAGGAGTTCTTCAAGGGAATATAGAACTATGTACAAGTAGAATGTGCCTTATAATTCCTTCTGACAATGATGATAATCTTGCCTTTTGCTGTCAGCTTCCATGTATTCAAGATTGCAGCATTATATAATAAACATAATATAATCCTTTAGAGAAATATAAGAGCCTATTGGTGGAATCTCTTGTATAAATATGGCATGCCTGCGGCCTGCCACCAGTTCACTGAAATCTCCATTATGTAGAAACATACATATTTTAGTTTTTTTTCCAGAAAAGCTATGTATCATTTGGCTGCCTGGATCATCATGTATAATGTCCTCCACCTTGTTCTCTTATTACTGTTCTTTTTAGTACAATGCTATGGTGTTTTCTTACAGAATAGTTTTTAATAAAAGGGTTGTTAGCTTGGAATGCAATAGAATGAAGTCAGTGTGTGTACGTTTTCTAGCTCCCGTATCCCTCACCTTGCCTTTATCTGCCTGAAAAGGAGATCCCCCTGCAGCACTAAGGAGCTCTCTGCACTGAGTAAAGAAGGCAATGATTCTCTTCACCACCACCTTCGACATCATTCAAAGGCCCCTATCAATGTAGACTTGTCATTGCAATTTGTCATTCATTTTTGGTGCCCATATATCAGTGAAGTCTCCTTCCTCCGGGCCACTGCTATGGGCTGTCTGCTGCAGCCTGGAAAACAAAAACCCTCTCAGACGTAATAAATTGAGAGTACCATCACAAAAGATCCAGCTAATGGCCAAGACTGTTTCTCTAAGCTCTGTCAGACAGCCTCACAAATGGGAAGGCTGGTTTCATAAAATCATAATAAAATAAACCATAGAAGATGGACATGCAGTGGCTGGTACCTGGATAATTGCTGGGCCTACTCTGACTGCTGAACGCTGTATCGAAATGCTTGCCTGAAGGGAATAGTAAGGATCATTCTTGGTTAGCAACAAATTCCACCATGTCAATGAAGGTACAAACTGAACACATTCTCCATTCTGTTCCAGGTGCTGTAAAGAGATCCTGGCAGAAAAAAATGAGCATGTAGACTACCAAATATTGAGGATCAAACAGGTATAACTGTCTCAGCTCTCAGGACAGATTCACACCATCATGCAACAACAAGGCCTTTTGAAAGTTCATTATGTGATGCTTTTCTCAATGGCTTCTCCCCATGATATCCCTATGACAGACTTCAAGGAGAGGGATGTTTGCCCATAATGAACTGTCACCATATAGCATGAAGATGCTCTGTATGGACTCGCCAGACCATCGGTCTATTAAGTTAGTCTTCTCTACTCCGAGAGGCAGAATTTCTGCAGATGTCTTTCATATCACCTACTATGTAATCCTTTTACCTGGAGATGCCAAGGATTAAACCTAGAGACTTCCACATAAAAAACAGATGTTGTACAACTGAGCCACAGCATCTCCCCATGGGTTAATTATAGATTTTCTAACTTTGTTTTAGTGTTACAAAAATGAGCAGAGTTACAAATTAACAAGGAAGGGCCATGGCTCATTAGTACAGTGCATCCTTTGTGTACAGGAAGTTCCAAGTTCAATCCATGGTATGTCCAGTTAATTGATCACCAGTATCAAGTGCCATGAAAGACATGGAGGTAGGGTTGCCAACTTCCAGGAGGGCCTGGAGATCTGGAATTACAACTAATCTCTAGACTACAGAGATCAGTTCTACTGGAGAAAATGGCTGCTTTGAAGGGTGAGTTCTATGGCATTATTATACCCTACTAATGTCCCTCCACTCCTCAAACCAGTTTGAGCTAGTTTGGTGTAGTGGTTAAAAGTGGCAGGACTCTAATCTAGAGAGCCAAGTTTGAATCCCCACTCCTCCAGCTGGGTGACCTTGGGTCAGCCACAGCTCTTTCAGAGCTCTCTCAGTCCCACCCACCTCACAGGGTGATTGTTATGAGAATAATAAAAACATATATTGTAAACCACTCTGAGTGGGTCTTAAGTCGCACTGAAGGGGGGTATATAAAACAAATGCAGGTGTTGTGATTATTATTATTATTATTATTATTATTAGTAGTAGTAGTAGTAGTAGTAGTAGTAGTAATAAATCCCACCCACAAGCTCCACCCCCAGAATCTCCAGGCATTTCCCTACCTGACGTTGGCAACCCTACCTAAAGAACTGCTGTCAGTCACAGCAGACAATAATGAACTAGATGGACTAATGGTCTGCCTTGGTATAAGGAAACTTCATACATCTTAATCCCACTTTACTTTCTCCTTTATTGTCATCTGGGCCCTTTTCCATCTCCCATATAAAGTGTTTTGAGTGTTCAGACTATCACAATATTAGATTCAGTATAACACTGTTAGTACTTAATAAATGAAAAATTGTAATATAGTATGACATCTCATATAGGGATTTAAATTCCTCTTAAGAGGATTTAAAAACAAAACCAAAAAATGACCATTACTATACATTTTGCTGACCCTAATTTCCTCCTCTGTTTACATACCCTCTTGGGGCATAAGCCACTGAGCTCTGCTCCCATGGAAACCTCTGATATTAATGGGAGTTGCCAGTTCATGAACTGCATTCTTTCTGCATAGCCAATGCAAAAATAAGTTTGATACTGCAATTGTAATGGAAGCATAGAAGCAGACTACTACAAACTATCCAAATTACACCACAGTACCTCAGGCCGCTTTTCACTAAGAAAAAAATTAGCTTGCAGGGAGATCCATTAGTAATAACAAAAGCAAATCCAAAAGCAATACTTAAAAGCAGAGTGGGGGTGGGGAGTGTAACTTATTTTATCTTATCTTCTTTCAGTTCTGATGCTTCAGGGCATAAGCTGATTGCCAGCTGAGGCAGAGAAAAAAAATTTCCCCATTGTATAGTACTACATAATTAGATGAATTGTGGGGGTTGTAGGATTTGTCTGAAATAGCCAGCATTAGCCATTGTCACAGACAGGAGGAGGATACTGGATTAGATGCATCATTAGTCTGGCCAGGCTGTGTACTGCATGGCAGACATTCTGAATAACAAGGTACCATTGGGCATGTATGTGTAATTAATAAGGTTCTGTCTGTCTAGCTGGTTTTACACTTGCCAACCAAATAAGGAAATCTATAAACACATTTGGAGGGTTAGTTTTGGCTACGTTTTAAAGCAAGAATTTGGGGTTTGGTTTACTGTAGTTTTTATTTTTAAAAAATGGTAAACAGAATAATAAAAAACTTGTGTGGGCTTCCTTGTTCTTGATTCCGTTTGCACAAATCACTATGTAAGCAGAGTGAGGTTCCCAGCAACATTCTGTTCTGTTGGCCCATGAAGCAGCAGCCCAGAGTAAAAGCTCACTCTTGCAGAGGGAGGCTTCTGAAACACTCCTCATCTTTATTTCTTCCTGGAATTACAAGTGTTTTGAATTACCTGGTCTTGTTTCTGAAGTGGAACCAGTGCATTTGGATTCTCTATTGTGCTAGTTTTTACTTCTCTGTTTTATTTTATTTATTTTGATTTACTTGAACAGAGTCATAGATCCAGAGGAGTTAGCCATGTTAGTCTGTAGTAGCAAAATAGTACAGAGTCCAGTAGCACCTTTAAGACTAACCAACTTTATTGTAACATAAGCTTTCGAGAGCCACTGCTCTCTTCGTCAGATGCATCATCAGATGCATCTGATGGAGAGAGCTGTGGTTTTTGAAAGCTTATGCTACAATAAAGTTGCATCTGATGAAGAGAGCTGTGGTTCTCGAAAGCTTATGCTATAATAAAGTTGGTTAGTCTTAAAGATGCTACTGGACTCTTTACTGTCTTGAACAGAGTGGTGTGCATTTGCTGTTTGTTTTAGCTTTCAGTTCCTTCATTTTGCATGCATCTTCCTCCTCTTCTGTATTAGCAATGTACAGGAATGCATTGAATAAAACACTACAAAAAAGCTCTCTCTTTGCAGTGTTTATGCTGCAAATGCACATCAGTAATATGGTCAGCAAATGAATGGATGGATGGAACATTTTTTTTAAATGCAGGAAATTGCATCTGCTGTGAGTTAGGAATAAATTTTAGGTATTGTCTTTGTAAAATTATATTTAAAGAGAGGAATCCAGCACAGAAAGAAACTCCCAGCACAAAGGAATGTAATGGAAAATGTGCTCATCCTCTATCTCCAGTTCCATGTTCTTGTCCGTTTCTGCTACTTGGCTGCAGTGTAAAACCAAGCAAAATAACATTGCTGGCTTTTTCTGTTGCTCATTTACACTCTAGTTGAACACAAGGTAGGTATATCATGCACCAATATGACAAATTAGTCCTTTGAGACCATGGAACATAACCACAGCCCATTTTTGATCTAACATTCATCTTGGGTATTCTCCTGTTTTGTGGCTGCTAGAGGTTCACAAAAGTACAAGAAAACTCTCAGAAATCAATAGGTACAGTTAATGAGATTGTAGTTCTGGCTCATCTTAAGGTTTTGGGTGGAAACTAAGATATTTGAGGGACTATACATATTTATTTTGTTGCTTTTCCACAAGAAGATCAAACTGGTAATCACAAATCGATGGTGTGCAAAACTGAAATCTCTTTGTAGAAATTGCTGTACCCTGAAAGAGTTCACATGCAGTTACTTTGGCATGCAGTAGGCTTAGTTTTTTTAAAAAACAAGGAATACGCTTAAGAAACATAAAACAGTAAGATTTTTGCTTCTATCTCACTTATCTGTTACCTGCATATTACTTCTAGGAAATTAAAAAGTTCCATACCAAGAACTAGAAATGCCAATCTCTGAACCTGTTCCATTGATACATTTTAGGCCAATGTAAACAAACATTGCTGAGATGAGTGGTCGACTCACCTGAGCGGCTTGATAAGCGATCAACAAATTTGTAAAAGATTTCCTGGTCCTTCTGTGAAGTGGAAACTTTCTGCTGCTCAACCACTCTTCTCAACAGACAGAAATATGAAAAATCTTCCCTTACAATCTAGCTATAAACTACCATTTTCTTAAAACAGAGCTGTGCCTCCACTTGTTGCCTATCTGCTGTCCATTCAAAATTGGCTACCATCTTTTATCAGGTATGTATGCAGGACTTGCACTGGGGATCCATGCCTATTTGTTGGCAACAACCTTAGTTGCTTCCCTTCTGATGCTTTTTTGCTGCATTGCTGCTAAATTGATGTGAACAGAACACTAAAGAAGCAGCAGTCAAGATATAAAGAGTTGCTCTGACTCCCAGTAGTCACTTACTTGGTCAGCAGGCTTAGTGGGAATGCCAGCACTTATGCACAGTGATGGTCCCTATATATTGACACCCACTTGATATCTTATTACGTAACAACTGTACAAGACCCTGAACCTTTTGAGTTGGATATAAAGTAATCTCCAATATATGAAGAAAGTTCTCACTTCCTTTGCCAGTGTCTTTGATCCAGAATTAGAGTTCCTGTGACTTCCAGATGACATATGAATGACATAAGAAGAAGACTTTGATGCATTACTCTAGTGTATTCTTGTGGTACTGTGCCAGAAGGTAAGAAACACACAGTGCCATTCTTCTTAACTTAATGGATCTGGGATGTAACAGAGGAGGCCACAGTTACCTTAATGATGGTATAGCAGAAGACTCTCTTGGTGTGGATTTGGTGCGAGGTGGCACAACAGCATTGGGGAGTGAGGGTTTAGGTCCAGAAAGGGCTGCACTGGATAGTGGCAGGACACTTTGACAACTTTTGACAGCTTGATGACTCCTCAGCAGGAACAAAATCTTCCATCCTGTGATGCAGGCAGTTCCTGAGAAAACAAGCTATCAGACCTCTCAGTTCCCCTCTCTCAACTGAAGAAGACATTATAACAAGTAGTTCTACAGATGTTTTCTTGCCTATCACATCGAAGTGAGATGATAACAGTGGCACCCTAAGCAGAATTACACCCATCTAAATTCATTGACTACACTTAGAAAAGTGAAACCTAGCTTAGGATATCACTGTGAAGCACTGTGAAGTAAAGGTGCATAGTTCTTGTTATGAGAAAAAGGCAAGCAAGACAAAAACAAGACAAAGTAATACAAAAACATCCCCGACAAACAATGAATTCCTAAGAAGAGTTACTCCAGTGCATGCCCATTGAAATCAATGAGCTTAGACTGGAGTAACTCTGTTTAGGATTGCACAGAACATCATCCCAGATAAGCCAGAGAAATATAATTTTGATGCTTTGAACACAGAAACTCCATAAACAAGGTATTTAGGAGAAGTAATGCAGTTTTCAAAATGACTAATTTGGTATCAAAAACAAATCTCATGAAAAGTTTGTGCAGCACTTAGGGAACTGGTGGGTACCATCCACAGCTTGTAAGGCAACAAGAAAGGTTCTTGAGCTGTCACCTGCATGGCTGACACACACACCTGAGACCATTTGAGGTGAGAAAAATAGTGTAGGTGGAGGTAGGAATGCCTCCTCCTCTTGTGCCACAGAGATCTGAACCAGAATTGACCCCCACAGCACTTTTAAATGGCTTTCCTCAGCAGTACAAAATGGCCTGTCCCCAGAGTGAACCCAGGGACACTGCACATCTAGTTGTACCCTGAGACTGTACCATTTAAGTTTTAGTACCATTTATGCTGTAATACCCATTCTCCTTGCCTGCTTGTCTCCAGGGTCAAACCCTAAGAAACTCTGAGCTCAGAGCTGGTTCATGAGTCTGCCCAGTTGTCTTTGTGGTAAGTGTACTGCCTAGCCCAGCTTTCTTTCCATATCTCTCTTTCCATATCGTGCTTGATAGGTAAAAGGTAAAGGTAGTTCCCTGTGCAAGCACCAAGTCATTACTGACCTATGGGGGATGACACATCACGATGTTTTCTTGGCAGACTTTTTCTTACGGGGTGGTTTGCCATTGCCTTCCCCAGTCATCTACACCTTACCCCCAGGAAACTGGGTATTCATTTTACCGACCTCAGAAGGATGGAAGGCTGAGAGCAGAACCACAAGTGACAAAAGGCACAGATTGGACCCTTGTCAGCTTCCTTCCAGTTTTGATGGGAAATGTAGGCAGCTTGGCGGAATGTTGGACAAGTGACAGTTGAAAAGTCCATTGGACAGCAGTCAGAGAGCCAGGCTGCAAGACTAGGATGCCTACACTTCCCATCAAAACTTGAGGGAAGCTGACAAGTGTCCAATCTGTGCCTTTTGTCACTTGTGGTTCTGCTCTGAGTCAACCTTGAGCCGGCTACCTGAACCTGGCTTCTGATCCACACAACCGGTGGACCAAGTGTCTCTCGGCCAATCGAAGAAGAGACACACAAGGAGTCCTGTGAGTGAGAGCAAAACTACAATGTTTATTTAAACGTGGAGGAAGACAGTAACACAGAAAGTAAAGACCCCTCTCTGCCCGTCGCTCATTGAGCCTCCAATGGTCGTGCAAGACATTTTGTACCCTTTGGTTCATTAGCACAGATTGCAATCTTGGGGTCCACATTGGTCTGTACAAGTGACCACCCCAATAACTTGGCAGTCTCACATTGGCAGAACAATTCTGGTCATCATTAACCATGCCTACTTTTCTATTAACATCACTTATCACTTCAGAAATGTTTATAATTTCAAAGAACATCTTCTTTCCTTGTTACTTTCCCATCCATAGAGTTGTTATCAGTTCCTGCCCTATTGAAAGTGTATCACTTGACAACGGCGCTTTTGTGATTATTAAGCAAACAATCTCCCATTTGTGCATATTATAGGAGTAATCGCTCCTCTTCTGAAATATGTTTGATGCTATTCAAGCACCCCATCTCTGGCGCCTGAATGTCATGGTTGAAGCTCCAGACCTTGGAGCTCTACTGATATTGAGAGCTGAAGCAAGCTTGTTTCTTTCTGCTGAGTTGTTTATGGCTCTCTTCCCCCCTTCCCTGCATTCCAACTGTAACTTTCTCCTTTTGCCATCTGCCTGGCTCTTCAGATCATAGTTCAGCTATTGTTCTTCTGCCCTTCAGAGTAACTTTCTTTGCCCCCCTTCTTTGGCAAGTCTTTCTGCTCAATGCTACAGCTGCTTTAACACAATTGAGCCCAAATTATCTCCAAAGAGGGCTTCTCTTACTAACTTATAGCATTATATAGTCATATATGTGTATATATATGTGTGTTTTACTACCCAATAACCTAGTCCAATATATATGTAGGCAACTTTCTATAAAATAGCAGATACTTCAGTACTTTAGTACTTTCTACTGTACCATCACCTGAGTGGCTTAGTCTCTCTCTCTCTCTCTCTCTCTCTCTCTCTCTCTCTCTCTCTCTCTCGTTACTCCACCCCCATGCTCACCCTTTACTTTGCATAGTAAGAATTTGGCTAGCGTACTTGAGAATACAGGAAAAATCACATAAGGATAGTAAAGGCACATAAAATATTTCAGACCATTAAATTCATTTCCCACACTTCCGCCAGGATTGAACTCAGGTCAGCAGAGCTTGGGCTGCAATACTGCAGCTTACCACTCTGCGCCACGGGACTCTTATTGTGCTTGATATCTTGGGTTTAATCATGGTTGGTTTGATGAAGGCTTTGCCTCGGGCTTTCTCAGCCCTGCTTGTTACGTGGATTCATCCCATCTGTTCTCACTTTTCTATCCCTGTTCCCCAAACCTGCCAGAACATTCCCTGTGTTGAAGTCTGATATACTTGGAAATGATCAGTAGGACAAAAGTCTGCCAATGCTTTTTATTCACACTGCATGGAAATGAGAGATCAGTGCCATCCCTTTTGCTTCACACCTTGCAGGCCAATAGTAGATATGCTACGCTCATTCCATTAAGATCAAAGTAGTAGCATCTCATTTCTAACCCACTGTTGACAACGGAGGCGATATTATTGTATGCAACACAGATTAGACACAAGTATGTAGCATGAAAAAGAGTATTCAGCAACTTCTCTGAATCCACTTTTTAAATGTGAAAAGTAACCTTCCAAAAGTCTAAAATCAGCAAATTCCTCTGCTCAGCCAAAGGGCAACAAGAGTTATATAAATGCATTTTATTATATTTAAAATGCAAATGATTTTCCACCGTAAAAGAACAGAATCCTTTTGTCGGGAGAAGATTCTATACCTCCTCTCACCTCTGGCATAGAAGTAGTATGGCAAAATTGTAGAATTAAAGCTCTGAATCTTTCTGTTCCTGTTACTTTATCTGTAACAGTCTCTTATATCCATAATCATCAATATCAGTAATGAAAAGGGTACTGATGTACAATGCTACAGATGTATAAATGTATATTTGTTGTACATGCATATTTTAAATAATCATTAAAAAAAACAGAGATGGAAGGTCATATCTGATCATCTAATCTAATTGCATGCTTTAAGTCAAGAATGAGTACATGCTAGCAAAATGCTCACCAAATGGTATGAGCGTATATGGAAATGAGGCCAATAGCCCCTTGCATCTGAGTTTGTGCCACCTTTCTTTCTGTTGGTACCTGCTATCTCTCTCTCCCCCCATTGTGTACCTTGCTTCTGCTTTATCTCTCCATCAAAACAAAAATACCCAGAAAAAAGTTGGAGCAGGTTTTATTTTGGGAGGTAGGGGGAAATTATTTCTACTAAGAAATAATTGAAAAATTGGCCAAAATAGAGGGGGAAAGTTGCTTTGTTGTGTTGGGAATTTGGACTTTAAATTAAAATGAAAGAACTTTTGTGCATGTGCCTTTAAAGACAAAGAAAGGATTAATGAGAAATGCTAAATACCAATTATACAACATGTTATGCTATTAGATATATTTCATCTAACTGCAAGTGTGCCAAATTTCATCTTAAATTCCAGGCAATAGAAAACTTCTGGGGGGAATAATGCATGATTTGCAGTATTCCCAAATATTATAAATGCATATTCCAAACTAGTTAATTACAAATTTTGGTAACATTTGTAAAGGTTTTGCACATTAAATACAGTAAATGTGATGCAGTAAGAATGGTAAACTTTTTATTAAACTAAGACTTCTGAGGGACAAATAGGATTATTTACTCATGTAGTCTATGGTTTATTAAAGCCATTTATGCGTACAAATTCTATGGGATGTGTGGGAGTTACTTTATGAGTAAATATTCAAAAGCCTTGATGCAAACATAGTTCTGGTTCACACACATCTCTTGATCATAATTATAGTATTATCCATATACTGCAAAGCATATAAATTTCTTTTCATGCTTTCTTTATTTTCCCTGGAATACTAAAGAGCAATATGTATAATAGTTACTGCACGGATTTTTAAAGCGAAAACTAACACTAAGAGGACTAATTCCCTTTAAAGTTTTCCTACTATCTCACAAAAATGAAATAAAAATAAACAAACAGTAAATCAAATGACATTTTCCTTTTTTGTAAAGAGAAAAGGCTTAAAGAAAGGTGACTGAGAAAGCTAAATTTAAATTATGCAACATTTTATACTTTTGATTCGATGTATTTATCATGATACAGATGTGGGGGGAGGGGGAAATAAATACCAGAAAAGAGTATTTTTACTCCAAAGTACTCATCAAAACAAAATGTATACTTTTCCTAAAATACTGCCTTAGGCATTATCAAAAACCATGGGGCTTCCTTGCAAACAAATCTGCTTGGGCACAGAGATCACATTTGTCTCTGCATCTAATTATCAACTTGACTTTCAAAAATAAGAAACCCACTTTTTGCAATGACTGGCTGTCTCTTTAGCATTTTGTGTAAATTTCATTTTTATCTCCACCCAATATCTTTATTTTAAATGATTTTCATTCATAAACTCATTTTCAACTAAATAAGCAAACACAAACCAGCTTGAGTCAAAAGCAATAAGTCTAAGTCTGTGGAAACATTTACTGAGGCAAAAACACCAGCACAAGTATCTGCAGGCAAGGAAGAGGGGGTGGGCTGGCATTTTAACTGTCAGGTTCCAGGGAAGAGTGGGGGGAGTTTTGACAATTTCACTTTAAAGAACCGCGGATTAGCCAGGTTCATTTTGACATGATCAATAATAGTTATTCAAGCTTGCAAAATATGCCCATGTTCAGGGTTTCATAAATACTCTTAAATACAGGGCTGCTGCATTAAATAATGTGACCTTGCTACCTTCTAATGGTAGTCTTAGAGTGCAAACTTGTTTTAATTAGCAGTCAGCAAGCAGACTGTAACTCCACTGAAGGAGCATTGAAGAATCACTGCCTATTAACAACCCAGCGGTAAGTAAGCCAGCACAAATACTTATAACCAAATAGTGTGCATTTCAGGAGTGGAGAGGATTAGCTATTGGGCACACAACACAGTGGAGGAAATTGCTTTATTCCCAGTACTGCTGGGTACCAGGAGGCAAACACTGTGCCTCCAGCCCATTAACAACATTCAGAGTGTTGCTTCCCATTGAAAGGGTTATTGGCTAACCACTGGGTGACCAATTAAATGCTATGAATAAGTCCCAAACCAAACAGCATGAGGCCTGTTTGTGGCACAGTCGTATCATTACTAAAGTGAAAAACTTGATGAGAAAGGAACATATTTAATTATAGAACTATACAAATGGCTAATTAGGACCATAAAGTGAAATGAATGACTTTCCAGTGGATTTTTGAATGTTACTGATAACTGCTCAGCTTCTTCAGAGGCCATGAAAGTGATCTATATCTCTAGCCTGCATACCATTGTAATGGATGGATCTTCATTACAGGAAGCGGCTTTGACCTGATTGTGCAGGTAGCATGGGTTCTTCTAAAGACAGCCCTTGATTCCTTTCGCTGCAAGGGTTCCTCCTCTTCAACCCCCTGGTCTGCCATGAGTTCTGCTTGCTTTCATGGTGCTGCTTATGGGCTTAAACAAGGCCTCCTACTCAACTGGAAATCAACACGCAGCAAAGGTTTCACTCACTTCTAGCAACCCCTTGATAACCTTTAACATCCCAAAGTAATTCAAAAGGAATCCCATGAGAGTGCCTAGTCTCCTGTTAAATTATCCATTATGATTTCCTTGTATCTGGAACAAAGAAAGGTTTTGTTAGATTGCCAACCAGGACTTCCAATGAGAATTCAAGCTGTCCTAATGAGGAACAAACATTTAATTTCCTCATTACAAAGAACTCCTAACTGCAGGAACAAATAACTGTATTTTTTAAAGAACAATTGTGAAAACTAATTTTAGTCCCAATCTAGATTGGTGTAACAGTGTGTAACATCCACCCGCCTGGTGATTCTTTATGGGCCACATATCTAAGAAACATTTACACTCTGGTAGTAAATATAATTTCATAGTAAGCATCATCTGTAGAAGCTGTTTGTGATCTAACTGTGCCCGTTCACCCATTACTTACAGCCACGGGTAGTGTCTGTGACTGACTGAGCTTCTTTTCCCCAACTGTATCCCAGTCACTTCTCCATGGTGAATGTCTACAAACAATTACATGATGTGGTATCTCATCTCATCTCATATCCACTCCTTCATAGCAATAAGGAATCACCACAATTCTATAGGGCTCCTCTTCCAAGGTGATATGAAAAAACTGGCAGCCAAAACCAACCATCAAATTAGGATAAACAGTTTTCCCTATTCTGTTCCTTTACTGCTCTGGAATTTGCCTCTGTGTTGCCTTCTACTCCTCCATTGCTGTTCAGCTTGGAAAATTTCAAAATTAATTCCTAGAGCATGTGCCACAGTTCTCACAGTTCCTTTATTTCTTTTCTGTGATTTTACCTCTTTGCGTTACATTATGATAGAGAAATGCACTTTGTTAAAACACTACACATTCCTTCCCCTAATCGTGATACAACTATAGGGATGTAGCAGGGCAGGTGAAATGACTCCTCACTCAACTATCAGTGGAAAAATTTTGCAATATTGCAAGGTGAAGGTTGAATTTGCACACTGTAGACGTTTAGGTGCCAACCTAAAATTACCTTTACAGGTAGACAAAGGGTTGCAGAATAAGCTTTTCCTGCTAGCTTCTGGTCTGCAAAAGGGGAAAACAGCATATATTTTACCAAGATGGCAAGAATCTCCTAGGTTTTAGCTCATAATTTTCTGCTAGGTAGCAGGGAAGGATTTATTTATTTATTTATTTATTTATTTATTTATTTATTTATTTATTTATTTATTTATTTATTTATGCAGATTAAACAATGTAAGTCAATATGAACAAACATTCAAAAACAGTGCAATGGGGGATGGATTGCAGAAAATTGAATACAAGCAGCATCTGTGTCCTTTTGCTGAAGATCAGAATGCACAGTGGAATAAGAATACAGATATGGGGAATTGTTCTAGAGGATTGGGGCGAGTCAGACATCAAGGGAGAAGGCCAAAACAATGGCAGGAAAAAGATGAAGACATAAACCATCTGGGCAAGCAGTCTGGAAACGTTTAGAGTATTCAGCCAACTGTTTGATTTAATGTCATAGGGAGAAAGTTTCAAACCAAAAGTGAGAGAACTCATGTATCATCCTCCCCACCCTGGTCTTAGTCATCTGTTGCTGAATGATATTCTTTGTTACCAATGATTACTTATGCAAGTAAAAATAAAATTTTCTTTTTAAGAAATTGCTGTTATGTGAGCACTCTTAGTACCCACTCATAGACGCCTAACTTGGCTCTACTTACCAATATACAAAGAGAAGGTAGGGAGATGCCTACCTAAGTTTGACTGACTTTAACAAGGGACATTTCTAAGAATTTCCCCAATAATCATGGTGGTTTGGAGTAGGAGCAATTCTTAATTTGGAAAATAATCTCTTAGAAACAAAAATAACATTGGAGTTACAGGATACCAGAAAAATATACCTCTAACTTCCAACAAGTTGATGGCAGAAAAAAACTCCTATATGTTTGTGGGAGGTAAAGCTACATGAACTTCTTATTGAGTTCTAGTAGCTTGAGACTTGGAATAGTTGAATAAATTCCACATCTCATGGTAGAATGAAGTACCTGCATATTTCAGTACATGATCATACCAACATCATATCTGTTGATTCTCCTGGAGCTTTCAGAGGCTTTAATACCATCAGTCATGGTATCCTTCTGGATGGCCTTTCTGGACTGAGATCGGGAGGGCGCCATTTTGCTGTGGTTCCAGTCCTATCTGGAAAGTAGGTTTCAGAAGGTAGTGCTGGGTGGGGGACTGCTGCTCAGCCCCATGACCTTTGATAAATACATACAATAAGTATTTCAAAAGTACAACAACACAGTTCACAAATCACACAGTGTCCTCCAAGTGTTCTTTAAAACAAACTTGGAGGTGTCAAAAGAATGGTTCCGGGAGAAAAATCCAACAGGTACGTAACTTTCACTGTGAAACTTCTTAAAGTCTTATGTTTCTTTCTTTGCTCTGATGGATGATGACCAAAAGATTCCAAGCCCAAACTGTGGCCGGCTATTAATAACACAGCTTTCATCCAAAGGACTTCTTCAGGGGCGAGGATATTGTCCACTGCAGCACTTACAACATTATTTACAGTTTATACCAACAACCCAGAAAACGGCGCTCGTGTCTTCAGTCATGTACCAGACAGGTCAGTGTGAAGGTCCAGGAGTGACCCTAGGGTCTGATCTGTAGCACTAGTTAGGCCCTTGCCATGTTGACAGATATGTTGTGTTATTTTAATAAAGTAGCCCTTTAGTTCCCAAGTCTTGTGTCTGCCTCTTCATTACAGGGGGGGGGGGCAAAAGCCCTATATGGCTTGAGAGCAACATACTCTCAAGGATCTACTCTCTTATAAACCTATCCAACCACTATCGTCATCTTTGGAGGCCCTGCATCAACTGTCCCCCCCTCTTCTGAGATTAGGCAGGTGGCAACATAGAGAGGGCCTTCTTGGTCATCATGACACCAAAACTGTGGAACACGTGCCCCAGGCAGACTCATTTGTCTTCTTCTGTTGCTGTCTTCTGCCAGCAGGTGAGATTTTTGTTTGGTTTGGTTTGATGTTCCCTCAGTGATCTCAACCTCCTGCCCAATGTTTAATGGTTGCTTTTATATTTTTGTATGTATTTGTTCTTGATTTAACTGTTTAATGATTTTAATTGGTTTTAATGGTTTTTAAAATGTGATTTTATTATGTATATTTTAATCTCTTAGCCACCTTGATAGCCCTTATGAGGGCAGAAAACCAGGGTATAAATTTTGTAAAGTAAATAACAACAGCAGCAACAATTACAACAAATGTTACTACGGGGGAGGCGTCATCAACTGAACCCCCAATCTAATAAGTCTTAGCCTATTTCAGATTTGGGCCTACACTCCTTTAAATTTGGGTCCAGCTCGAAATGAGGATCACTTCTCCTCTTGCTACTACCCAACCTTTTTCTCTGTGACAACACTCTGTCTCCAGAACTAGAAATTAGGGGCTTAAATGTCACACCTACAAAATTCTTTTCACGTTCTAAATTTAATTAATTTTTTTAATTGAGGTTTTGCAGACTGCTTAGTCTTGTAGTACTTGGACTCAGGGTTTCATCCAACATATACTTGGACTATTATGAGGGGAATATAGGCTTGAATGAAGCACATAGTAGCCTTGATGAAAATAAATAAGAAACGGGTTTGTATCACTGGTGTACATGGCTTGGTTTTTTCTTGATACTGCTTTTCTTCAGTATTAGTCTCAGTATTACAGTAACAAAGTTACTGGAATGCTGGGGCATAGAAAAGTGCAGTAGTTACAAAACATGGAACAGAAAGACTTAACTTTCAACTGTTTTTGACAGGAACAGCACCCAGTCCTACCCATGTTCAAAATGACTGAAGACCTTAATGGACTCTTGGCTAGGGTTGCCAGGCCTGCTCAACCTCCTGATGGGGGATTGAGACCTGGCACATACCTGTGAGGGTGGGGGTGCACGTGCACAATGATGTCACTTCTGGGAAGTGACGTCATTACGTAGCACCTGGAAGCATGTCCATGCTCTGCAGGGGCCTGAATTGGGCCTGATCCGCACCAAAACAAACCCGACCTGTGCCAAAATGGGTGCATTTTGGGCCACTGTGGAGGGCAGGAGCACTCCGCAGCGGCCCCAATCTGGGCCAAAACATGTCCAATCCAGGTGGCTGCAGTGCACAGAAGTGCGCAGCACCACAGGGGAATGCACACGGAAGGTGCGCTCCCCCCCACTGGCCAGGTAAGTGGAGGTGGGGGGCAGGGGATCACACACCCCTGGTGGGGGTCTGGCATCTCTCTGCGTAACCAGCAGATGTCCTAACCCTTCTCCCCCCAAAACCAAACAAGCCCCAACTCTGTCAGTTGGCCAGGAGTTAAACTGCCAAAGTCATCCTTTTTTTCCCTTTTCAACATTCCAATCCAATGTTTGAAAGTGATTTGCTGAGGATCCTGGAGGAAAGAACTTGAAACCATCTGTCATATTCCACCTTTTTTCTTCCCCATTCCAAACCATAGACATTCTCTTTGTGAAAATAGAGAAGAAACGCACAGTGTATGTGTCTAAACTTGCAATTATAATTCCAAAATCTTCTCAGCAGCAGAAAGTGAAAGCTGAGATTGATAGAAGCCCTCTGCTTTACATATGTAACGTTTGTTGTTCAGAAGGGCTGAATCAAACAAGGGAGGTAGCAGACACCTCTATAAGTTTCCCTGTGTGTGTTTCCTTTTGTGAACATCCCCTTTTTGTCCCCATCACTAAACATGATTTGTTCAAATAGAAAGATTAAAGTAGTGCTTTTTAACGAGGATGGTGGATGTTTGGATCTCCAAGTTGATTGGGTTCAAACCAAAATCCACTTCCAAATCCACCTTCTAGTAATCATGGAAAATAGGTCATTAGGATTTAGTCCTGAGAGAGATATCTGCATTAGAAAAGCAGGAAATATCTGTGTGGTATAATTTAACCAAAAAAGAGAATCGTGCAGAACACAAGGATGTTATTTTTAAACCCGCAGACAAGGGTGGTGCAGTGGTAATTTTGGATACTTTAAGGAAGTTTATAGACAACTGAAAAATGTATCTCATTATTTTAAAAAGTACATGTGATCCCACTCAGATTGTCAAAAAGATTGACTTTCCTTGAATCTCAGACGCAAGGAATGAAAGGACCAACAGAAATAACAAATCCTTGTGCATATCTATTAAAAAATGGAGAACCTTATATTTTTAGGCGGACAGGTAAAGAAGTTAGATGTGTATTACACTATAATAATAAGGTCTCTGGATTTCTTTTTTAATTTGCATCCTGTGAGGTTGTTAAAGCTTGATGTCTGCCTAACACTTAAAGCTCTGCAATCTTGTTAATGGGCTGATGACAGGTCTGAAGTTGATGACAACAGAAGATGCCTTGAATTAAAATCCCCCCCACACACTTCTACTGATCTCTTAGCCCTCATTCAGGAAGCTTCTTTGCTCTTCTTCAGGCTGGTCCCTTTTGGGAGAGGCGTGTGAGACAGCATGAGGGAGAAATCATTTCCTCTCCACACTGCCAGGTACTTTATCTCTCTTCAGCTATTGTTTTAATAAGCTCCTTGCAGTTATGTCATCGAGCCTTCATAAATATCAGAATTACAGTCATTTATTTGCAGTCAAATAGCTGACTAGGTGCTTCTCTGTGTTTTGCATGACACCTGGGCCATCTTGAATATGATGAATGATAACAAAAGGAGGACTTACCTAGCTGTCTGCCTAAAGACACATCAAAGTATTGCAACAAGAATACCATGGGATCATGACGCTGTGCAGTATTTTGCTTTCTGGTTCCTGCTTTAAAGAACTTGTTGATGGAAATTTTACGTTTATTCCCTTCAAAAAGAAATATTTTTCCTTTATGCTTGTTATGATAGCATTTATTTAAAAACCTTTAAAAAGCCTTGCAACCCCGGTTTCTACACCTTTACATAATTGGGCTGTCTTCACATGTGTCTCTGAGAATGTCTTTCTGCTTTTAACATCTGTTTTGGTTTAGCTTGGCAATAAGATTCATGTTGCATGTAACATGGCAAACAGTTTTTTTAAAATCACACCTATTTATATGCCTTTAATTTTAATGAAAAGATTTTCATGAAAAAATAGTCAAATAAGTGTACTTTGTCATTTTTTAAACCATAAAATGATTGCTTTCTATTTTTACTGTAAAAACTAAGGTTAAAAATGGTATAAAATGATGTTTGTAGCATATTTAAGAATATGTCACGTCATGGATATTGATCAAAGCATAGGCTTAATTTTTTCCAGCTCTTTCAGTTACATTAATGCCCCCTCCTGTTACTACATGTGCTCCCTTTCACATGTTTCCTTAATCGTGTGTGGACTCTCTGACTCACACAGAATGCAACCAATTTTGGGGAATTAAGCTTAGGAGGAAAACTCTTCCCATTTTCACAGCTTAGCTCACTTGGAAAAATGACACACTTGTCAATTAGGGGAAGCAGAACATGTGCTTTAGAGATCTTTTGCCCGGGGAAGTGGGCAAGCAAACTCAAAATGCCTCTAATATGCTATCAGTAACCATGAAACAACCAGATCTTTTCCAAAGCAAGAATAAAAATGTATTGAGGAAATATACAGGAATTGAAAAGGTACTCAAGCATAAGAACAGTGAAATGGTTGTGTTCAGAGGAACATAATATGAAAAGTTACATGAAAGGAGAGAAAGTAAGAGGAAAACCAGCCAGGAAAACCTGGCTGAAAAGGAATTTTGCACCTGGAAATGGCCACAGGGAGAAGTGAAAGTGTGTGTGGGGGGGGGGGGTAGCAAAGGACAGTCCCCAGCTCGAGGCAACTTCGCTGCTAGCCAGGATGATTGCATTGTTTTAAGAAACTGACTGAGAGCCAAGCTACAAGTGATGAATGACACTTGAACGGCAAGTGAACAGACTCGTGTATTCCTCCCTGTTCACTTGCGCTCCACTTGTGCTCCACTACATGATCAAGTGGAGCGCAAGTGGAGCACAAGTGAACAGGGAGGAATACACATGAGTTTGTTCACTTGCCGTTCAAGTGTCATTCATCACTTGTAGCTTGGCCCTGAGCTTCTTTTCCCCAACTATAAAATAGTAGTAAGAGTGGTCTATCTGACAGGGCTGCTGCAAGAATAAAGCAATATGATTATATAAAAAAACATAATTACTGAAAGTGGTGATTGTGAGGCTCCCTTTGGAGAAACATTTACAGGAACTTAATGACTTCTCCCAATACAATTTGGTTCTTGATCTTCCTTTTCTAGGCAAGGTGCTGAAATGAATGGGAGAGACTCGCCTTCCAATATTGAACAGTGCTGATTTTCTGGACCCAGTTCAATCTAGCCTCCAACCTGATTTTGATACTGAGATGACTTTTGTCACCCTGCTGGATAATGTACACCAAGACAGTGACAGAAGGAGCATGTCCTAATTAGTTCTCAATCTGTACCATCATACATGGCATCCTTCTAGAATATCAGTATGCATAATGAGAAATGTAAGCAGAGTATGTTAGATTGTGGAGGAAACAGTGTTATAAACCTATTTGGCCCTTGAGGGGCTCCAGGCTTTTTTGCCAACACCACTAATACGGGACAGCTAATCTCATTGTAAATATGATTGGATGAGGATTCAACATTTTTGTGTGATATTTTAGTGCAATGCTTTAGTGAAATATTTTATCAGTTTTCAGAAGCACTTGCATGCATTCATAAATGCCACAAAAAGAATTTTGAAGCTATGGTATGTAAGGTTGCATTATGATTCTTTTTTTCTTGATGTTTTATTGATGTGCAGAAGCTCATGTACATATCAGTAAAACATGAAGCAAAATGAATCTCAATGCATTTATAGTTACTGCTCAAGATTGCTTTTGTGCAGTGTTTTATCAACATGTAGTTGTAAATCATTAATGTACAGAGGAAAAAATATTCAAATGAAGCGACACAACTAAAACCTGTAGCAATGTGAGTATGCACTAATTCCAGAATTAATTTTAGAAATTCTCCAATTTAAATCAGAATTCAGGAAATCACAGGGCAGAAGAAAATAACTATGATAAAGGAATAAGATCAGGAGGAAGCACTCATCATCTCTACTAAGCAACAAACCTTTCTGTTGTAAGGTTTTAATAGCAATAGCCCATACACTATCATTTACAGTGCCTAGATTATTCTTACTAGAAACATGCTGTCAAATATATATATTGCATTTCAAAGAACATCTATTTTATGCTGAAGGATTGTTTATGACACAGAGATAAGATTAAAATGAAAATAATATGGTATTTCATGTTAAATACAAGATGGATGTTGCTGGTATGGCTGACATGTTAGATCCCAAAGATTTTCTGTCAAATAAACCCAAGAGAGGTTCATTAATCTTAAACTGAGTCTTCAAACTTTTCACAATTCAGATAGAAATGGTACAGAAAAAAGAAGAAGGAAGGGGTAAAAAAAAGGCAGTCCTTTTGGGGGAAGCATATTTTCTGCTTGCAGCCTATAGTTGTCTTTTGCAGTCAAAAAGGAATTGACAACCTGAAAAGAAATTACTCTCCTCTTTTTTAACCCCACACAACTTGAATCCTTCAAAAACTGCTTTCATTTAATAGCTGAACAGCTTTTTTTATGAAGTTCAGTTATGTTGTCAAAGTATATCTGATTTGTTATTGCACGTGAAAGTCTGATTTTGACCCCCTTTCTTAGCTTTTGCTTATATCATCTCTAAATCCTGTTTCTTGGTCATATGGGAAATCAACAGCAAACTTTGTGGACATTAACAGCATAGGGCTTGGCCCAGTCTAATATTAAAGGAAAACATACTTTGGTCATTGTTTATGGGGTATGGGGAGGGGAGTGTGTATGTTAAAATGGTTGCTCTATGTAGATAAATCTGATGGTATCTCTTAAATTGGTGGTACTGATAGAAACTGATCTACTGTTCAAATTCCTTATAGAAATTATAATGTAAAGACCCCACTCACTCCCCCACTGTGAGGTAGATTTTCCCTCCAAAATAAATGAGGTTGTTTACTGGGGCTGGGAAGCCTTTTGGTAGCGTGTATTTTAGCATTCCTGTTGCCCCACACTTAAAGAATGTATATATAGCTGGTTTTACCCAGTCCAAGTTTAAGTAGAGGAAAAGCAGAGGCCTGTGTCTCCTTTAAAGTGAAATGGCACCAGAGACTTAGAAAAGTTTAAAGATAACAGCAGATTTATTCAACAGGCAGGGTTGGTATGAAAATAAACAGGGAAAAGAAAACTAAGGTAAATTTTTGTATGTTGGTCAGAATACTAGTATAAGGCACAATAATCTTCTTCAAGCTTTACAGATCTTAGATGTGAGAGGTTGGTAGTTACAGACTTAGGTTACTTAAAGCAAAGTTCTTTAAAGCTTCACCACTTTAGTTCTTCAACTAAAAGCTTTTTATCAACCATAAACTGTCACAGTAAGGACAAACTTTTTCTTCCTTTTCCTCTCACAGAGGAATCTCGGTATGACCCTCCCTGGTAAGATTCTAAGCTTAGACTCTCTCTGACAATCCTGTCACCTCCAATTTGTTACCTTCTCACTAGCCAATCAGAGAGAGGAGTGAGCAATCATCCTCCCTTCAGGCAATTGTTTTAATCCTCTACCAGCCTCTTTCTCTGGATGCAGCAGCTGGTAATCCTTGCATTTAATGCCCATTCTGTCACAAAAGTGCACTTCCTCAAATAAGGCACTAGACATTCTTGCATACTAGAGACCTGCAGTCAGTTTTTTTACACCCCACCCGTCAACCTGTTCTTGCTTCTCTCATGTATCCATCACAAGAGATTTGCATGGGCCCTTCTGCATGGGCCAATTTTGCTGGTTCAGTTCCCAGATAGTTTCATTACTATCTGTACCTGATTTGCTGGCATAAATATTCACTCTAGCTACTACGCGGCACTTATATTCCAATCTTTTTTAAAAATCCATTTTCCAGTCAACTGTTTCCCCATGCACACTCTTTATTCCATCTTTTAGCATTTCACCCTCATCTGCTCTCTCCCACCCTCTGCCAGCCCACTCCATTGTGACTGAACACTGTTGACTATCCAGCCACTCCCTTCCCCACCTCTCCATTCCTCCCCCCGCCTCTTTTCTCTCCCACTTTTTTTTTTTAATCCAGAGTAGGATCAATGCACCACTGGGTTGAGAGAGAGAAATCCAGGAAATAAATTGATCCAGAATTACAGCAATACATCGATTCATCGTGTGTGCAAAAAAAGGGGGGACTGGCACTGTGACATCTCTGATAACAGCATCAATGATGAAAGTGCCAGCACTCATCAATCCAGAAGCATTTTGACACAGTGCAGACTAAAAAGAATGGCACCACACTGACCAAACACAAGAGGTGCAAAAGGGCCTAGACAAACCGATTCTTTCAACTTGACTTCTGGGATAGTGAGGAGTTCTGTCCTCAGTTCAGAAGAGGTTTTAATCTCACTGAACTGAATGGCACTTAGAGCCAAAACACACGTTAAGAAATACCTAGGTTCAGCACGTGTTCTCTTACCTCAAGGTTTGCCGGGATCTGTAGGCGTCCTGGAAGCTTAAAGTTTAGCATTTACAGAGCAGCAAAAAGGGGAAGGGAAATACAGGCGCCTGTATTTTAAGCTTTAAGCTTCCAGGACGCCTTTAAGCTTCCAGGACGCCTACAGATCCCGGCAAACCTTGAGGTAAGAGAACACGTGCTGAACCTAGGTATTTCTTAATGTGTGTTTTGGATCTTAGAGTGGAACTACACAAGATGCGGGGACACGTGTCAGATCCTGCAAGGTTTTCTGGGAAGTGTAGTTTAAAAAAACCCAGCCGCTCAATGCGATTTTCAGCCGGGCAGAATCACAACTGGAGGGACTCTCTCTCTCTCTCTCTCTCTCTCTCTCTCTCTCTCTCTCTCTCTCTCTCTCTCTCTCTCTCTCTCTCTCTCTCTTTCAAAAATCCTCCAGAAGCTCAGGATGGGGGGGGGGAGACAATGTAACAGGAGGCAGGAAAAAAGCCAAGGGGTTTTTTTGCATGCAAGGGAGAATTTTGGTTGATTTTCTCTCTCATGCGGCTTTTTTCCTGCTGTCTCCTGTTTCACACACACACACACACCGCCCCGGTCACCGAGCTCCTGAAGGAAAACTAAGCCGAGTGGATTTTTGAAAGAGAGAATCTCTCCAGTTGAGTGGCTGTTCTTTGTAAGAAAATCCACTCAGATCAGGAGCTCGGAGACAGCAGGGGATGTAATGGGAGGCAGCAGGAAAAAAGCTGTGCATGAGAGAAAATCAGCTGTCTGATTCCCTGCTGGGGAAAAAAACAATGGGAGGGACTCTCTCTCATGTGTAAAAAACCTTCAGCTTTTTTCCTGCCTCCTGTTATGTTCCCCCCACCATCCTGAGCTCCTGGAGGATTTTTAAAAGAGAGATCAAGAAAGAGAGTCCCTCCAGTTGCGATTCTGCTTACCTGAGAATTGCATTGAGCAACTGGTTTTCTTTTAAGACTACCCCTCCCAGGTAAGCTTGAGAGACCCGACACGTGAAGACCACATGTCTGGTGTCTCATATAGTTTGTTCCTTAGTTTCAAGTATTCAGTTCAGTGGAGCTTCCTCCCACATAACCAATTGTACACTCTCTTCAGAAGGAAAAGGGAGACGAAAAATGGCAATAAGTTGCCCTTTCTATCAGGTCCAGTCCCACTCCCCAGCAGTTTCTTCTAGCTTTTTAAATTAACTAATTTTAAAGACATCTGCTTTCAAGGCTGCTGCAAACAGCTTCTGTGCAAAGATAATTGCATGGATTGATGACACTGAGCAATTTGAAGACCAAATGGAATGTGTCTTCTCCTCTTTTTCAGTCTTGAAGAACCACAAGGCAGGCAAAGATCAAATGCTGTGGTCACTGTGGCATGTACCCTGCAACAGAATGACTTTTCCATTGTAGAAAATGGAGTAGCATTTTTTTCTGATTTCCTTCTCCTTCTAGAGACTGCCGCTTTGCCCCTCTTGCTGTTCCTGAGGAACTACTGCTCTCCAGGAAAAAAAATGGGTGATGCTCAGTGGCAGGCAGCAGGCAAGAGGAAGCAGGGAAGTCTCCTTGCAACTCTGCAGTTGATTGGATACATGCTAGTTATACAAATTCAGTAGGACTTCCAAGTAATCATGCATAGGTTCCAACTATAAACAAATCTCCCTCCCCCCCCCCTCTCTCTCTCTCTCTTTCTCTCTCTCTCTGTGCATATTCATCTGGCTTCTTCCTCACTACATTTCATGGTGAAGCTTTACTACCACAGGCAAAGTATATTATAAGATTACCTAAGGAATAAAAATTATATGTAATAAAACTCAGAATTCAAAGTTTCTATGAAAAAAATCTTGATGGTGCAAATATACACAAATGGGGAACCTAAAGATTTCACAGCTACAAGCAGACATGTTGGTTTGATAAGCAATATTTCATCTTTGGAATCAGATATTTCAGTAGCTGTGCACTACAATAAATTTGCATATAAAAGTTTGAGCTAGTTTCAATTATATATCAGTTATAGCTATAATATATCACAGTACATTTCAGGAAAATAATTTTAGCAGACAATGATTTTTACTAACAATAGTTACTCTTACATTTCTCTTCTAAGGAAAATCCAATTTTATTGCAACCTTTACCTTCTGTCTTGTATCGAGAAATTAGTAGCAGATGGCATGTGGCTATTTTTAAAACCTACATTTATGTTTCCAGCTTATAATTGTGAAAATGCTCCAAGAGGGTTTTACTGTGTATTGAAACATTTGTGCATACCTCTGTTTGGTAAATTTGCCTTGTTAGTCCCCTTTACATTGCATTTTTCATTTGACAGTGACATACTGAAGAAAAATATAATATACAGAGTTGCCCCACTATTCTCTGCTTAGTGTACATGACATTTAAATGATATTTTGGAAGAGACTGCACATAGACAAGGAACAAAGGCTGAGTTTGTACACAGAAGTTTGATTTGGGTTAAGAGTTGACTCATTGTAATTGTTAAAAATTGTCTTTATTTTTTAATATCTTGATGATCTATGGGGTTATTATTAAATCCAGATAATGTTCCTATTTGTTTTAATGGAAAACATCATCTGGAATTAAGATGAAACTCTTTCCAAGGGATCTTTGCCTGTTTTCAGGCAGGTAGGGGAAACTCTTCCCATTTTTGAGAGAGAAGAAATTAACATTCTAATCTGCAGATAATTCTGGAAGAAATGCTTCTAATAGCTAATATTCAACACAGGGAGGTCAGGATTCAGGAAGAGGGGTCAGGGTTTGCCTACCATCACCTGCATGCTCCATTTCTGTAAAAAATAGAATCCCATTTTCAATGTGAACAGGGCCGTTTCCAGACGGCCCCCCGCCTCGCGAAACGTTGCGCGTCGTCGCGCGTCGTTGCGCAGAAAACGCGAAATATCGCGTTTTCTCGCGCGAGTTTTGCGCGACGTCGCGCAAAACTCGCGCGAGAAAACGCAATATTTCGTGTTTTCTGCGCAACGACGCGCGACGACGCGCGACGTTTCGCGAGGCGGGGGGCCGTCTGGAAACGGCCCAGGTGAATTGAAACAACTACTTGTTGGAACAATAATTTACAAAGTCATTTGAGAGATCAGAGATTAACAGTTTTACAGAAGTAATCTGATTCTTCATCATCAATCAGATTTTTCAGAAGGACTAGTCAGATGGCTTAAATCTCTAACTTAAACTTGTGTCCACTTGGCTGCTCTTCACTCTGAGGGTCGATTCTTTAACTTTTTAGAGAATCAGCCCCCAGCACAACCAGACACTTCCATGTTGAACCAGAAATGATGTCATTTTCTGGCACTATGTGTATGCCTCCTGCTTGCCTCCATCATTTCCCAGTGCCTTTCTTCACACCAGCCAGGTGAGCGGTAGCAAGGGGTCGCAGCTGGAACAGAGGATTTCCCACTCTGAGCAGTGGGATGGCAACCATATCTACCATCCAAGTACTGACTGTGGCTGACTCTGCTTAACTCTCAAGCACTGCCAAGCTAGGGCTAAATTGGGCTATTCAGGCTGCTGATTGTCAAGGACAGAGATGATAAAAGTCCACAGCTCTTCAGTAGTTTCAGTATAAAGCGGCAGAGAGCCCTGATCTGGTGCTTCTGCCTCTATGCTGCCATCTTATCTTCACCCAGGCTGCTGATTATATCTTACAAGTAGAGATGGGCACGAACTGGAAAAAATCTGAACCAAGTGGTTCATGGTTTGTCAAATTTCACAAACCACACACCACGAACTTTCATGAACCTGCCCTTGGTTCGCGAACTGGTTCGTTTGGTTCATGAAAATGTCATATCCAGGTCAGAAAACCATCACTTCCAGGTCAGCAGAAGTTCACTTCCGGGTCAGCAGCAGATCTTCCCCTGTTGCATAGGAAACTGATTGGTTGGCACCAGGCTGTCTGCAGTGACAAACCAAAAAACGAACCAAACAAACCAGCCTAAAAGTTCATGGTGGTTCATCAGAAATGGCATCTGATGAACCATGGTTTGTGAACCACGAACTGGCCTGGTTTGTGCTTAATTTTGGTTCATATTTCAGTTTGTACCCATCTCTACTTACAAGTATTTATAATACTGATTATTGTCAGGTCCCCAAAAAATTACCTAAGCACTCTGATAGTACACACACTATTTTTAAAATGTAAACTTGAGCACATCCCAGAGCAAAACTTTGACCTTGCCTGTAAAACTTGCCCCACTCCAAGGAACCTGAAATATCACTAGGGCAGAACTGAACTGAAATTTGTCTTTCTCTGTGTGTGTGTGCATCTGTGTAATGCCACACGAGTGAAATGCATGTTTTACTGCTATTTTTTGTTACAAATCAAGAAGTAGAATTTAACCCCCTAGGCTTCTTAAGATATAGTGGAATGAAGAATCTGTATTTAGCATATTCAATTCTCAGCTACCCTGTCCAGCAAAACCAGCTCATAAGCAGTAACAGATTTTTGCCCTTGACCAATAAGGCAAAAGGCAGCTGCTGTTTGTTTGGCAGGGAGACTATCACATCCATGCCCAACAGATGACAGTGCAGAAGCATCAACAGTGCCAAACACCTGTTAGCTTAGGAGCTGCACCACTCCTGATTTCAATGGGGTGGGCAGTTGGATGCCCCTTCTGCTGTGTTCCTGCTTCCTTGAATCACAGACACCACATTCTAAACTTCATAGCCTTTTAAATATCTTTTTAAAAAATGTCTTTAAAGAAAGAAGAATTTCTTGATGTATCATACATATTCAAAATTTTATGAGTTTGATCTAAGCAGCCACAAAGAGAAGATTTTCACAAAAGTGGATCTTTCCAGCTTTTCCTCTGCAGCCCCAGTCAGCTGCTTGTGAGCATCCAGAACAAATATGCCATGCATCATGGGGAACTGCTGCAAGAATTCGGAATCAGAGAAATCATTTCCTCCTCCTCCTATCACATGACATGAGATTTTGTTTCAATCAGAGATTGCTCCACACATGCAAAATGTTTGAGAAATTTCATCTGATGCTTCTGAACCAAATGGCACACACTTTTTGAAGGACACCTGACCCACAGCATTATGGGGGGGGGGCAATGGGCCACTGGAGAAGGAGGAGATGGGGAATATATGATTTCATGAATTCTTCCATTCATGGAAACTTAGATCCAACCCTTTGCCTTTCTAAAAAGAATATAACTCCAGATATCTCAGGTTTATCAGTGTGTGTCCATTTTATAGACACTGATGAAGCAGTTTAAGTATCTGTGTTTATATTGTTTGATGCTATAAAAATCCTAAATTACCATGTTCTCAATGTGTGTTTGAAGAATTCTTTTCAAAATGGGTTAATTAAGATTCATAAATGTTTACCAGCCAGTTTTTCAGTTTCAGTGATAAAAAATAAAATGCTGTGTGGCTGAAAAGAGAATCAGTCCCAAGAGAGAGAAAATGTGTGACTATGTCAAAATCTCTCCATTTCCAGACTTGGTTTTGTTGTCTAGCCCCAGCAAATATGAAGCATGTCTAATTTGGTGGGACTTTCTATTATACTTGCATTTAATACATGTTCTCAAAGACAATTTATCATGTGGAATGTCCTTTGCTATTGCCCTCCACAAGAAATTTGCAATTTACTTGGCTTAAAATTAAAGCACTCTTAAAATGGGAATATAGTTGATATAAAATAAGATAAATATATTTTGATGCATACTTACAGTGCAGTCCTTAGTAGACATGGGCACGAATTGAAATACGAATCAAATTTTGTGATAAATAGGCCGATTCATGTATCGTAAAAATGTGTTTCGTGGGGTCGCATTTTTCAGAAAATCCATTACTTTGGGGGGCAATTCGTGAATGCTTCGTGATGCCAGACAGGCTGGTGCCGATCTATTGATTCCCTAGGCAACATAGGCCCAGAATGTCTGCAGACCTTTTGTTGCCGTGGAAACCCCAATCTTAGCCCACATAACCTTGATAGGCAGCTCTCCCTGCCAACCTGAGATCTCTTATTCTGTTCTATGACAGCAACAAGCAATGTGGAGATGGGCCTTCTGTAGCCACAGGAACACCAATCTCATCCCTCCAAACCTTGTTAGGCAGGTCTGTCTGCCAACCAGACAGCTCCTGTTCTGTTCTATGTGAGTGTTTCTTATATAAGGCACACCTCTGTGCCTCCTGCTTTCAGTTCCAGTAGACAAAGGGAGATGGAGGAACTGTTGCTGGGATTTGGAGTGAGAGAGAGTAGATTTGGGAGCTTTTGGCTGGATTTGCTGCAGCTACAAAAGAGACTGAAAAGACTCTTACTTTCTGCTCTTGTCCTTGCTGGGAAGGTTGTTGGGTGAAGGTGCCTTTGAAGTGTCCCTGTGAGTCTAGCATCTCTGGGTATGAACAGGGCTGTTGTAGGACCCCGGGATCTGACAAATCACGAACCTAAAGAATCGTTTCGTGAAACGGGACAACTTCGTGAAAGTTTGTGGTTCGTGGTTCATGGAACGCGACGAATCATGAAACTCAGAGTTCACTTTTTTCCCATTCCATGCCCATCTCTAGTCCTTAGCAGACTTACATTCTTTTAAGCTCTTTGACTTTATTGGATTTTGAATGGTATAACTCTACTTAGGATTGAACTTTTGAGAAGGAGCTGTTTTAAAATTATTCTTTGGAAAATGAGAGATGATGAAGTGTATAAACAGATTTTATTTAATTAGATGATTTCATCATTTCATTTCTAAAATTTAACAGCTTTCATTAAAATGGCCCTCATATAGAATGAAGGTACATCACAGGCAACTACACCATAATGAAAGCTTTACAAAAATATAAGTAATAGAGAACAATGTTCCTGAATCTCAAGCGTTAAAGTGATTTCTAATGCTTAGTAATTATATATTCTTTGTTGGTCATGTAAATAGATGTGTGGTCAGTCTTTAATGATGGGTTTCATTTTATGTGGCTTTAATCCTGTCACTTCTCACTGCTCTGATTCATTGAAAGATTAGCATTTGGGTAGATGGAGTTATCGGGTTCCTCTGAACAAAGTTGGCAGTCATTGACTTATCCTTGAGTTCTGATCAGAACAGTAGAAGGTTAAGATAATCCTTGCTCTTCTTGACATTTTGTGTCTCTTGTTTCCCTGATAAGGAGACAATCATGTGGCTGGGGACAATTTGACAAGTGGAGGCGATTGAAAGTGTTCTCAGTGCCCAAGCTAATGGCACAAAATAATGGGGAACCAGCCCATTCTTGGACCTAATTTAAAGCCCTTTGCCAAATTAAACCATAGCCTTTCACCTGCAATACTGTGTATATCCCACCTTCATTTGTCTTATTATTTAACATCTACAGGACTGTATACCAGCAGACCTCTCTAAGCAGCTGAAAGTAAGCACACAAGGGAAATTTGAAAAAAAAAAAAGTGCTTGGTCTAAGATCATAGGAACGGCACCTTATTTCTTTAACCCCCTGCCTTTGAAGGAAAACAATGGATGCTCTGTTCAATAGGGTGGTTGTAATTTATAGAAACTATAAAGTATGAAAGACTTTACACAGCTTTTGTTAGGAATAAGTAATAATTAGCATCCCAGTTTAAAGTGCAGGTGATAATTGATGTCAATCTAATTTCAGGCTTGTTCTGTTCTATTACAGCTGTGGATCCACAATGACTTTGTACTGATTTAAATCTAGTAAACTTGTTCATTGTTCTTCTGTGGTTAGTCTCTTATTCTCTAGAGCCATACAGACACTGGGATTTTGTTATGTGGTCCTACCAATCAGTTCACTTACAAAAGGAAGCGAAATCCATACCCTTACACCTTGTGGTTTGAAGCTTTTAATTTTCTCCAAGGAAGCCTAGTAACTTCTCAATACATATCAGAAAGTAAGTTAGAAAAACATAGGCTGGAAAGATATTAAGCACAGCCTAAAAGAAAAATGCTGAAATCAGTGAAGCCACTGTATGCGTGTACAGGGTTTAGCATTGTTCACTGCCAGAACTGTGCAGTTTGCACATTGCAACCAACACCAATGTGTGACAAACTTGTCTGAATTCCCTTGCTTTTAGTGGCCCCAGACTTGGCCCCAGTGCCTGTCCTGCTAATCAGCTGGAGGAGGGAGATGCTAAAAAAACAAAATCAAGGGAGGGGGCATGTCTTTGGATACATACTGTGAGCTGAGAAACAGGTGCCTCTCCATGGTTTGGTGGCCCTAATGCAATCCCCTACAGCAAGAGTTAGAGCAACCTGATTGTGTTGATATAGTCACAGGACCACAGAGATCAAACAAATCAAGTGGGCTTTGCAACGCTTGAGAGGGAGAGCTGTGGCTTTAAAGAAATGCAGCTAGCCATATAACCCTCACAGAGCAGGCCTGGTAGGATTCCCCAGTTAGCTCTGTGGATACCCAGAGAGGGAAGTAGAGTAACCTGGAGGAAAGGGGAAGACTGGGATGTGACATTAAACTCCTCTCCTTTCCAGGTTGATACCTGAGAGAGCTCTTAGCAGATTGGCTTCAGGTGAGACACAGCACAGAATATTTGTTGGCATTCAAATAGCTTGCTTATGTTCTTATTTGTTTTTTTTAAAAAAAAGATTGCAAATGCACGTACTCATATTAGTTTCCTGTGGCTTCCCTCGCCCTTTCCCACCTGCTTTTTGCCACATCTTTTAAATATGTGAGGCTGCACTCCAAGGCACACTTACCTCAAAGTAAATTTGTGTTGTTCCCCTGTATCCAGTCTCAACTGTTTTTAAACTGATTTGCAAATGGTTTTATATGTACTGGTCGCAGATTGTAACAATAAACTTGAACTTGAACTTGTGTTGTTTTCACATGTTCAAAGAGTATAGTACAGTGCAATTGACTGCATTTTACTCATGCACATGGGAGTTCTACTTTCCCCTTTCCCTTTCCCCCTACAGACCTGTTGTCATTGCATGCCTCTCGATAGCCAATGGTATAAATAAACAGTAAGCAAGTTAATTAGTCAGCTAGTGATTATAAATAAACACTGTATTTTTTAAAAGACCATTTGGTGTTTAAATCAGTGTTTTCCATGTTACTTTGCATGTGCACAATCTCACACATCCTTATGGGAGGCATAGTCATGACACTTAATTCCCTGAACCAACCACCCATGACCTCAAGTAGAATTAGTCTCATCTACTGTGCAGATACAAGAACAGAAATGAAACTCCAAAGCAAAGAAATGAAAGTCCACATCTATAGCGGCTGCACAGCTGCAGAACTGTTCAACAGCTGTTCAAGGTGGGCAAGGGTGGGCCAACAAATTGGGCATTTAGCTTACAAGTGATCATGGCATTGAACATATATTCATCAGTCAAACATATTCCATATGAAATTCATCACATCTACATAGTTGAAATGGCGATCACAATTTTTGAGAAGCTCTTGGGATCCCCAATTCTGTTTAAAAGTAGGATCCTAACAGAGGGAAAGGATGTAAGAAAAGCTCATCAATGTGATTCATGTGTCAGCTCTGAAAGGAAATTTTAATGGCCTGAAAAATGGTGAGGCTTTCTCCTTGGCCTGCAGTTTGGCAAGGAGGATTGCCACAATAGCTAGGAATTTCATCTCAGATTGGGGTGGCAGAGAACAGAACCCAAGCAAAATGGTAAATATGTATTCACTTCCTGGAGTATGGAGATTCCCTTTCTGCCACAGAAGTTAACTGACTCAATTCATTTCTATAAAGGAAAGTTTATAATCTGTATGGTCCAGGCTGCAGTGTTGTGAAAAACATTCTCCACCATACCACCTTTCCCACTGCTACAGGAAGTAAAAGGCCCCTCCACAAGAGAGATGTGAGTCTTTACTTTATCAGCTGCTATAGTATGCAAGCACTGCAGCTGAGGAAATGGAAGGCAGAAAAGAAGATTGAAGTCAGAGCTGTGAGGTGTGCGCAGACAAACACACACAATAAACATATTTCAGGCTGGTACTTACTGCTTTTTTAAAAAAAATCACAGCATACTTTATGTCACTTCATATAATGAAGCTAAACAATTTTTGTAAGCTAAGACAATAAGTGTGGCATTTTGCCCCCTTTATGAGACCTCCCTGGTTTCCTTAGTTTTCCCAAAAGGTTTTTGTCACCACTAAAGGTTCTCTTCTTTCACTTCACTATGCCTATCTTCAAATATTTCTAAAAGGACTTCAGTCACAATGACTTATTTTCTACCAGTGGCCACAGTCTAATAATATCCACAAAGAAAAGAAATCACAGAGAGCCTCTCTAAATGAGACAAATTACACAAAGATGCTCAAGTGAAGTAAAGCACAAAACTCAGCCTGGAAGCTGAGTTCTTAAAGGGACAGATTGGAAGGCTTCGTCTATTTCCCTCTCTATGGCAAAAAAGATCACTGCTCAGAGGGTTTGTTTATTTCCTCTCTGCCTCCCAGAAGAGGAGGTGAAACTGACAGAGCCTTTGGGGAGCCAAAGAGGAAATAAAGAAACCCCCTGAGGAGCGATATTTGCAGGCTCCGTAAGAGGAAAATTGACAAAGCCTTCCAATCTGTCCTTTTAAGAACTCGGTTTCCTAGCTAACATTGCACTCACTTCACTTGACTATCCTCATGTAATTCGTCTCAGGGCCAGGCTACAAGTGACGAATGACACAGGTTGGACACTTGTCAGCTTCCCTCAAGTTTTGATGGGAAATATAGGAGTCCGGGTTTTACAGCTTGGATCTCCAACTGCTGTCCAATGAACTTTTCAACTGTCACTTGTCCAACATTCCACCAAGCTGCCTACATTTCCCATCAAAACTTGAGGGAAGCTGACAAGTGTCCAACCTGTGTCATTCGTCACTTGTAGCCTGGCCGTCATTTAGAGAGGCTCAGATTCCAGCACTTCATTCCTTCCCCCTCTTTCCTCAAAACAGCTCTGATCAACACTTGAACAACACACTGAACTTTCCCCCTCAGAACAACAATGACTAAATGGCAGTTCATTCTGCCCCCAGGGTACAGCTACCATCCAATCACAGCATGCTTCACTCACCCATCTGGCCACCTTAGTCCTTTCTTTAGCATTTTAAACCATAACAAAATGCATTCAAAACCCCACATTAATTAGCTGCAATAAAAAACACAAAAATATTTATGTGGCAAAACATTACAGTAAGGTTTTATTTAGAGAGTGAGGACTTTAAAGGACCCAAAGAAAGTACCCAACAAGGTTAAAACTATGGGGGGGGAGATACTAGGAGCAAATGTCCATTTTATGTGTGTTAAAAATCAGCTAGATCATAATAACGTTTTGATTTAGTTTACAGCTTTGATTCCTGAATATAAACCTAAAGCCAATTCAGCACTGTGGCTTGTGCCTATTTAACAGCTGCAAGTTGAACAAGAAATTAAATTTATTTATTTATTTGTAATCAAAATAAGCATGTGTCGTAAACAATACACAAAAGGAACAGAGGCACTGTGGAGGCATAGAGTACATAGGAAGTCGCATCTCTCAGTATAATTAAGCAATAAGTACATGAATTATTAATGCACACCGAAGAATAAATTCTGACACATAAAATTCATGAAGTTTTAAGTGGCTATATGGTACTTTAGAAATAACATCTCAAGTAAGTTCGAAGAAAAAAAAACTATTCTTTTCCTTTAAAGTTTTCAGAAAAATTCCATTGTCACAACAGGTTCCCAATTGTTTTAAATTAGTTCCAAATAAAAGGTCCAGCAGGCCTGTAGCCTCCTTATACACTTTATTTTTCTCAAGACGATTTGAAGATAACTGATAAGAGATTGCTTACAATGAACGGAATAGCTTCTTGGCACCCCTTCCAATATTATATCTCATTTAGAGATGAGCATGGAATGAAAAAAACCCAAACCGCTCAGTTCATGGTTCGTTAATTTTCATGGAACACAGAACACAAACTTAACGAACTCATCCAATTTCTGAACTGGTTTGAGGTTTGGGGTTCAGGGAGGAGCAGGATGGCCCCCTTCATGCTCAGAGAAAAAAGCACCCTTTCCCCAAAGACCTCCGCAGTCGCCAGTCAGTAAGAAAAACAAGAAAACAAGAGAAAAGAGGCTTTTCAGCTGCTTTTCCAGCAGCCAGAAGTGCAGGCCAAAGATTCAAGTTCCAGTCCCAATCCCAATCCCAAGACCACAGCCAGCCACCAAGCTCTCCTCCCTCTCCCACTCTACAGAAACTGAAACCAGGAATCACACGGCTTCCCCTATTTATGAAAAAAGCCAAGTGATTGAACAACACAGGAGTACTCTGGTTGGCAGAAAAACCTGCCTAACATGGTTTTGGAAGGAGAGATTGGTGCTACCATGGCTGCTGAAGGCCCATCTCCTCAGTTGCCTTGGAGATTCTAACCCTCCCCCCTTTTCCTGGCTGGATAGGCCAGAGTAGGAGCTCTCTAGTTGGCAGGGACAGCTGCCAATCAAGCCTGGAGGCCTCAGATTGGGGGCAAGCTAAAGACTGCCACCGTTGCCTGGGCAAGGGAGTATTTGGCGCCAAAAGTGTCCGAACCGGCAACGGAACGGTAAGAAAAGTTCGTTTGGTTCAGAAAAACGTGGTCCCACAGAATGCGTGGTTCTTTGACTACAAACCAGCCGTTCTGTATGGAATTTTGTTTCGTATTTCATTTTGTGTCAATCTCTAAACTAATTATATGAGCCTGCATAAAATCATCACTCAGTTGTCCTAATCCCGCGTGCATATATGGAGAACTGGCTGCCATACTAATCAAGTTGAAAAAGTTGGTCTCCTGCATGCATTAAGAATGCCCACATGTATCTGCTGATTAATGTGGAGGTAGTTTCATGAGTACTTTGCAATTTGGGGCTGCATGAGTCAAAGTATAGTATCCATATCATGTGAAGTAATGGTATCACTTTACTCTGTTCTGGTAAGACTGTGTTCAGTTTTGGACTCCACAGTTTACAAAGGATAATGACAATCTAGAATGTGTCCAAAGGGCTATAAAGATGGGGGCGGGGTTCTGGACACCAAATCCTATGAGGAAAGGTCGAGGGAGTTGGGTATGTTTAGCTTGAAGATGAGATGAGTGAGAGGTGATATGATAGCCAAATATTTGAAGGCTATCACGTAAAGAGTAGAGCAGAATTGTTTTCTGTTGCTCCATAGGATTGTACCAGAACACCAACAGGTTAAAATGAAACCCAAAGTGTTTTCAGCTTAAATGTTAGGAAAAACTTCCTGATAGTAAGAATGGTTCCTCAGTTGAACAGGCTTCCTTCTTCCTTCCTTTTCTTTCTATTACTGTTTATTCAACCCAGTGTTCATGAACAGTTGCTAAGAAATTATACTTAAGCAGTTAAGGGGAAACTACCCACATAATGGTACAGTTTGTGTAGTTGCTGAGGCTTCCTCAGGAGGTGGTGGGCTTTTCTTTGGAGTATTTTAAGCAGAGGCTAGATGGCCAACTGTCAGCTATGCTGATTCTATGACTCAGTATGAAACTAGGCAGGAAGGGATGAGAGCAGGGTTCCCTCCAACGTGCGCTCCTGCGCTTTGGCGCAGGAATTGTAACAGTTCAGTGCAGAGCTTAGAAGCCCCAGCACACGGCAGGCGCCAGGCGCTGGAGGAGGAGCCACAGCAGGCACCCACACAGCCTTTCCCGTCCCTTTGCCGGGCTCTGGAGGAGGAGCTGCGGCAGGAGCCCGCACGGCCTTTTCCAGGCCCCTCGCTCGGCTCTGAAGGAGGAGCCACAGCAGGCGCCCGTGCGGCCTTTCCCTGGCACCTCTCCAGGCTTGGGGAAAGAGCCGTGGCAGGCACCCATGCAGCCTTTCCCCAGCCCCTCACCAGGCTCTGGAGGAGGCACCATGGCAGGCACCAGCACGGCCTTTCCCCAGCCCATCGCCAGGCTCTGGAGAGGAGCCATGGCGGGCACCCACACAGCTTTTCCCCGGCCCCTTGCCAGGCTTGGGGAAGGTGCCCGTGCGGCCTTTCCCCATCCCCTTGCTGGGCTCTGGAGGAGGAGCTGCAGCAGGTGCCCACACAGCCTTTCCCCAGCCCGTCACCAGGCTCGAGGGAAAGAGCCATGGAAGCTGCCCACATGGCCTTTCCCCGGCCCCTCGCCGGGCTCTGGAGGAGGCACCACAGAAGACTCCCACGCAGCCTTTCCCAGGCCCTTCTCCAGGCTCTGGAAGAAGAGCCATAGCGGGCACCCACTTGGCCTTTCCCCGGCCCCTCACCTGGCTGGGGAGGGAGAAGAGCCGCAGCAGGCACCCATGCGGCCTTTCCTTGGCCCCTCGCCAGGCTCTGGAGGAGGCACCATGGAAGGCACCCTCATGGCCTTTCTGTGGCCCCTTGCTGGGCTCTGGAAGAAGAGCCATGGTGGGCACCCACACAGCCTTTCCCAGGCCCTTTGCCGGGTGTGGAAGAGGAGCCATGGTGGGCATCTGCAAGGCCACAAAGGCTTGTATGGCAAGGAAAATTCATGACAGAGCTAGGGTCTGAATCTGGAAATTTTACACGGGCTGGTACGACAGGCTGTCCTCTAGTTAAATTACTCCATGGGGAGTGGGGAGCTGAGGCCTCAGTTTTACCAGTATTTTTGTACATCAATGGCATTCTGCTTATATCTTCAGGGGAGAATAGATCATTCTAGTACAGTGTAATAAAACAGAATGGCAAGCAAGGAGAAGGCAGGACTACAATGCTGACTTTATGCTTTATGACTTGATTTCATTTCAAAGATTCCATAACTCACAAAGAGAAGAGGAAAGAGTTTTAAAGCCATGAAGCCTCTAGGGTGACTAAAGGCCAGTTCTAGGCTGTTTCAAATGAGCCGCTCTCAGCTCGAAGCTAAATAGGTGCTCCCCCTGCAACTTCAGCCAGCTTCCTTCTTCTTTCTGCAGACCTGGCCACAGAAGAGACAGGAAATGCCAATAGCAGAGCAGAAGGATGACTGCACATCACATTCTGTTTAGGATTTGCTTGTGGGCAAATAGGAATCCTTACTGAAGCTCATCTGCCTGATGTTGCTCAAAATGCAAAGAAAACTCTGACAATACACTGATGCATGTGGAAAGAAATGGTGTCTGAGCCATTCACAGGCATGCTTCACAACACCTTTTTATATAAAACATAGAAGGGAACAGCCAGAGAGTGAGTGCATTGCGGGGCTGAATGATGCACAATTCTTCTCCGTAGATCCAGAGGAGTTAGCTGTGTTAGTCTGTAGTTGCAAAATAGTAAAGAGTCCAGTAGCATCTTTAAGACTAACCCATTTTATTGAGGCATAAGCTTTTGAGAACCACATGCCTAAGTGGGTGTCATCAGCATATTGATGGCACCCAATACCAATGCCTCAGACAACCTAAATCAAAAGTCTTTTAATCAAATGGATTCTGGTTTTTGAAAAGGCGCGCTCACAACTTGCAAGCTGCTGCTCACAAATTGGATTTCTGGCTCACAACACTGCACTGCTTAGAGGGAACATTGGATGAGAGAGTGCTTGGCTCTCATGGCCCTTTCTTATGTGACCAGGGTAATGTTGATCACTACTTTGGGGGCAGGAACGAATTTTCCACCAGGGATCCTGCTTGTGTTTTGTCTTCCTCTGGCCATTGAACAGGTGTCACTTGGGTGCATGGGGGGGGGTAGCTGTGAATTTCCTGCATTGTGCAGAGGGTTGGACTAGATAACCCTTGGGGTTCCTTCTAGCTCTATGATTCTATGATCCCTGCACCTCTAAAAAAATAACTGGAGGGGACTTACTTAAGTGACTACTTTTACTTTTTGAAAACATGTTTTCCTATTTCCATATTAGTCTATTGTGGCAATGTTACAAAGGAGTCAAATGACACCTTAAAGACTAACAAAAATTATTTCAGCATACATTTTTGTGAATTGGATAGAATACAATAGAATGCAAAGAATACAATTGTTGGGCCTTATTTTATGTGCAATAGGGGAGCAGAAGTTACAAAGAGGGGCCAGTGTAAAACAAGATCCAATGGAAGGAGTCATGGGGGATGCTCCAATGGAAGGAGGCTGGGGGATGCGCCAAACTAACAACAGCAAAGGAGGATATTCTCTATATTATTTACATAAATTGTACCTTGATCAGGCAAAATACTGAAAAGCTGTGGTAAATTTTGCATAATTTGAGATTCTTCCCTTCTCCTCCCCCACATCTTGTCTGGCAATCTCATTTACAGAGCTAGAAAATCAATATAGTTAGTCTGCCAGAAGAATCAGTTCGTCTGTTAATAAATACTACATTCAAAACAATTATGTTTGTGTTGAACAGCATTCTGAGTTTGTGACACTTTATATATCTCTTTCTAAGTGATATCTAAATTTTTGCAGAATGGCAAGGATAGGATTTTTTTGTTTGCCATAAAGATGCAGCCAATTTATGGCAACTCCATAGTATTTTCAAGGCAAGAGGGGTGGTTTGCCATTGCCTGCCTCTGTGTAGCAACCCTAGACTTCCTTGGTCATCTTCCATTCGAGACCAGCTCCTTAGTGGGGAATTCCTGGAGATTTGGGGTGGAGCCTAGGGAGAGAGTATGGAGAGAAGAGGAACATAATCAGAGTCTAATACTGTAGACTTTACCCTCCAAAACAGCCATTTTCTCCAGGGGAACTGATCTTTGTAATCTGGAAATCAGCCGTGATTCTAGGAAGTCTCAAGACTCCACCTGGATATTGAAAACCCTACTCACTGAAACAGTTTGGAATTCTGAATACTCTTCAAAGCCATCCCATGTAAACTAAGCTGCAGTCCTCCATGTAGACATTTCCAAGGTATGTCATGCTGGCATTGAGGCCTACATAGTCTGGACCAAGCATACCTGAAGAGGTATTACACTCTAGTACTTATGGGCTTAATACTGGCAACTGCGACAGTATGCTCATTTTGGCAGCTCCAGGCCTATGGAGGAGAAGGAATAACAACAACATTCAATTTATATACCGCCCTTCAGAACAATTTAATGCCCATGGTTTACAAAGTATGCCATTATTATCCTCATGACAATCACCCTGCAAGGTGTGTGGGGCTGAGAGAGCTCCAAGAAGCTGTGACTGACCCAAGGTCACCCAGCTGGCTTCAAGCAGAGGAGTGGGGAATCACACCCCGTTCTCCAGACTAGAGTTCTACCACTCTTAACCACTACACCAAAATGGACAGAGGGCAGTTCTCCACAATATATATTTTGGAAAAGCATGTAGATTCTCAGGAATCAAACTTCTGTATCAGAAACTCAAGGTTCTTTATTGAATGTGCACAGATTCCAAATCTAGGTATACTTGTTTGTATATGTGTACTAATTTTAGCACATGCTACTACTACACTTGATTACAATATCCATTTGCATTTGTTGTCAAGTATTAATAAGCAACCCGAAACAGGAAAACTGACTTTGTTACCCTATTATAAGAATGGTTCCCCCCACACAGCATCTCATAAATAGTTAGAATCAAGAAAGAGAGGAAAAGGCAGATGTCATGACCATAATTCTTAGTGCAGATCTGTAGTTTAAAGTTACAGTTGATTCTGCAAGTCATATTACTGAAACTTCTAAGGTATGCCTGTGGTTTTTCTGAGTGTGCTTATGTTTGCATGCTATATGTCAACTCTCTTAGGCTGAATTATTAGCTAAATGTGCAATTGTCACACAGCTACTATTGTCATAAATTGTAGTAATTATTACCTTCATCAATTAACATCATGGTAGGCATCTGGGCAGGAATCCATGCATGTTTTAATACATTAGCCCAGTGCATTAGATCTGTTTTGTCCTTTAACTGTCTTTGATATGTGCTGTCACAACAAGACTTGATTGTAAGACTTTGCATGTCTGGCTGTGCATTTCAAAGTCTTTCTAAAAGAGAAAGGAACAAGGGAGACAAATCCCCAGCACCCAAAGGTTTGGTAAACTTTGGCGCTCCTCTTCCATCAGAGGCATTAAATATGTTTTTCATTTGTTATGAATAGACCACATACCTTCTTGTGTTTGGGAGCTTTTGCATTTTTTCAGAACTCAAGACACTTTATTATAGTTTGATGCTTCCAAATTTTTCTTGAAATTTATCTTCGAATGTATTAGTTCCAATTTATCTTGTCCTAGTAATGTGAACCTATGAAGCTACCTTCTCCTGAGGCAGTCATAGGCCAGTCTTAGCAGACACTCTCCAAGGTTTCAATCGAAGACTCTTTGGGTCAAACCAGATACTATGGTAGGAGTTCTATGAATGGAGTTTCTGGCACTTCTTTCTTGAAATAGCAAGTAAGCAGGGGCCAAATTTGGAATGAGGAAGGGGGTTGAGCCTTCTCTCCTCTCTGCCATTTCCCAAAACTTACTTGTGGAACTGTTATTTGTCTCAATGGGGACAACATAAGGTACTGAGTATTAGTATGTTGGTACCATCAGGGCAAACATCAACTCCATAGCACTGTTTCAGATAGAGATGTGAATTAATGGTGAACATGTTCAGTAGTCAAACGTACCACTTTCAACACCATGATTATCTGCCAAATGCCCAATTTGTTCACTTGCCCATTTAACATCCTCTGCAACTGTTGAATAGCATTACAGTAGCTGTGGTAGTGATACCAAGTTTTGAGGAGTGGTAAACACCCAAGAAGATAGAGTTAAAATTCAACAAGACCTGAATACTCTGGAGAAGTGGGTGGTTGTGAACAGGATGCAATTCAATATAGATAAGTGCACAGTATTACATCTGGGCCACAAAAATGTGAAGCACAAATACAGGATGGGGGATATACTTCTGGGTAGTAGTGTATGTAAAAGAGATCAGAGTGGACTGTAAACTAAATATGAGTAGTCAGTGTGATGCAGTGGCAAAAAAGGCAAACTCAGTCTTGGGTTGTATCAAAAGGGCCATTGCATCAAAATTGCAGGAGGTCATAGTCTATACTGCTTTGGTCAGGCCGCACCTGGAGTACTGTGTGCAGTTCTGGAGGTCTCACTCCAAAAAGGATGTGGACCAAATTTAGAGGGTCCAGAAGAGAGCAAAGAGAATGATCAGGGATCTGGAGACTGAGCCCTACGAGGAAAGGCTGAGGGCCTTGGGACTGTTTAGTTTGGAGAAGAGGAGATTGAGGGGATGATTGCTCTCTTTAAATATTTGAAAAGCTGTCATTTGGAGGAGGGCAAGGAGCTGTTCCAGTTGGCAGCAGAGGATAGGACTCAAAGCAACAGGCTTAGTTTACATGCAGAAAGGTACTGGCTGGATATTAGGAAAAACTTTTTCACAGTCAGAGTAGTTCAAAGGTGGAATCAGCTGCCTAGGGAGGTGGTGAGCTCCCCTTCACTGGTAGTTTTCAAGAAGAGGCTGGATGAATATTTGTCAGGGATGCTTTAGGCTCATCCTTCATTGGGCAGGGGGTTGGACTAGAAGGTCTGTATGGCCCCTTCCAGCTCTGTGATTCTGTGTTTCATTTCTTTTCAGTGGCAGTTTCATTTTCTTGAGAGCCAGTTTGGCGTAGTGGTTAAGAGCACGGGAATCTAATCTGGAGAACCAGGTTTAATTCCCTACTCCTCCACTTGAAGCTAGCCAGGTGACCTTGGGTCAGTCACAGCTCCTAGCTCTCTCAGCCCCACCCACCTCACAGGGTGTTTTATTGTGGGGATAATGATGACATACTTTGTAAACCGCTCTGAGTGGGTGTTAAGATATCCTGAAAGGTGGTATATAAATTGAATGTTGTTGTTGTTGTTGTTGTTGTTGTTGTTGTTGTTGTTGTTGTTGTTGTTGTTAGTGGGGGGTTGCATCTGCCCAATAGGTGAGATTGATTCTACTCGATCCTGGATGGCCAGGTAAGGTCATTAAACAATGTGAGGGAGAGATTATTCTTCCTGTATGACTCTGCAAAAATGCACATATGCCAAAAATGTCAATAATACAGACTATGATGATCAAATAGTATAACACTGCTTACCTATAATTTCTAGCTGACTGGTTGGTTTGGCTACTTTTGGTTGCTGAGCAATGTACAGTGACAACAGACCTTTGGGGGAAGGAATGAGAAAGTACAGCTGCCATTGGACTCTGTGAGAATGCATACGGATGAAACACTGCCAATACCTCTGTACAGTGCTGTTTGAATACTTGAAAAAAATCTGATGAACAGGCTCAAACTCCATCTGATGAACAGGCTCAAACTCCATCTGATGAACAGGCTCAAACTCCATGTGCCTTCCATGAAGCAAGTTTCAGGTGTGTGGGTTGCCATTCTGGTCTACAGTAGAACAATAAGATTTGAGTCCATTAGCACATTAAACACCAACAAAGTTTTCAGGGTATAAACTTTTTTTAAAGAAATTTTTATTTTATTAATAAGATTAAAAGCCCAGTAAAAAGGGCAGAGAAAGAAGAAAAAAGTTTAAAAAAAGAATACAAAGAGAGAAAAAGAACAAGGATTAAAAATAACAAGGAAAAATAATACGTTTCATTTTCCATTTTTCTCTACAACTCCTATCATATTTTTAAAAAAACATTATACTTTTAGTTTTAATATCTCCAAAATTTACCTTTTCAATACTGCTCCCCTTCTATTTATTTTTCCCAAATTTATCTTAAAAATCAGAACCACAAATCATCAGTTCATTTTGCTTCGTCTCACACAGAAAGTCCATAAGGGATTTCCAGTTAACCATAAAAGTAGACAATGTTTTATCTCTGATCAGAGCTATAAGTTTAGCCATCTCCACTGTCATTTTCACACCCCAGTCCTTGATTGAAGGCAATACTGTACTTTTCCATTTTTGTGCATATAAAAGCCTACTGCCATGGTCATATATAGAAATAAGATACCATGTTTATTTTCCAACTGTTTATCCATTAGTCCCAACAAAAAGGCTTCTGGTTTAAATTGTATATTGATCTTCAACATTTGTTGTATTATAATATGAATTTTGAACTAATTTCTTTTTGCTTTAGGGCAAGTCTGCCAAAGATGATAAAATGTTCCTTCATGTTGCGCACATTTCCAACATTTGTTTGGCATACCTTTACTCATTTTTGCTAATTTATCAGGAGACATATATCACCAATACATCATTTTATAGAAATTCTTGACAGTCAAACATTGCAATCCTATGCAGAGTTACAACAGTCTAAGCCCATTGAAGTCAATGGTCTTAGACTGGAGTAACTCTCCATAGGATTGCACTGAAAATTCCCTTCATATCTAATGAAGGGAACTTTGACTCTAGAAAGCTTATACACTGAAAATCTTGCTGGCCTTTAAGGTTCTACTTGACTCAATTCTTGCTGTTCTTCTGCTGGCTCAAACTGTTTATAAGCAGCAAACTGATCAATGGTCAATCAACTTCCCAGCAGCTAAACCACCAGGTGTTTGAGCATCTTCTGTCCTTTTCCAACTCTCAGTATCCTTTTTTGAGATATGGTGATCAGAACTGCTTACAGCACTCCAGATAAGGAGTGCTGCACAAGTTGCTCCCTGGGAAGTTGATGTAGGTTTAACAGATTTGGTGTTTGTTGACTGTGCAAAAGAGAGAGAAAGAGTGTATGGAAGTCATGATTAGAGATGGGCACGAACAGCAATATGAACAAAAAAAAGCCACAAACAGCCCAATCTGCTGTTCGCGAACAAGCTGTTTGTGAGGCCCCATTCTAAATGAACAGGTGGTCATTGCAAGCCTTGTTTGTTGCTGTTGGTTGCTGTTCATCAAGCCAGACAGTCAGGCACCTGCAATCAATTCCCTTGGCTACTTAGGCAGGGATTGTCTGAACTCTGTCTGAACTCCTGCTGTTGCTCTGGAAACCCCAATCTAAACCCAATTTAGCTTGATAGGCAGGTCTTCCTTTCAAGTGTGGAGCTCCATATTTGTTACAAGGGAGTAAAGAGAAGGGAGGAGGGGGGCTCCCAGCTCTGGCTTAGTTTGCAGACAGTGGAAAGGGAGAGAGTTGCTGTTGGCATTTTGATAGAGACAGTGCATTGGAGCTTGAATTTTCTTTGTGTGTGGTGGGATAGGGAACTACCCCTTCAAGTTCCAGGGCTGCTGCCAAGCTATTATTTATTACTGGTACCTTTCCTGCTGCCTGCTTAGGTCTGGTTTCTGGGAGTGGTGCAGTAGGGATCTTGACTTGGATGATGGCTGGAGGAGAGCATGAACAGCCAACCACGATGGGCCATGTTTGTGGTTGTTTGTGAGTCCCTTTTTGTGGATGGTAATGAACAACAAACATCATGTTCAGGTTTTTTTCTGTTCATGCCCATCTCTAGTTATATGGTGTGATTAAGTAATAATACTTATCAGATCATTTTTTTAAAAAAAGGAAGTCATAGAGCCATGACTTTGCTAATGTCAGTGAACAATAGGGCAGGGCAGTTCTAATCAGAACAGAAGCACCACCTGTATGGATGGGAAAATATGGGAAGGTGACTGGTTTCATTTGTGCAATGTCCCCCATCTTGTGGATAGGAGTATGCACCAAGAAAAAAAATTCTATAATTTTGAATCTGGGATTCAGGGAAGGCACCTTTACCATTTATTCCTGATTTTGGGGTAGAATATTACCAATTTGAGGTATCAAATCCATTTTAATTTGGAATTTGGGAATTTTGAAAGCATTACTTTTAATGGGGGAACCGAGGGGCAATGCGCACGCGCTAGCGTTTGGACGCCTTGTCTCCACTCTCCTGAGGACATCCAAGTTAACAGCTTTAAAAGAATGTAAACTGCTGATTGAAACTGCTGAAACTGATTTATGAGACGTCTGGCACAACAAGAAGAAGCTTGGTGAAAGAATAGGTGAGAGGATAACAGAACTTGTTTAGTTTTAAAAGGGAAGGGAGGACGAGCCGAGACAGAGATAACATGGCGGCTACTGTGAAAGGCTTATCAGAACAACTGGCACAATTTCAAGCACTAATGCTTGACTCCCAGACCAAAATACAAACTTCTTTAACTGAGCTAACAGCAGAAATGAGAAATTTGGGCTCAGAGGTTAAATTGGTGGCAGGCATTGCATCGGAAGCCAAGGCTCTTGCACAACAGAACAAAGTGGAGATTGATTTATTGAAAAAACAATACATAGACTTATCGGACCGTAATAGGAGGGGGAACATTATTTTCTTTGGTATTTCTGAAGAAGTTAAAGCATGTGATTTAGAGCGGACCCTGGTGGAATGGTTATCACAACAGGAGCTGGAAATAGAAGAAGAAGATATTGAACGTGCCCACAGACTCCAAACAAGAAGAATGGGGGGGGAACCGCGCCCGGTGATAATGAAGCTTGTGAGGGAGAAGTTACAGCAGAGGATATTCAAAACACTCAAGAAAAATAAAGAGCTGACATTTAAAGGCAGAAGGGTTTATGTGAAGGAAGATTTTTGCAAAGAAACGCTTTATGAAAGGACTCAAATGAAACCTTTTGCACAGAAACTTAACCAAAGCAACATTAAATTCAGCTGGGCGTACCCAGCATCCCTGGTTATTTACCAAGAGGGGAGGAGGCTTTGTGCGAGGAACCCTGAAGAGGCACGGGACCTATTAGAAACTTTGGGAGTAAATGTGAGGAATACTGAGTCAATCCCGATGGATGAAATGCATCAACCTCGGCCACAGCAACCGGACTCTGAGGAAGGTCCACCTAACCGTCAGGATAAGAGGCCAAGACTGTCTCGAGACTGAGACATATTAAGGGAAGTATACAAATGAAATTAAAATAGTATTAAAATGGTTATTAATATAACTCGGGGAGTGGAGGGTGCGCTTACCCCAGATGTGTAGAGAAGGGATGAGTACTCATCCCCAGCTCATGGCTCTACACAAGGGAAGGGGATGGGGAGGGATGGGGAAGAGGAGGGAAGTTGGGTATACAAAGGGGAATATCAAACTAAATATTGGGCCAGGGGAACAAAGGGAAGGTAAATCTGAGTTTGAAAATAGATAAAACGCTACAGGTGCTGACACTGAACGTCAATGGTCTGGGTTCGGATTTAAAAAGGTATAAACTTCTTAGATTTCTTAAACAACAGAATATAGATATAGCATGGCTCCAGGAAACACATAAAGCAAAGAAAGATAAAAGACCTTTATTCAGAGACCCTAATTGGGGGATCTTGGCAGAGGCACGTGGATCATCAAAATCAAGAGGTGTGGCAATTCTGGCTCACAAGAGGAATGATATAAGAGTAATAGAAGTGATAAGAGATGCTGAAGGGAGGTTCATAATGGTTAAATGCCTGGTTGAAAATAGATTAACAACATTGATAAACATATATGCTCCAAATACGGGACAGAAAACCTTTTTATTAAAGGTATTTAAAAAAGCGCGTAGCTTCTCTGAAGGAGAGGTAATTTTGGCAGGAGATTTAAATAAGGATTTTAATAAAGATAACATAATTAATTGGAAACAATGGGATCTGACTGAAGTACACAAAGTTCTTAACCTAGTGCCCAAACCCACATATTTTTCAAGTAGACATAAAACCACCTCATGCTTAGACTATGTACTTATAAATAGAATGAGTACCTGGGAGGTAAAAAGAGTAACCACCCATCCAACATGGATTTCAGACCACGCCCCGGTAAGTGTAGAAATAATACTAATGCATAAACAAGTTAGAAGACCATGGAGATACAACAACATGATTATGGCTAGGGAGGAGGACAAGCGATATATTACGGATCAAATAAAGCTATACTTCAAAGAGAACAGAGGAACGGTGGAGACAAATACACTATGGGATGCGGCTAAGGCGGTAATTAGAGGGCAATGTATTATGAAAGAAAAGGAGATAAGGAAAAAATGGCATGCCGATAGGGAAGGGAAACTACAGGAATTAAGTAAGTTGCAAGAGGACCAAATAAAGAAATTTTGCCCCAATAGACATAAATTAATTAGGGAACTGCGGAAAAAACTGGATGTTCTTGACTCCATGGCATTATGGAAAAAGCAGGTTATGGTAAAAAACGAATACCAGAGAAATACACTTAATTCAGCCAAGAGATTAGCAAATTACCTGAGAAGGGAAAAGGAGAGACAAAGGGTGAGGAGTATTAAGATAAATAAAAAGGTGACACAGAATCCAGAGGAGATAAAAGGAGCATTTGAGAAATTTTATAAAAGTTTATATGAGGAAAAAGAGGTGAAGGAATTTGAGGAAGAGATAGGGACAGTGTTAACGGAAACTGAACGAAGGAGGCTTGAGGAGGATGTAACGTGTCAAGAGATTGAGCAGGCAATAGGTAGCTTAAAGACAGGTAGATCTCCAGGGTTAGATGGTTTTTCAGCTGAATTTTATAGGGAAATGAAAGAGGTATTGGTCCCTGAATTACAAGAAGTATTTAATAATATACTAAAAGGAGGAAAGGCCCCAGATACCTGGAGGAAAGCAGAAATAACGGTGATTTTGAAACCTAAGAGGGACCCCCAAGAAGTGGGTTCATATAGACCGATTAGCCTGCTAAATCAGGATTATAAACTCTTTGCCAAAATATTGGCAAATAGACTTAAGAATATTATTCGGAAAGTGATAAAAGAGGATCAATACGGTTTTATGGAGGGTAGAAACATTGCACACCCGGTAAGAAATTTAATCAATGTCTTGTGTCATAGTAAATTTAGGAAACTGGCTTTATTAAAATTAGATATTTATAAAGCTTTTGATACACTGTCATATCAATTTTTATGGACAGTTATGGCCAAATATGGAATTAGTCAATCAATTATACAAGTATTCCAGGAAATATATAGAGAAGGCACAGCGGTAGTTAGACTCAATGGGGAACATACCTCACAATTCTCAATTCAGAGAGGAGTTAGGCAAGGATGTCCGCTTTCCCCGTTCCTCTTCATAATGGCTATAGAACAACTAGCTCAACGCATTAGGAACTCTGGAAGGATAGAGGGATGTCAAATAGGCAAGGAAGAAATTAAATTAAATTTATTTGCAGATGACCTGATCATAGTTATATCTAATCCGAAAGAAGGAGTCAAAGAGACAAAAATTATATTAGAAGACTTTGAGTTAAACTCAGGATTAAAAGTTAATATGGCAAAATCAGAGATAATGTATATTAATGTGAGGATGGAAGAAAGGAAAGCGATACATAAATGGACAGGAATAGGTTTAGGGGTCAAGAAATTCAGATATTTAGGGATAGATATAGTTAAAAATGTTAATAAGATGGTAGAGAGGAATTATAATTGGACGTGGAACACAATATTGAAAGAAATGAGGAGGTGGGGCAAGAAGACACTAAACATAACAGCTAGGATTAATATAGTGAAAATGTTCTGGACCCCAAAGTTATTATATTTGTTTCAAATGATACCTTTAGAAATCAATAGACAAAAAATTAACAGTTGGAATGCGAGAATAAAAGAATGGGTCTTTGGCAGTAAAAAAAGTAGGGTTTCTAGATATTTCATATATGCTCATAGATGGGGTGTCCCAGAACTGGGAAATTATTATGAAGCATTTCAAATAAAAACATTAATGGAAATAGGGGAGAGAAGTGAACAAAAATGGGTTAGAATCGAGAATGAGGCAAATAAAGGGGTTGGAAGATTTGGAGTATTTACAGGAGGAAAGTTTAAATACAGTATATTAGAACCGGGATCAAGAAAAACAGCATTAATGATTTGGAGGAAATGGCAACCGAAATGGTTAAAGGGAGTATCTAAACAAGTATTATTAGAGGCATTGGATGAGGAGGAGGAAGATGAGAAATGGTGGAGATTACTTAAACAGAAAGGGTACACTAGATTGCAAGATATACTATGTGGGCAGTCACTTAAACCATTACAAACATTACATGATGAAATAGGAAGGCAATATTGGTTGAAGCTAATAGGTCTACATAATAGACTTAAAAAGATAATCGAAAATAGGACTCTGACGGCGGGGGAACCAATGGAGGAGTTATTAAAGGTGATGATAAACACAAAAAGAGGATTAGCAGGCAGGATATATAGAAGGATGATGTCTGATAAAGATCGCTCAAGAACCCTCCTTCAGGGTAAGTGGAGCGTAGAAATTAGTCTAGCGGATAGAAGCGTTGACAGAATTATAAAAGGTATACAGGAGATAAAAGTGCATAAATTCAGAGAGCTGGAATTGAAATTCTACACGAAGTGGTATAGAACCCCGGCTATATTAGCTAATATGTTCTCAAGACTAAGTTCAAACTGTTGGCACTGCAGAAACGGGAAAGGATGGTACTCCCATATGTGGTGGGAGTGTGCAGAAGTTAAAGCTTTTTGGGAGAAGGTAACAGAGCAACTTTATAAGTTCTTCGCAATAAGACCAAAGATAGACCTAGAACTGATGTTAGGTAGTACTTTAGGTCATAAAGATATCAGAAAAGAAGGACAGGACTTATTTAAAGCAATGGTGCTAGCCGGTAAAGCAGTAATAGCATTTGGTTGGAAAGACAAAACTAAGTGGATGGAACTAAACTGGCAGGATTATTTATTTGAATACATTCAATCAGACATTATAGCCATAATTAATCAGGATGAGTCATGGGAATTAAGAATAGGAAAGATTAAGGAAAAATGGCATTTATATTTAAAATGGGTCATGGAGGGTCAACAATGGGACGTTCGGTGGAAGCTCCTAAGCTTGTGCCCCTGGCTAGAAAGGATGAGTAGCTAAAGGGAGGGCGGGAGGGATAAGGGTATGGAAATACAGATGAATAACTTGAATGGGAAATAGTCATCCAAAATACACTAAAACTCTCAACCCTCCCCGGCTATAGGATACAATATCTTCGGCGATGAATTAAGTGAGGAGGAAGAGGAAGGAGAATCAAGGAGGAATAGAAGAAGGAGAGGACTCAGAGACTAACTCCTCTTATCTGGATGTGAAGAAACAAGATAAATAGAAGAATGATTCTTACAAGGGACTTCTGCCGAAGATATAGAAACTGTATATGAACTTATGGGGAGGGGTTGGGCAATGGGTATATATGTACGGGAATAAGGATGTTTCGAAGGAAATGCACAAAAAATATACAATAAAAAAAAAACTTTTAATGGGGGAACCAAGCAGAGGGTCTGGGGCAGCTGTTTTTTGTAAAAAAAAAAATAATGACACCCACATTTGCACATAAATAATCCTCTCTCTAATCTAAAGACTCTCTAATTTTCAAGCAGAATGGAAAAAGGGGTTTGATTTTGCCTGTTGTAGGGGTGCAAGGCCAGGGCAGTTCAGGCTGCATTGTCAGAGCATAAGGGGCTCAGACAAGGGGTTAGTTCCAGTAGCGTAGCCAAGATTCAGTCCTAGGTCCAAAGCACAGAGTCCAAAAACCAGTGGTAGCCTGGTCCAAGAGGCAGTCCAAAATGCAGAGCCGAGAGAGCCAAAGGTCAGTTACCAGCAAGTTCAGAGCTAGACAAAGGCAAAGTCAAGACACAGTCCAAATGGCACAGAACCAAGGCAGGTGCCAAAGCAAGAGTCAGAGACTTTTGCTTCCATGCCTAATGATTTTCTTGGCTGTTGGGCCAGAATGTGTGCACTTTGCTCTCTCCTGCAGGCTTACTCTTTTTGTCTTCGTCTCTGGCGCTCCAAGGGTGTTAGTGATGCAGGAGGGCTGGGAACGATCAACTGAGTTTCATCTGTTGTTATTTTATGGCTGGAGGGCGTCGGTGGCTCTGCCTCAGCTGCTGGCTGTTGGTTCTGATGAGCCTGCAGCTCATCAGTCTGCTTGCTGGTTCCTGGTTCAGGGCTGCCTACCCAGGGCTCCTATTCTCCTAAGGAGTCCTCTTCTCATGAGGAGACCTCAATGATGCTGTGCCCTGACTGGCCCAGGACACCTGTTGGCTTACTTCTCACCACTGTTTCCTATGGAGGGGGAATGGTGGTGGCCAGGAAGGAGAGCACCAGTTGCTAATGGTTTTTTTAAAAAATATTTTCTTTATATACTCTTACAGTTACTGACTGACAATTTTTTTAACCTTTCCACTGAAAACTTTGCATTTGCCATCTTTATTTGTTTTGATACATTATCTCCTTTCACAAAGTGAGGAAGGTTTCCTTTTCAGATACTCTTCACTGCCAACCATTACTGCAATACTTGAAAATAGATTGGATTTTTTTAAAAAACAGAGCACTTGTGTATGTGATTACATGTGATGAATCAAACATCCAATTGCTATGAGACATGTGTGTGTGAGCTCTCTTGAAAGTAAGGTCCATCTCACACCACTCATTGTTAATGTATTAAAGTTGAAGCACTGTGTTAATGTTTGTAAATGCAATGTATTATATTGGTTTGTTGTTTGATTATTGTTACAGTTCTAAAATTGAATAAAATATTTTTTTTAAAGAAGAAAGTAAGGTCCATCTCTTTGTCTAAGACAGGAATGCTTTCCGACTCCTCCTCCGTCTCTGTGTCTCTTGACCTATTTCTTATTCTTGCCTCATGGCCTTCCAAAGAGGAAGATTGTATTTGTCAGAAGTCCTGCCATGAAGGCCTCATCCACAGACTCACTTGCTGTCTCACTGATTGATTATCTAGACATAGTATTTATAGGGAAAATAACTCTTTCGACTAGGACTCTTTCTTCTACTCCAAGATATTGCCAAAAATGAAATTTACCCCAATAAGTTCCATCTTTTCTACAATTTGATTGCCTGAGGATTAATTACTGAACATTGGGAAAACACTTCTGACTATCTCTGCTACCAAAGGAAATATAACTGTTTCTAATAGGGTTATGAGCCCAGATTTCAATTAAGAAGTTAAAGAGTTTTAAACCACAACCTAAGAGTTTTAAACTGCAAACTGCAAGATGTTTTTTCCTCACTACCTGGCCTCACCATCCAGTGAGAGAACAAAAGGTTCTTGATTGCACTAGTAGCAAACAAACTAACAAAAAGAAACAAAGGAACTGGCTGAGTGGCCTAACAACCCCTCCCAGGTTTCAATGTGCAGAGAAGCTTTCTTCTAAAGTTTTTGGTTGGCTAAGTTCAGCCTCACATACAGTCAGAAAATAAAAAAAGAAAAGTTTTGCTAAATAATTATTTTTGGAGTTTTTTAAATGTCAAAAAGACAGGCTTTATTAGAAAAGCTAGCAGGAGAGAATTTTGATTCATGGTTTTTTAGATTACAATCTCAGCTACAAGAAGAGAAAGCATCTTTTGTATTAACTGATCCAAAACCTTCTGGTTCAGATGATGACTCAGATGTGGAGAATTGGCTGGATGGTGATGCAAAAGCCAGAAACCTCATTGCAACTACACAGACTAATTTACAGTTGGTGCATATTAAAACAAAGAAAACTGCAAAAGACATGGCAGAATCTCTTAGGGGAAGAGAATCTTTGGGGGAAACAGAATCTTTGGGTGAAAGGACCAGACCAGTAAAACTGCTTTATTTAGAGAACTGTTCGCAACTAAACTGAAAGAAAATGAAAATGTGCATACTCATATTGAATCATTGTTGAATTTCATTGATAAACTGACAAATACTAGATGAAGATTTAAAAATTGGCTTGTTCTTAAGCTCACTGCCAGAAAGTTACTCCAGTTTTATCAGCTCTGTTACTACAAAAGATGTTACTCTGGAGGAAGTGTTGGGTCCGATAAGAACTTATTGGGAGGAGAGCAAATGCAAAACTGACTCAAATTACACGGTCAGAAAAGCCAGACCCAAAGAGATGAGATGTAGGCAAAATTGACACTGTATGGAAAGGTCCTTGATACTGATTGTACTAATCACGCACTGTGTAATCCGCCTTGAGTCTTAGTGAGAAAGGTAAACTATAAATGACATATAAACAAACAAATAAATAAAATTGATCACAGGTAAAAAGCCAATCCAAGAGAGAGGAGGAATCCTCTTTTCTGCCACAAATGCAATAATCTTGGTGACCTCCAGAGGGAATGCTTTAGCAATAAACATGTGAAAAATAACCTTGCTTCTTCAGGCAGAAGGCCACAGACAGAGAAAAGTAAAAGAGATTTTTTATCAATTGAAGGCAAGTAATTTTCATGTGTCTCATATAACTCAACCCAATGAGAGTCCAAAACCTTGGTTGCTTGATAGTGATATATGACATCAGATATTAATTTGATTAATTGGACACTAGTACATCAAGAAAAGTTGTAATGGTTGATGGCACTTATGTGATTGTTACAGGCAAAGGCTCAATTATACTTCATTGTAATACTGGTGATTTTGGAACTGAAATTAAAGTAGAAGATCTGACTTAAAGACAAACTTCTTAAGTGTACATGTATTCACAGAAAAAGGATTTGCTATATACTTTGAGAATAACATATGTACAGTTTCTTGCAAAGGAGAGCTGTATTACATAGGTGGTCTCAGGAATGGAGTCTTTGAACTGGACTGCCAAGGACAAAAGGCCTACACAGCAACAACAGCTGCTACTAAAACGGAATTCCTGGAACTTTGGCACAGAAGATTTGCACATCGTGATACACGAACCATCAAAAAGCTACAGTTTAAAGACTTGATAACAGGCATTAATATAAGTGCATTTGCCAATGATGATCAATTATGTATACATTCTATAAAGGGAAAAGCAACTATTCCCAAACAAAGCTAAAGATGCTCAAAGCAATCACTTGAACTAATTCATAACAATTTATTATGTCCTATCAAAGTAACATCACCTTTATATATTGACTTTTATTGATGATTTGACAAGATATACAGTGTTATTTACTAAAAGAAAAATTGCAAACTTTGCAGGAATTGTGTGATTATGTTTCCATACTCTGTAGCAAGAAAACCCCAAGCCTTTCAGAGTGATAATGGTGGTGAATACATTTCTCATGCCACACAGACATTTCTCAGGGAAGATGGAATTCAACACAGATTTACCATACCCTGCACTCCAGAACAAAATGGGGTGGCTGAGTGTAAAAATCTGGGTATAAAGACTGTGTTTTTGCATGGTGAAATATAGCAAGAATTATACATACATTCGGTTTCGTTTTCCCGGCCATGTCGGACGCTCCTCTCCGCAGGTCCGGGAGGAAGTGCCCGAGCAGCCTGACCGGGTGGTTGACCTGCGAGGGTTAACCCCCAGGACTCCCAGCGAGGGGGTCAGGGTCCGGAGCGCTGCGGGAAGAGCCCCCTGAAGTTGATGCAGGGGGTAAATTGCCTGTCTGTTCCTACGGAGGACGACAGACTTGCGCAGCACATTGCGTGCTGCCGGGCTATGGAGAACGGCAACAAGCAGATTTAAGGTGAAAACCTGTAAGTAAGTGAATCCCTTCTGCTATTCCAAGCGTATGCGAAGGATTGGTGGGAGTTGAAGCTAAGAAGGTCCGGATATCTCCCCCTTCACTGAGTTTTGGAACTTAGTTGGTGGTCTCCCCCCCCCCTAAGATGGCGACGAAAAAGCAGAGCCCTGCTGTGAGCAAATCGGTTTCGGCGACGCTACAGGGGAAGGGAGAAACTCTTGAAGAGGTGGTTAAATGGTCGGTCGTTGAAGCTATGAAGCCCTTTGTTGATAAGCTAAATGAAATCGGACAAAGGGTTGGCTCAGTTGAGAATGAAGTGAAAACCATTAAAGATGCAGCGTCTGGGGCAGAGCAATCTGCTCGGGAAAATGCAGTACTCATGAAAGCAACAAACAAAGAAGTAAAGCTTTTGGAGAATCAATTGATAGGATTACAAGTGGATCGTGCTCAGACGGTATTGCGTCTTCAGAATGTGAAGGAGGAGGAAAGTGAAAACTTAAAGGATTTGGTGTCGGAACTTTTGGCGTCATCCGCAAAGGCAACTAAAGAAGAGTTAAAAAGCGATATTCTGGAAGTCCGTCGGACATCTTCAAAATATGCAACGAAGCGTCAGCTGCCTCGCGAGATTATTATTGATTTTTCATCTAAGAAGACTCGGGACACCATCTTATATAATTCGTACAATGTGGACTTGGACTTTCTGGGCAACAAGGTTAAGATATTGAAGGACGTTCCATTTTTAGCTCGGAAAAGAAGATTCAAATATAAAAGGTTTGCAGCTCTTCTGAGGAAGCGTGAAATAAAATACAAATGGTTATTTCCGGAAGGCATCTGGTTTAAATATAAAGACCAAGCCTACAAAATAATATCGGAAGTACAGCTGAGGGACTTTGTGTTTAATCATCAAGAGTTCCAGCAAGAAGAAGATTTAGAATCTGAAGGGGGGAATGGGGAGGAGGGAGTGAGCACAGCTACTGTAGCTGTTCAGAGAGAACTGAGACCGAGACCCGGGGGTGGGGGGGAGAAGAAGACCTGATCCTGACTGTAGTTTGTATTTTATAAGATCTACCAATCTAATAGCATATTAGAAAGTTTAACTTTAAATAATTGTATTATGAAGGGAATACAATACTTGTAGATGTAGTGTGTGTTTTTATATGTTGCTTTTCCCCTCTCCCCTTGTTCCCTTTTTCCCTTTCTTTTTTTTGTAGTTTTTGATGTTAGCAATTAAAAATTAAAAAAAAATTAAAAAAAGAAAATTGTACATACAACTACCACCATGCTTCAGAGATGAAAAGAATAAACACCTAATATGGAAACTTCAGAAAGGACTTTATGCACTTAAGCAACCTGTGAAATCTTGGAATAATAAATTGAGCAAACTGTTAGGCTTTAATCGAGGTAAAGCTGACCTCTGTCTTTACAGCACACACAAAATGAAAGATGGACATTTATCAACTTATGTTGATGATTTGATTGTTTGTCATAAAAACCAATATAATTGTGATGAATTTATAGCTCATTAAACAAGGAACTTGAAGTGAAACATTTAGGCAATGCTAACTTTTACTTAGAAATTCAGATTGAACAAGAACCAGATGACAAGGCCAATTATTGCCCAGTCTCTAACCTGCCCTTTCTGGGCACAGTGATTGAAAGAGCAGTAGCTGACCAGCTCCAGGTCTTCTTGGATAACTTTTGTGCTTTGGACCCTTTTCAGTCTGGTTTCAGGCTAGACTATGGAACAGGCTGCTCTGGTGGCATTAGCTGACTGTACCAGATGACATGCTTCTTTGCTGCAACTCTTGGAGATATCTGCAGCCTTTGATACAGTAGACTATGACATCTTGTTGAGGCATCTGGAAGCAGAAGTGGGTATCAAGGGAGGTGTCTTGGACTGTTTGTTTATCATGGGATAGACTCAAACAGTTGCTGCTGGAGACCAACTATCTCCAGAGTGAGAAGTATTTTGTGAGATTCCACATGTTATTCAACCTTTATGTAAAGCCTTTAGGAGAACACATTTGTAGCTATGGAATTGGATGCCATCAATATGCAGAGGACACCCAGCTCTATATATCATTATCCAAATCAGCACAGGATGCAGTAGAGATCTTGGGTCTCTGCCTGATGGCTGTGGTCAAATAACTGAAAACAAAAAAATTGAAAGAGAACCCAGAAAGACAGAAATGATGCTTGCTGGGAATGCAGAGGGCTTGAAGGATATTGTACTCCTCACTTTTGATGGAGTTCATCTAACCTTTGCATACTCAGTTAAGAGCCTAGGAGTTATATTGGATCTAGCACTACTGCTAGAAAAGCAAGGCAAGGCAGCAGCTTTCCACAAACTCAGTCTAGCCTGGGAGATGACCCCTTACCTCAACACGGCTGATCAGGCCACCTGGATCCATGCCTTGGTAACATTGAGACTTGACTGCTATAATTCACTCTACATAGGTCTCCTAAGTTAACTCAGAGACTCCATTTGATGCAGAACACTGCAGCTCAGCTATTATTGGGAGCTAAGAGAAGCATGGATATTAGTCTCATTCAGCAGTCACTCCATTGGCTCTGTCGGTTACCAGGCTCAATTCAAGCTATTGGCTATCACAAACAAAGCTCTTCAAGTCCTGGATCCATCATATCTATGAGACTGCTTCTCTCCCCATGTTTAACCACAGCAACTTCTGAACAGGGCTTTCTACAGGTGCCACCTTGCACATGGGCAAAATCAACAGCTGTCTGTGTGCCTGCATTCTCTGTGGTGGCCTCCCCATTACAGAATGGTCTACATGAAGAGTAGAGATGGGCACAGACAGGGAATAAACCACGGGCTGTCGGTCCATGGCATTTCACGGACCACAGACCATGAACTTTTTATGGACCTGCCCCGATTCATGAACTGGTCAGTTCATGATCCATCAGCGCCAGTTTCTGTGCTGCTTGCAAGCAAGGGACAAAAAGGAGCACCCTTAGTAACAAAAGCCAAAATCCACAGTGGAAAACCATAACCAAGGGACTAAAGAAACAAGAACCAAGATATAATTACTACGTGTCAGCATGGGTGAGTTTGAATTTGAAAAAGTTCATTAAGAATCTGGACATATCTTTACTCTTTACTCTTTTATTAGAAATGTATTTTATTACAGATATGATGGCAAGATCTCTTGACCCATGATGAAATTTTCTTCTTGGAAACAAGCATCTTTGATGACCAGTTCCTTGTTGGGTCTGGGGTCCTTTTGAAGCTTGCCATCATTGTTATGTTCATCTGTATTAAGAGATAAAGGTAACAGTCAACAAGAAAAGAAACCGTCTTAAGGAATTTTGTTACATCTTTCCGGACTTTGCTGTTAATATCCGGTGGTTCTTCTGGACTGTTCCGGTTTATTCACACCTACTACCGAGGAAACCTATTTAGGATGAAGAGATACTGATTGGAAGTTTATTACTGTTTGGCCAGTTGCCTTTCCATATCAATGTTCTTCCTTGCAATTTCTATTGTTATCATATGAGAATCTAGTTTTGTATCGTGTTCCTTATTTATTTGCACTGAGTCACTTTAAATGCTTAGCATCTATAAACAAGAAAAAGATATTATTATATCTTGGTTCTTGTTTCTTTAGTCCTTTAGTTGTGGTTTTCCACTGTGGATTTTGGCTTGCAAGCAAGGGGCATGTAAACAGGGCTTTAACTCCCCCTTGCTCCAGCTGGCTGGCAGGCTCCGTCAGTAAGCTGGAGTAAGGGGGAGTTTAAATGGCCCTCCACACTGCATGCAAGTGGTGCGGAGGGTGCTCTGTTACTCGAGGTGTCTGTCAGGCTCTGTGCCACAATCCCAGCCCAGGCAAGTGGGAGAAGGAACCCCCTCCTCCCGCTTGCCTCGGCTGGAAGAGCAGCCAGCACGGCACAAGACATTTAAACACCCTGTGCTGCTCTTCCTGCTGAGGTGAGCAGGAGGAGGAACCTTCCTCTCCTGCTCACCTCAGCTAAAAGCAGCCCAGGGCATTTGAAAGCAGCAACACTTAAAGCAGTGCTTTAATCCCCCTTGCTCCAGCTGACTGGCAGAGCCAGTCATGGCGTTCATGGAAAAAGGGCATCCCATGACCTGCAGGTTCACCAAACCGGGCCAGTCTGTGTCAAATTTTGGTCCATTTTCCGGTCCGTGCCCACCTCTACTGAAGCGGTTAGGAAAGCTCCCTCTCTTCTGGCTTTCTGAAACTAATGCAAAACTGAGTTATTCAAGAGGGCTTTTTACTCAGAAAGGAAGGCTATACTGTAAGGAAGTGGTCTTAAAGAGATCATTCAGTTAAGGGAAGGACTATAGACTTTATTACTATTGCTATAAGTATGATCATACTGGGTAGTTCCTATGTTATTTAATATGTCAGTCTTAAAATTGCTTATGCTCTGTTTTAGCATTTCTTCAGTTCTGTATTGGACTTCTGCTGGTTTTAAATCTTTGCAAATTTGCTTGTATATACCCTATTCCTTTTGTATTTTGTCTTTGAAATGTCTTTGAAATGACTTACACTGTGTAATCTGCCTTGAGTCACAGTGAAAAAGGCAGAGTATAAATAACATAAATAAAAGAAAATAAACAAATAAGTGTTATATAAAGTATCTCTAAGGTGTATTGCCTGGCAATTCCTCCAAATGAGAAAGAACTGAACAGTAGTCTTCAAATCAAACTTCAATAGCTTTAAGAACAATTGCTAGCCATGCCATTTCTATAAATCGAAGAACCCCATATTTTTTCAAAAGACATTCTGAAAAAATAAAAAGATAATTCCAGGATTGAAAGTTCAAATGTCCAGGCTAGTTTCATACTATAGTAGCAGTTCAAAGAGCTTTGTGAATGTGTGTTATATTAACATGGTATGTATGAAAATACAGACGGCCAGACATTTGGAATGAATGAAGGGAAATGAAGGCACCCCAGAAATGCAATGGAATATCTATTCAGTCCATTTTGCAGAGTCTTCATTTGCTGGATTGGCAGAGAGATTGTGGTTTAATTTTTATAGAATTCTCATATAAATTTTAGAAAGACTTTAGAGAAAACAATCAAAATATTATAAGTGGAAATCATTCCCCACTAGAATTATTGCCCATTATATATGTAACCATAAGCAGCTTTCAACATGTCTGTGTGTCTGTCTGTCTGTGTGTCTGTCTGCCTGCCTGCATTGTGCTTCTCAGCATGGGTGCTAACTGTAAGCCAAAGCAGGAGTTAATAAGCATCGAGCCTTTCACAGTACAATTCTTACAACATTTATTTAATACTCTTTATCCACAAATATCCCAAAGGATTTGAGATGGCATCAGGAAAGCAAATCTAGCCTAGAAAATGCTAAATGAAATTAATGTCTGTAGAGCCTCTAACTCTAAACCACTGTCGCTCACTCCACAGACTCTAACATAAATGCCTTGGGGAAGGAAAAGTACAAAAAGCCCCAGAGAAGCAAAAAATTAAATTCAGCAATATACTGTAGGATGGCAACATCTGGCCTCCTTATTAAAGGCTAGCAAAATACAGAGGGAAAAGGTTAATGAGATCTTCTTCTTCTTTTTTTGCAGACATCAAATTACATCACATTTAGATGTACCACTTTTTCATGAATATAGTAAAAAAAAATTCTTCCCTTTGGCATACTTTTTAATACAATGAGCTAATGTCACATCTTGCCACAATGGTTTCTTCTGGGCCCAGGGTGATTAGCTGTTGCTTTGTGTATGCATTCATGTTTTATATACTAAATGTACTAGTACTGGAAATACCGTACTGTAGATGAGCAAGCCCATTTTTCAGCATGGCTGTAGAGCAGTTAGATATGGAGCAAGGATTTTAGCACCTTTTAGTGCAAAGAAACAGCTGTTCCCATTCCTTTTTAGTCCAACTGCTGCTTTCTTTTGAATTGTTAACTTGCAGTAAGATCTTTTTTTAAAAGAACATTAATATGAATTTTCCCATATACTTTACAATTACTGTTGCTGTTGTTACTGTTCATTTGAACAAACAAGCACTAGTATTTCCAATAATGATAGGATACCAAATTGGCACAACCACTCCTGTGTTTCCCCTTATTCCATGTGCAGCACAAATATACTGAAATATGTTCTTGGACAACTTTTATAGAGATGGTCCAGGAATAGAAAAGATGCACAACTTCCTTTTCATTGTACGTCTTAATAGCTGTTACGATGACCCTCCCAAATCCTTGGGAAAAAGGATCCCCACTCCCATCTTTCTGTTACTTGTAATTTTAAGATGCGTAGCTGTGTTTGTCTGTAGCAGTGGAAAAGAGCAAGAGTTCAGTTAGTTGTATAGGTGCTACTGGACTCTTGCTCTTTTCCATTGTAATTTTAAGGTTGCTTTGGATGCATACTCTATGCATCTGATGAAGTGATCTTAGGTTCATGAAATCTTATGCTGGAATAAAAGTTGCTAGTCTTTAAGATGCCTCTGGATTCCAGTTAATTTTTCAGTTCAAAACATGACAGATGTAGGTGATAGTAGGAGATGAATAGGTTTTCAGTAAGATTGACAGCACTACTTGATTGTGCCCCATTTGCCAAGGACAGGCTTGTGCTTCAGCTCCTGTAACACAGTGAGAGGCAGCTTAGACAGCCCTAACAAATCTTAGCACTGTGGGATGTATGCACTTTTTCCTGCCCTTAAAAGGACCGGCATATATTACCCCAATTGATGAAGACATCTAGTTCACCATTCATATTTTCTCAGTCTCCCTCTGTACCTTTCTAATTTGTGGATTCATTGGGGGGACATTCCATTGCTGAATTAGTAAGCAGTTCAATTGTTCGATGAAATGTACTTGGAGATGTGCTCCCTTTGGTCACTTCAATTACTTGCATTGATTTTTGTCTTTGGATATACTGGTCCCTATGTTTCCTCGTGGTTTTACATGAGGTTGGTTTGATCCAGATTTGAATTATTACATCAGAAAAACCCACAAGGGGTCAAGAAAGCCTCTCCTTGATTTGCAGAGGGGGTCAGCAGAGTCGGACACAAGAGCAAATCTATTTAAAAACAAGGAGAGATGCAATTACACATCTGGTAATCAGTGTTTGTGCAGGTGTTGCTGGAATAAGATTCAAGCAGATTAATTATTTACACAGATTATGTTGACGATTTGCAATGGACTTAGGGGAGGTTTCCTGGCAAGGCTTGGGAGGAGGATTGTTTGTGATTAACTTAAAAGCAAGGATAAAGCAATGCCATTATTAAGTAAATACTACAGTCTATAGTAACATTTACTAGCAGCTTGGTAACGTCCTGAATGATGATTGGCTTTGTCTGGCTGGCAAGGCTGCGAAATGAAGATGAAATGGTATTACTGTAAGATTGTGTTGGAATCAAGCATTCTCTTTCCATATGTCCTTTCTATGAATGGTTCAGTGCATTGGAGAAAGAGGGGAAATGAATTAGAATTTTCTAAATATTGAGATTCAGTTGCTATAATGTGCTTATGGGCATTATAGTAGAAATGAGTATCTGGAGGCAGATTGAGGGACTTGACCTAATGCCCTTATCTCTCAGCCTCCCAACTCAGTCTAATGAACATATACTTATAATTATTTCTCAAATAGTTTCTATCTAATTTGAAAGTGGGTAATTTATAGCACTTGTACAAAACCGCCGCAAGTTTCATTAAAATATTCAGCATAAGGAGAACTTTGAGCAGAATATATTTCTTTACTGTTCCACAAAGTCATACATATTTATAATAAACCTCTTCAGTTACTTTAATAATAGCATTCTCTTCCACAGATCTGAATACTAATGCTAATACTTCTGCTCAACCAGAAGGATGGTTACCAAAAGACCATATATAGAAGACTTGTTGTTTGGTGAATGCGTGTAGGCTCCTGCTTTTCATTTCGTCTCTTTTAATTAAGATTTGTGTTGTGATAGACCTTACATTGTAGGAAAGGAATAAGTGAACTAGAATGAAAAATAACAACCTGTCAGCTCCTTCCGGCAAATAACCAGTTCTGTAAGTTGGAACCTTAACTCATGCTTGCGATGTGAAACAACAATTCTCTAGTGGTTGCAGTAGATGGAAGGTAAGAGAATTGAACCCAGGACCATTTTTCTCACAGAAAGAAGTAAAAGAGTGAAGAGCGGGTGGAAAGGGAGCAGAGCCGCTGCCGTAGGCTGCTCATGCTTGCTCTGACCCCAAGGCTGAGGAAAGGGATTGTTGCATTTACTTAGCTAAGTTTTGACTGCAATTATATAAAATTGCAGTGGGATGTCATAACAGTGGTATATCCACAAACAGGCATTACTTAATCTATTTCTGATTTAAACATTTTTCTATACAAGTGGGAACATGCAAGGATTTGCAATGGGTATAATCTCATTTCCCCCTCCCACACTGTTTCCTCATTCCCTTCCTGAAAGCTTTGATAATCTTTCTCATTTTCCTGCCTCCTTCTCTCCTGCTAGCCAACTGCCTGTATCTCTCCCCCTACCCCATCTTCAGTTTTCTTCCTTCCTTACCCCTCACAGCCTCTACCTGGAAAAACCATGGCCCAGTTGCATAGTGCTGGTTGCCAGACCTGGCCCAGTTGTACACTAGGGAACGTATAAGAACTTGCAAGAGTCCCCCTGTATCACCTTCCTCATACCATTTCCTCTTTCCCTCCTCTTGGCAACTCCCATGTCCTTACCCTCTCTGCTTCCTTCTCTTCTTTCCACCCATCCACTAACCAAACATTTATCTGCGCCCCCATTCAGCCATATTTATTATTTGTTTACTTTATTTATACCCCACCTTTCTCCACAATGGGGACCCAAAGCAGTTTACCTCTTTTTCTCCTCCATTTTATCCTCAGAAAAACCCTAAAAGCAGGGGAAGATTGGAAGTGAAAAACCCTGGAATAGGGCCCACACAAACACACCCCTGTGCACACCTTGGCTCTGCCCCTCTAAAAGAAAGAGGGAGGGAGAAAGGATGAGGCAGCCTGACTAACCAATTGGCTGGGAGAAAGGATGACGCAGCCTGACTAACCAATTGGCTGGGAGAAAGGATGAGGCAGCCTAACCAATTGGCTGGGAGAAAGGATGAGGCAGCCTGACTAACCAGTTGGCTGGATGCTATTTTCCTAACCTCATATAGGATTCAGGTGGGCTGGGAACCACTTCCTGCACCTCAGGTGGACCAGGAGCCACCTCGCTTGCATTACATGGGTGGACACAGCCAGGAACCACTTCCTGCTTTGCCTCAGCTCACACAGGCTGAGCCAGACACTGCCTCCTCCTTTACATCATCTCATGCAGGCGAAGTCAGGTACCACCACCCGCCTTGCCTTGCACAGCCTAGGCACCACTCCCTTCTTCCCCATTGAGGGTTTCAGCTGGTGTGGACACCACTGCCTCCCTCACCTTGCTTTGCAGAGCTCAACTGGTCTGTGCACAGCTGCCTCCCTCACTTCACAGGGCTTGGCTGGGCCAGGCACTGCCTCCCCCGCCTCACCTTACACAGGACTCAGTCAGGCCACACACCATCCTCCACTCTAGTCTGCAATTTTTAAAAATCCCCCCATTGTATTTTTTTTCAGATTTCAGATTTTTCTGCAAACATGGGGCATTTTTTCAGGTTTGTAGAATGGTCTGTCTTGTCCATTCAGAGTCCCATTCTTTGGATTTAAGTAGCCTCAGCTTTGGCAGGGTCAAGAATTAGATATATTGATTATGTATAATATACCCCAAACAAAGGCATTCTTCAAACCCTTGATAGCCCTCATGTAATAATATGTGAGAATATAAGAGACTACCAACAGTCTTACATTCAGAGCAGGGGCAATCACAAGTAAGTAGTAATTCTGAGAGAACCAATGTGATGCAATTATAAAAAACAGAGTTTAAATTTGGGAGTAGATATGGGCACGAATTGAAATACGAACCAAAGTTTGACAAACCAAGCTGGTTTGTGGTTCGTGAACCGGCAGTTCGTCAGAGCCCATTTTTGATGAACCACCATGAACTTTAGGCTGGTTCATTTGGTTGATTTTTTAGTTCATCACTGCAAACAGCCTGGCGCCGATCAATCAGTTTCCTAGGCAATAGGTGATGGACTTTCTGCAGACCTTCTGCTGACTCAGAAGTGACCTGCTGCTGGCCGAAAGTGATGATTTTCTGACATTTTCATGAACAAAAATGAACCAGTTCGCGAACTGGGGCAGGTTCGTGAAAGTTTGTGGTTCATGAAATGTGATGAACCATGAACTGCATGGTTCATTTTTTTCTGGTTCATGCCCATCTCTATTGCGGAGATCTGAGTTCAAGTCTCCATTCAGCTGTGAAGTTCCCTAAGTGACCTTGAGAGGATCATTATCTCTTAGTCCACACAACTGGATCACCCCTGCTATGTATTACACCTCAAACCTCTTGGAGGAAATGCAATGCTGATTTCCTATATTTCATTTATCCACTTATATCATACCTTTCTCCCCAGATAGGGACCCAAAGTGGCTCCCAACAAAAATAAATCTAATAATAAACTGATTTAAAGAAGGGAGGAGAAAGGCTTCTAAATGCAGAACAGATCTCTCTCTTTCACTGCCAGTAGATTTCACCAGCTGTTAGCTACAACTCTCAGGCTAAGAGCAGAAACCAAAATTTTTGTGTTCTCCACACACGCACACCCCGGGCCACACCCAGGCCAAAGTACCTGCACAGGAGAGAGAAAAACACTCAGCTTAGATGTTTTAAACTTGCAACAATTTCCTCACAATTCCCCATCCTTTCCTGTTCCCTTCTTTCCACTGCAGCCCCATGAACTGCTCTAAAAGCCCTTCCCTAAGGCTGAGGGATCGTCTGAATGTCATGGATGTGGTATAGTGGCCTGCAGCTGAACAGTAGAATTGCTGGACATCAAAAACCACCTGTTGTAAAGGGAAGTGCTTTCCATTCATACAAGATGCTGTCTGTAGCCAAGCCCAAACTATGCTCCGTATAGAAAACCCTGAGAAGGCCCTATGTGAAGGTTCATACAATCAGCACTTCCATGAGATTTCTAGAAAGTTGTATGCCTGCTGGTAGCCCCTCAAACATGGAGTCATGAAGAATTTATACTGGGCAACACATTCTCAATGAGAAAGTTTTGTGTTTTATCTCAATATCCTTTATATACAGTTCTAATTTTAATCCTTTTAATTTTACCCTAACATTCTATGGAAACTAAGATTCATTAATTTCCTTGGAATTTATTTCCAAGAAAAGTATGGTAAAATTTCCTTGGAGATGTTTTTCTCTGGATTCCTTTTGCTTGTAAAACCCCCCAGTCCATATGCATTTATTTTAGTTATTTAAATATTTCAGGTAATTATTTTTATCAGCTGTGCTATTACAGTCTATGAGTGTACTATACAGATATGTGTCTTGTCTTCAGCTCCATCTCTTTTATTTCTATACTTGTTTGGTGCTTTTTCTAGAACAGAATTGACCATGCAGACAATAGCACCATGATTCCTTTCTCAAACATGGGTCTTCTGGAAGCATAACAGAAGGCAATAGATGCACTTTATTAAATTCCTTCGAAGCCATGAACCATCTTCAGACATTATATCCATGCAAACTGGGAGCTATGACAATCAGTTCTGAAGTTCTGCCTATCTCCAGGACTCTGCACCAATCCTGGGGATTCTGCCCACAAGAGAGCAGCCAATCAGAGTCTCTGGAGCTCTACTGGATGGGAAAGGGTGAGCCATCTCAGTTTAAAAAGGTTTGATAAATAAATTTCCTCTAGGACAGGGATATAGCAACCCTAGATAAGGGAGTAAACTGAATTGGGCTGTTTCTCTTGGGCTTTTTAGTTAGGATTTTGGGGTCAGGGTAGGGTAGGTAACGTGTTTAAGGAAGTAAGGAAGTTTCCTATAAAGTTCCCATGCAAAATCTAACTTTTCTGGTATTTGTACTGAGGCCAGATTCTCTGAAAGTTTAAAAGAGTGACCTAGTAGTTGAGCAGAAGCCTGTTAGCTGTGGTAAAGTGGTTACAACTGACTCTTAAATGCTGAGGGGAAGAACATTAATGTTGTCAACTTATGCTCAGGTTCAAGAAGTTAACTCCCAGTGGGGAAAAAGCATAATCTCTAGAGAATGGAGTGTGAGCCAGTTCTACGTTTGTTTTTAATGTTCATTCCACACTAAATCTTCAGCTGTTTTTGCAACTTATTTCTGTAAATAAATCTTTGGTTGTTGTTCTATTCCAACTGTGTGCTGTCAAAAATATCTGCAGAAAGGGGGGTTCTAATCTCCTCAGTATGAATTACCACTATGGCAACAACCCTCTCTCAGCCTTTCACACCCTTGCCACGCACCCTAAATGTTCCTCCACAGGTTTGGGCCTTCCCAGGCAAGTAAAGGCTAGGTTGCCACATGCCACCTGTCTAGCCTCCACTTTAGTAGGCAGAGAGCCCTGACCCAAACCCTCATAGGTTCCCCTCCTCTTCCAGAAGCTCCACCAGATAGGCAGGCAGTTCCCTGTATGTACCTCCCCTCACCCAGCTATAGCACAGGGATATTGGGGAAAAGGGAACTTAGAGGTTACTTTCCCTATATATATAAGCAGCCACCATTTAAACTTGAACCACTTAATATGACTCTAATGTTTGAGTCCTGTGTGTCAAATATTTTCCTTTAGCCAGGGTTAAACAAAAAAAAAATTATTTACAAGATGGGACATAGGAGTGAACATATTTTAACCTAATAAACTAAACATGGAATGTTTCAATGTAACAGAACAGGTTTGTAACCAGCTATCTCTTTTTTGCAGTCTTTCCTTAGCAGAGTCAAAACTAGAGGTGGGCACGATCCAAAAAAAATTAACGATCAAGCTGATCGTGGATTGGCGCCAGCAATGATCCCGATTTAACGGCCCTCACTGAGCATCTCCCGTTCCCAATCCGTGGATCGTGGATCGTGGAGGCAAAAGTGGAGGGGCGCCCCGCTGTTCCCAGCGATACAGGAACAATGGGTGATGCCGGCGGCATCTGTGTTTGTGTTTGGATGTCTGTGTTTGGACGTCAGAGCTGCCTATCAGGGTTTGCAGGGATGAGATTGGAGTGCCCATGGCTACAGAACACCCCCTTCCCCCTCCCTCCTCTGGCTGTCTTCTCCCAACTGGTGACTGCTTTGCTGCTCCATGGTTGGAAGGAAGCCCTGCTGATCAAGGAAAGCTGGGCTTCCATTCAGGTTTCCAGGGCAACAGAAGAAGGGCGAACAGAGCTCAGGCTTTCCCCTGGCTCCGTTGCCAGGGGAATAGATTGCTGGCGCCTGAGTGTCTGGATCCCCGATCCGAGCCCGATTGCCCTGATCCAGGCCCCTCCCAATCGCTGGATCATTGGCCATGGACAATAACGATCTGCCGGGTCATGAGCGCGCAATCACCATTATCGTGGGTTTTTTTCGATCGTAATGCGGATCTCTAGTCAAAACCCTTCTCTCTCACCAACTCACAAAAGCCTTCTCTCCCTCCAACAGAGACTAAGTCTCATTGGCTCAGCATTCCACCCACTCTCATTGGCTTTCTCTCAGAAGAGGCAGAGCTGGAGTAATTCCTGTCCATCACAACCACTTTTTTAGGGTCACATATAAAAGCCCTCTAGAGAACACAAAACTACACTACCATCCAGTAAATAAAAGCTTGCATTCCCCTTTTTATGGACACTGTGACAGCTAGTGTTTAAATAGAAAGGAGAGGCCAGAGTGCAGGAGTAACAAGACAGCATTCAGTCCAGAGAGCCTTTACTTCAGACCTCTCCCCCTCAGCCCTCCTCCTTCCCCCATCACATCAGGGCTACACCTCAAATAAAATTAGTAGCAGCCCAAGCCGTGCAAATGGTAACAACTGGCTGCTGTCACAGAGACATTTCATGTGAATTGAATAATACATGAATTTTACATGTGCATACATGGAAACCAAACCCTTGATTTTCCTATATCCCTTGGGAACATTGCCCATGGTCACAAGTGCCCATGTGCCTGTCCATGTGCCTATTCAATTGCCATGCCTTTACAGCTTTTGTGGGAGGTGGCTTCCTTTAGGATCTCATGAGTGATCTTGGTTGTCATGCAATCCCTGACATGGATCACCCCCAGTGTCCAGAAGTGCTGCTTTTCCCTTAGAATTGGCATCATGGTCAATGCACTGCTTGACCACCCTTTTGCCTCTGCAGCTTACCCATTAGGGACTGGCATGGGTGCTGACTGAATTGAAAACCATGTTGTTACTGTCTATCTTCTTGCAGAAAGATTCCTCTTGGGCATGGGTGTGCGTTATTCCCATACAGCCCAGGATTTTCCATTACACCCTTTTAGCCTGCCTGGTTTATCACACCAGCATTAATGTTAGAGGTCTATGAACAGTGAGAATCCGGTCCATTTCCCTTGATGGAACATGGCTGTGGAGACCATTTGAGGATCATTCCAAGGACTGCTGAGTGATGGGCAGGAAGTGGGAATGGATCCCTATCTACCTACCCACATTAAAACAGTGAACAGCATAAGGAATGGAGTTCTGAAAGTCAGTTACATGAATGAGTTGCTCATTCTCTCAGTCAGATGAATGAGTTACTCATTGTTCCAGTGAGGCACCTGTGCTTTTACAAGCTGCCTTGACAGACCACATACTCACTAGAGCTGTCCCTGTCAAAGTATGCTGTGCACATAGTGTGTACTGCTATGCTAGTCAAACAACTGTCTGTCAAGGAACTTGTAGTGGAACAGGAGCCAGGCTTGACAAAGACAGTTGACAGCCTCACAGTGCAGCTGTTGCTCAAGTTGTAGGCTCAGCAGATGGTTGGCACTGCACTATGAATTAGATCCATCCTGGCCACAAACTTTGTTAGAAAGGGCTGTCTGCAAAGAGCCAAGATAAAGACTGAGTCAATAATTAGTGCCATTTAACTGTAGCAAATTAGGCTTGGACACCCTGCTCAAGATGATGAATGCAGTAAGCATGCTTATCAGGACTTAATCTCTCTCGTTTGGTCTCACTCATTTAGTGGGAGACACCAACTGTGGCAGTATGAGTGACTGAGAAGATGGCAAATACTTGCTCATGAGTAACATGTATGACCATCGTAATGGGAAGCCTCCCCCGAGTGTGTGTAAAGTGCTGTCAAGTCACAACTGAGTTACGGCAACCCCAGCAAGAGGTTTTCAAGGCAAATGGGAAGCAGAGGTGGTTTGCCATTGTCTTCCTGTTCAGAGTCTTCCTTGGTGGTCTCCCATTCAAGTAATGACCCAAGATGCATGGTCCTTGCTCATTGGTTGAATGGGAGGGTGGAGGTTCCAGTCTTTCAAGATTCTGGCACTAGGGGTAGGAAATGGGCCGAGGGGGATACCAACTAAGTCCTTGCCCTCTCTGGAATGCCTCTGACTCTGCTCTTCTATGGCCCATTCATCAGCACAGTAATGGCAGCACTTGGTTTATACAAGTACTGTATCATCAGGGTGTTACACCAGTGTATCTCTAGGTATGCCAGTGTATCTACTTGCTACATTGGTCTGGGGCTTAGATGTCAGCAATTTACAGACCAGCCTTAGAACTGTGTGCTAAATGTCTTACATTTAATCAGCCAATGTGATTTGAAAGTGTTTGCTTTGACTAGATTTTTTCTTTTGTAAACACTGGGCTATTTGGAATTAGAGTTTACACTTGTGGGAAATCCTCATACAGATAGTAGGCCTTTTGTGTTAAATATAGCTTTACAGACTTCTTTGCATACACCAATTACTTTGAGATTTGCTAGGAATTAACTAAATCTCACATTTCTTTTTCTATGCTTTTAGATCCCCTTTGAAGTCGTCAAAACCAGAAATGTGATGATCTTGTAAATATTTTGATATGTGTGAAAGAAGATTTTAAAGTATTTGAAAATAAAATTTGTGTACAGTTTGTAATTTGGCAGAGCAAGGGACTAATTAAGGCCTATAAAATTCTGAAGGCAAAGAAATGGATTGTCACCAAGAATGGGTTTGAGATAATAATTTACTCAAAGAGAGAGAGAGAGAGAGAGAGAGAGAGAGAGAGAGAGAGAGAGAGAGATAATGGACTGATGGAAATAATGGGATTAGTGTATATCTTGTTCAGATGGAATTTCTTCATGGACTGGATTGCTGAATAATGGAACAAATTGTCAAAGGCAGTGATAGATGCAAGTGTGAATTATTCTGACAGATTTCTGGAGGAGTGAATTGGAGGGAATAGTTGCTATCTAAATTTCCAGGATGATAACTGATCCTGTATGAACTGATTTAATTTCAGCCTATGGAAGTGTTGAAGGGAACTCTGGGCTACAAATGGAGGGGGGACATGCTTGTATTAAGATTAGCAAAGTTAGTTTTGGAAGATCTAGATCAGTGGTCTTAAGCCTTTTAAGACGCAGGATCCACCTTTTATCCTCTAGTTCTTGCATAGGACCTTTTTAGCTGTAATCACTTGACAGGAAATCATGTGACATCAGATTCACATGATTAGAAGAGGGGCACACTGGTGTCAATGCCAGGATCATGGAGAACAGGTCAAGAGAGCCAGGAACAGGAAACACAAGCCGGACACCAGGAAATGTACCATAGTGAGGAAAAAGCCCAAGGTCAGAGCCATGGGAGAATCCTCTCTATCACTTTGTTGTTAAAAAAGCTGCAAAAAATGTTGTACCTGTAGAGGTTCCTAACAGGTGGGACTTTGTGTCTAGGCAGTTGGTCTTGAGGGTCTTTGTATTCACATATGAAGTACATTTTAATAATTGCAGATCCAGACACTATTGCAATGCCAGGATATTGTTGCAAGTGTTTATAAGCTACCATTGATGAAATTTAATTTTCTTAATTTAACCAATTTTGGGATGAAGCAAGCATCCATTGTTATAAATTAAGTACAGCTTCTTAAGTATTCAGTTGCTGAACTACTATGACCATTTCTACCTACACAATTCAGTATGCTGGTAGTAGCTCCTGGTTTAATTCTCCTTGCCATCTCTTGCTGAGGGCTACTCATTTATCTTCACTAAAGCCCATTCCATTTTTAAGAGGGGGGGGCTCATTCTTTGAAGTGGGCTCCAAGAGAGCCTAGAGGGCATTGTAATAACATAAGAAGAATACAATTTTATCAGACCAGTGGTCCATATAGTATGGCATCCTGTCCTAACCAGTAGCCCTGGAGAACCAATGAATAGGGCATAGAAGCCGAGGGCCTCTCCTGAAGTTGCCTTTCAGCTCTGGGTTTCAGAGGTTTGCTGCCTCTGAATACAGAGGCTCCCTTTATACTCCATGGCTGTAGCTGTTGATGGACCTGTCCTCCATGAATCTGTCCAACTGTCAGGATGTTGGCTTTAGAGATGGGCACGAACCACAAAAAACTGAACCATGATGTTTGTGGTTCATGGGTTTTCACAAACCAGGAACCATGAACTGGCACGAACTGGGGCAAGTTTATGAACCAGGTCATGGTTTGTGGGGTTTAAATTCCCCTTTCTGGCCACTTAGCAGCAGCAGGGCATTTGACAGTTTAAAGGGCCCTTTCCTGCCTTGCAAGTGGCAGGTCCCTTTAAACTATCAGCTGTCAGGGGGAATCCTCCATGCCACCTGCCAGCTGATAGTTTAAAGGGACCTGCCGCTTGCAAGCGGCAGGGCCCTTTAAACTGCCCAAACCTGCTGCAGCCATTTGACGGGCAGGAAGGCCGTTTTCGGCCTCCTCTGCCACCCTGTGGGCCCACGCAACAGCAGAAGAGGCCAAAAATGGCCTTCTCGCTCCTTGTGGGAGGAGGGGAAGGACACTAAGGGCCCGCAGGGCAAGGTAACTCTGGGACTGGGGCTGGGGGCTATGGTTTGGGCAGTTTAAAGGGCTCTGTGGCTTGCAAGCGGCAGGTCCCTTTAAACTATCAGCTGTCTCCCCGCCCATCTCCTCCTCATCGCCCGCAACCTGGCCCCCAGGTGAGTCTAGGAGCAATTGTTTCTTTATCACCTTGTTTGCCCTCTATTTTTTACTTTTCCAGATCTGCAATATCCTTTTTGAGAACTGCATACAGTATTCCAAATGTAGAATGCAATCAGAACTGCATACAGTATTCCAAATGTAGATGCATCATTTTTCTCTTTACCAGAACATTACAATATCTGCCATTTTATTCTCAATCCCTTTCCTAATAATCCCCATTTTAGAGAACATCTTTCACCACTGCCACATGCTGAGTTGACATTTTCATTGAGCTAAGCACTCTAACCCCAAGATCTCTTTCCTTGCAAAAAGAGAGAGAGGAAAAATGTTTTTAGTGTTGTCAGCCACTACACTCTAGAAATATTTTTAAGAAAAACATTAAAAACATTTTTTCCTCCCTGAGGAAGGCCTGAGGGCTAAAATGTGTCTGGTCTGTCTTTGTGTCGGTCCTTGAACTGTAGCTTCATCTGTGTATGGAGAACATTTTAGTTACTTTAACATATGCATGTAGCCTGTAATTTAGGCCCTATGTTTTAACTTCTTTTTACCTACAACCTTGTATACACTCATAATAAATAGTTATTTGGAATATTTTTTATTTTAATTTGTAATTTGACCCTTGTATTTTCCCCAGCTTGTTTGAGTTGAGTTTGTGGGGGCTTCCTCCACCCTCTTTTCCTTTTCCTTGTGGCAGCTGGAGAGCCATCCAGAGAAGACAGCCTGCAAGCTAAGATAGTGCCCCTTTAAATTCTTGCTAACTACTCAGTAGTGCTGCTTGTCTGTTTAGATGCCCAGTTACGCTTTCCCAAATTTCTTCCTTTGCTTCTGTAATTTGCAGTGTGAGCTGTCCAAGGCACTTTCCTCCCTGACTCAGCCTTAGCTCCCAGGATTCCTCTTACCTGACACTGGGCTTGCTGCTCAGGTCAGTATCCTCCATCTCTTCTTCAATCTCTTGTAGCATGGAATTTTGCTGGAACATTTTTATTGTCTTTCTTGAGAAAAAAAGCCATATATTTTATTTTCCAGTTTAAAATAGGTGTGTAACTCTTTGTGATTTGCCATTATTTTGAATCCAGGTGGAATCATTGTACCATTTTTTCTCACTCTATAGCTGTGTTTTGAGCTCATTCATCTGGGTTAGGACAACAGAAACAGACGTCTTTTAAATTATGCCGCATTATGCGCCATTCATATGCAGCATCACTACACGCACTGGATAATTCCATCATGCCATTATACACTTTTTTGGTGTTGGCAAGAAGGAGATGGCTGTGATACAGTCTCTCCCAGTTGTAGCTACAGCATATGGACAACTCAGCATATATTGACAACAGTGAGACATGACAGAAAAACATGGCCTCTACTCAACAATCAGTTATAATATGTGCACCAGTGTTGGATCTGATTGCCTGGATATAAGAGGAAGGTGAACACATGTGCTTCAGCAGGCAGGCTGATCTTGAGTGCTGACCTGTTCAAAATAAACAGAGAGGTCAGAGTTAGTAAGGTTATGGCTATATGGGCCCTTATTGGTTCCTTGTATCACCTAATTCATGCATCAGCTCTTCTGGCTATTTGCAGTGGTTGTACTGCAGCACATCAGAGGTCAAGCAAGCAGTTTCTTATGCTTTCAAACAGCCTCAATGGAGCTGAAAGGTGTCTGAGCTTAGAAAGTTCCCAATTTTAAACAAAGCAGTACATGTGGATAATGTTTGGCTTTCGGTTACTGTTTGTTCATGGGTGGTGGAGGGTATGTCTAAAATCTTCCTAGTCCCTTACATTCAAATTTCTTTATATATATCCCTTTGTTTTCTGTATAGGTGCTATTTAACTGTTTTTATGAATATCTGATCTTGATTTCAACTGTTAGAGCTTTCCTATAATCAAATATACAAGCATTGTTTGCACAAGCAAAAAGATAAGTCAACAACTTAAGTAAAACTTGGCACTATTCTTCCCCCCTCTTGCCCCACCAAACCCCTTTACGCAGGTCTTCACGTTGCAGAATTTATTTCCATATCCCATTGAAACCTATTATCTAGTCATTATTTATCATATCAAACATCCCTTTTTTAATTTCTACTTCAATGGAATTTTTTGTTCTTGTTCCCCATCCTCCTCCTCTCCCCTCTGCTTTTATAAAGTTGCACAACCTTTGGGGAAAAGGGAACGTTGTTTACAATGTGTAATTATGATACTAAAAAAGAAATCAAATCACAAATTCCTTGTGGAGTGTTTGATCCAGAATATTGTTAGAAACATAATTAATAACTGAAAATATTTGAAACAACACTTTTCAACTTGGGCATATTAACCAGTCAAGGAAAAAACACCTGCCTTTTGAAGGAAAGAAACTTTGAATTGGTTGATGTTTACTTTCTTCTACTTACATAGAAAAGTCACAAAGTAGTTTTGTCCATTTTCATACCTTCATATTTTATAAACATAACTGTTGCTGAATATGAATTACTCAGGAAATATCTGTTTACAAATAATTACTTTTTTCAAACAAAAATTACAACATTGCAACTGTGATGGTGCCTCGAGACCGAGTCTGCTGCTAGCCCATCTGCCGTGGTGCCATTGTGGTCCCTAGACCCTTCCCTCAGCTCTTGACTCAGCTGCCTTGTCGGCTGGTGCTGCAAGGTGCACCCTTCCCTGCTGAAAGCTCCTCTGACAGTCCTTAGAAATGGCAGGAAAGGAGCCAGTGCTGTGAATCTCACAGAACTCCTCCCCACCTGAGAGGCTGCCCCTTTCAAGCAGGGACAGTTCTCCACTCTCCTCCCCAGCTGGGGTTTCAAGCCCTCCTTAAATCTTAACATAATCCCCGGCCCACTCCCCAAGGTAAGGCCCAACACCTGTGGCCACATGGTCCTGTCCCACTCCTGCCCTTGCAGCCCATAGGAGGTTTTTACCTGGCCCCCCTACCCCCCCTGGGCCTAGGCCCTCACCAGTGTTGGCCTGGTGAGGGCTGGGAGCAAGCACGGACTCTGGACCATTTGATGGTACTGGTCTGGCCCCTGGGTGGAGCCCCGGAGCTCTGGCTGGCAGGGCTGCAGCTACAACTGGGCGTTGCTGACCCTGCAGCACACCAGCCAAAGGCCTGCAGCTGGTTGGAGCAGCATCTGCTTGACACAGGCAGCTGCCAGTGTCACCAATTTTCCTTGGTGGGCCTTCTTCCTAGGCCACAGGGCCCTGCTATTTCACTGGTGGCTGGGATTCACAGCTAGTGGCCTTCCTTGAGGCAGCTCCACTGTTGGAGCCAGGCTGGTTGCTCTGGCTGGAAATGGATCATTGGTTGTTGCCATCATTCCAGCTGCTGACTCAGCTGGGCTTCAAGTTGGTGCCATCGGCAGGTGATGGGGGGTGGGGGCTGCTAGCAGTCCAGGCCACACCATGGCCTGAACTGCCAGCAGCTGTTAAAAGCATTTTAAAAAATATTATGTTACATTCTACATCTTATTCCCAACCATTTCCCTCAAATTTCCAATTGTTCTAACTTTGTAAAATCCTCATACTTGTTTCTCTAAACAAATTAATTGAACAAGTATATGAAAAATGATATTTGCATAATTGTATCAATTTGTACCAATTCATCACTCCCTCAAAGATAGGATTCAGAGTGTGATACTGGGAGACTGCTGCTCGGCCTTTGGATTATGGGGTTTCATTTTGTCCCTGCTGCTATTTAACATCTGCATGAAGTTCCTGGGAGAGGCCACCCAGAGATTTAGGCAGAGAGTTCATCTAGGTGTAACATGTCCCTGAGTCCATTGCACAGATGCCTCTTGCCATTTTAGGGGTTAAATTCCCTCTGTTTATAAATGCCATTTATAAATGTTACTTGTGGATTAAGTTTCAGCTTGTTCGCCTTCACCTATCCCAAAACTCCCCTCCAGGCACAAGTTCATAGTTTTCACGGTCTCCCTGGGAACCACTGGACATGAGAGATAGAGCTGCGTGTCATCAGCATCATGACTTAAATCTCTGTGCATGCATTTTCTAAAACTTGCCAAGGATGATGCTTTGAAGGAAAGGCACAGCCCCTGATAATTTAATAATAATTGGATGAAGAAAAAGAACAACAAGAAATGTATTGTCTGTTGAAACCAATAAAAAGGGGGGGGCAAATAAATCAAACAATATACTAATTAGTAACACAAGTACCAAAATAAATGATTTTTAAAAAATGAACTAAGACTCTGACAGTCATTGTGCAAGACCTGTCTTTGATTGAGCTAAAATATTGCATTTGTAGCGTAACCACTCGTCCCCCATCCTTGGTTCGCATTTTGCACTAGTAAAAGATTCAAATCATGTTAGTCACCAAGACTGAATGGATATTTGCAAGCTAGTTTCAAAGCTGGCACAGTGAGTACCCTTATGGTGCAAGAAATGGGAAGTGGGTTCATAGAAGAGCAAGCACTATTGTGATTCCAGAGAAGAAAGATAGAGAAGAGTTCAGACAGCTGGCACAACACCATGGTTATAAATAGGGATGTGCCCTAAAAAAATTATGGTATTTTTAAGATTTGGCTTTTGGGAATGCAATAAATATCAATATTCATGGTATTTGGATCCTCTCATACCATTTTTGTATTTGCATCCAGTTTTTTTCTGGGATTCCAAAAATATTTGGCTCTATTATTCCCTATGGTGAAGTATTTCCAGGGAGCTGGATGGGCTGTTTTTCATGCAAATTACACCAACATTTCAGGAAAGCAAGGGCTGCCCATCCTCTAAAGACTTCTGAATATTCAAGTAGTTTTGGGTCAAGAGGTCCAAATCTACAGGCCCCTAAATAAGGGGCCATCAGCTATTCTCCATTTTATCCTATGGGGTGGGGGTGACAATGTCATGTCTGACTGTGCCCATTCATCCATGCCAGTATTAAGCTTGTGGTCCTGAGTCACCTCAGTCTTAGAACTGATCTCATGTTGTAACTGCTAAGTTCATTCCTTAGCTTTCAATAACTGCTTTCGTTTTCTCACGGCAGCTGGTAAAGCTGTGGACATTCTTTTCCATTGATATTGTTTAATCTGATCTTGAGTGTCTGAAGTGTTGCATTGCTCAGTATCTTGCCTGTCTAGTGTGTGAACTCTGGAAATGTTTCCCAGACTACCTCTGTACTTGTGGTTTAGGGGGTAGGTTGAGTCTATTGTTCTGTAACAGCCTGAAGCCTTATTCCTTTCAATGAGAAGTTATCTTGCTCATCTGCATTTTACTTCATGTACTCCTATGGACCTCTGTATATGTAACAAGATTGATTACCTGAATAAAAGTCATTTAGTCAAGGACATGTGTCTTGCTGAAATGATCCAGGGATCTATCTGCCATAACGTGTCATCCATAGTCTGACAGGCAAATACTTTCTCTTGGGTACAGAAGCCTTCAACAAACACACAAGAGCAACCACTGGCCAAAGACACTCACTGTAAAAAGAACCAACAAAGCCCAACATAATCAACATCAAACCAGAGAATCCCAGCAGAACCACTGGCAAACCAGAGAATCCCAGAAGAACCAATTTGGCAGCAGGCAGCAGTAAGGCAGAGACAAGTGCAGAGCAACTAAAACTACCAACTCCAAAACATATCACCCTGAAACTGCAGCCAGGAGGCCCGTTTATAGGCCATGAGAGAATCTTTGTGATTGGGCAGACAGCTGAAGTCCCTCTAATGTGTGGTGCCCATAGACTGTGAGATCCTCCTCCCGCTCTCCCCATTTCTTTTACCCAGGAAACCTGCAAAAGGAGAAAAACAAGCTGCTACTCATTTGGGATTAGAGAGGAGAATTTTGCCCTTGTGGAATTTGTCTTTGGAATTAATTATGAATATGTTTTCTGGTTGTCAACACTCTTGAAAAAGCAACACCAAAACAGGAGTCCAGCTTGCGACCTGTTGAGCTGTTGATTGCTGCGACCTTCTCACAGCACGTCTTGTCTCCCCACTGCAGGATCTTCAGCCAGGGAGTTGGCTTCCCCGCCTGCCTGCGGCTTCTGGGATCCCCTCAAGAGACTGAACGAAGAATTGTTCAATTTTATGTTATTGAACTGTTTGGAGAACTTGTGACTGTGTTGAGATCCCTTGTGTGTTACTAGTCATAAACGTTTTGTATATAATTGCTCAAGTGTTTTTGGTACCTTGACTTTGATATTACCGCAGTAGGTTGTTTTTTGCACAACCTTTAAAATGGCAGCCCAGTAATTCCTGAATATTTCCAAGATTATTTGAGACCACCAATAGCAGTATATCTGAGAATCCCAGATATGATCAAGATTCCAAAATATAACCCAAAAATATTGATAAGGATTTTCCAAGTATCTTTCCAGACTGGATGTAATGAATCACATGCCCCTAGTTATAATAAGCCAGGAGGAGGGGAAAAAACCCAGGACAAATTTCAGCTCAGTCATGAACTCACTGGAAGGTCTTAGGGAAGCTGCACATTGTTTCTTGACATACCACCTCCCTGATTGGAAATACCACATTGTAGTGGTAATGGTTACTGGATATAAAGGGCTTTGAGTTCTTAGAAGGAAAAGAACTATCTAAGTGTTAATTGTTGTGACGGTTATATTACTAATGGCATTTCTAACTGCTTTTCTGCTGCCAATGATATTCATCATAAAATAAGTACAGGCACACACAACGTAAAGCAATATACCTTTCTCTCACACATAGTCTTTCTCAAACTCACACACAGCATGACACACATTAGCCTGAATGATGAACCTGCCTGAAATGTCAGTATGCTGATCCTTGAGCATGCTTTCTACACCAGCCATTGCCTCTGCTTCACCACTACCAACAACAGCCACGTCAGCCCAGGACTTTTTCATGGCAGTAGATCCTCCTGCTTACAAGTTATCTCAAGCCTGGATCCAAAAGATGGTGCCATGCCACCATCACTCACCAGCCAGCTAGAGGTCCCCAAGCCAACCAAAGTCCCCAAAGTTGGACCAGCATTGCTTATTACAGCCTGTCAGTTCCCCAATTAAGTCCAGACCCCTGAAGCTGCAGTTGCTGCTGTCACTTGCCATGTGTCCTAGGGGAGAGAGCAGACGTGGTTAGAAAAGGTGGACTATTCAACAGACAGTAATTGCTTCTTTTCAGCCATGTGAGGTACATTTCAGTCTAAAACAGCACAAATTGAAGAGTCTCAAACTGATGTGGCTAGTAATGAAATCTGGAGATTTGTGGGGAGACTTGTTGGTCTTACTGCAACATGGCAATCCTAACTCTCCTAGCTCTTCAAGCCATTACCCAGCTGCCTGATATTTTTATTTGTATCTAGTGGAAGCAAGCCATGAGGAAAGTGAAAACCATGATACCAAGTGCTTATCCTTGTCTGATTAGACTTTTGAGAAGAAAATGATGCAAGGCAAAATAAGACCAGGAGGGGTAGAACCACCTTCGAGAGATTCTCTAGTGAGAACAATTTAAAAATAACAGAGGATGGAAGCCTATAAGGAACTGAAAACATTTAGATTTGGGCAATGGCAGGTTTGTCAGGAAAAACATTGGTCAGGTCAGGAAAATGGAAGTTGTAGAATTCTTCCAGAAAGTATCCCACATCTCTTCTTTTCCAGTATTCAGGACTAGACATGGGCACGAATGGAAAAAAAACTCCTGAACACCCTGTTCGTCATTCGGTGCCATCCACGAACAACAAACAATGAACATGGACGAACATGAACTGTTCCTGGAAATGTTCGTTGTTTGTTGTTTGTGGGGGCCAGAACCCCCCACCCCACCCCCACCCCACCCCCACCCCACTTAGCCCCCCCCTCAAATCCACTTACCTGGCCCTTTAAAGATCCCTTTAAACTATCAGCTGGCAGGGGGGATTCCCCCCTGCCACCTGCCAGCTGATAGTTTAAAGGGCCCTTTCCTGCCACGTGCAAGGGGCAGGGCTCTTTAAACGCCCCACAAACTGACCTTCCCAATGTCCAATACCCACCAAATTTGCAGGGGACATAGTCCTCACTATCCTCTGAAGACTCCCCCCCCCCAAGTTTCAGAGATTGTACCCCGGGAAAGGCATGATTCACGGGTCTCCCCGTTGGCTGTCATTTTCTCTTCACAGTGGCAAAAATGGGACTCTCTGCTGGAAGTACTTTGAAGGGTTAAAGCCAGAAGGAAAGCCAGAAGGAGTTTAGACAGAGTTCATTCCCTCCTTGCCTCCAGTTGCCAAGGGGATTGATTGCAGCAGGTGCCAGACTGTCTGGCTTGCTGAATGGCTGCCGAAGGCAACGAACAAGGTTTTTAATGACCACCTGTTCGTTTAGGATGGGGCCTCATGAACAGCTTGTTCAAGAACAGCAGATTAGGCTGTTCGTGGGTTTTTTTCTGTTTGTAATGCTGTTTGTGCCCATGTTTATTCAGGAGTAGACAGAACTCTTGCGGTCTAATAGTTATTCTGGGCACCTCTGTCCAATTTACATGTTCCGGGCAGGAAGAACTGGAACAGCAAGTGGAAAGGGTGACTTGGGATCGTGGTAGATGCATCATTGGGACTAAGATTGTTCTCACTGGTATTTTTGTGTTCAGAACTTCCCAACAGTTGTTTTGCCATTTCACTGGACTGGAGAGGGTTTTCTGAATATGTGAAACCACAGCCTCATGGCCTGAAATACTCTGTTACATGTTAGGTGGGTAAGAGAGAGGTTTTGCTTGTTCTCACTAGCAGATATGGAGGGTAGACTGGGGAGGGGAACAGAGGCAGAAATTGCTTCCCTCCCTGTTTTTGAACATCTTTAGATGACAATCACAGAAATTACTGGATTAGGAGATTTACTATTTCCTTCTCAGCACTATAACAGTCTTGACTTCAAATGGTCTCAATTATTCCTAGGGGATTTAGTATTGCAGCAGACTTAGAAATTTGCTTATACTTAAAATTTCAGCAATGCCAAGGGTCACATGCTGTATGCAAAAAAACTTTCATATTAGACTTAGTCTCTGTATGAGAATTAATTTTATTATCTTGCACTCTTGTTACAAATAGAGTTGTAAATGGATCCAGATATTTTAACTATCAAATTATATCTATCAGGAACTTTTATCCTGAAATAGAAAGATAAGACTCCCCTCTACTTTAATATCATATAACCCCCTACTTGCCCTATTATCTCTTTATTAGAAGTGACATTTAATTAAATCAAATTTAATAGTGCAGCTGTATGGATGTGTTGATGAGAAGATCATCTGTTGTGAACTTTAAAGGAAAATATAAAGTATAAGTAGGAGAAATGACAAAAGAAGTATAGGTTGAAATATTTTCCTTCTTAAAAATAAAAGTTAATCGTTCTATTGCTGGGTATGCTTATAGCTAATAACCAATCAGCATCTGACCTAAGCATGCCCTGTTTGTTAGAAGGAGCTAATCCTTCAACTTTTGAATGGGCTAGGCTAGTTCTGAATGTTTTTTGTTGGTGTTACAATGTTGGTGGCTGCAGTGTGCTTTAGTTTCTGTTTCTCCACACTATCTTTAAGCTTCTGTTTTCCCAGGGCAATGAGTAGGAGGGGAAAGACAGTAAAGAGAGAACATAACTCAGCAAGTACATGCATGATTGGCATTTCTGTATACAGTGGTCCCCAATCACATTGCTAGGTTGGGGAGAGCTCTCACAGACGCTACATGTCTGAGAGCCAAACTACAAGTGACGTCTTACACAGGTTGGACACTTGTCAGCTTCCCTCAAGTTTTGATGGGAAATGTAGGCATCCTGGTTTTACAGCTTGGCTCTCCATTACAGCTGCAAGACCAGGATGCCTACATTTCCCATCAAAACTTGAGGGAAGCCGACTAGTGTCCAACCTGTGTAAGACGTCACTTGTAGTTTGGCTCTGAGCCAGATATTCCAACTGAGCCATCCCAGCTATCAGATGTGAGCCTGGTGGTAGGAGTGGGCAAATGCCTTGCCTGCATCCAATAGTAGCATGGCAGAAGGTAGTGAGGGGGGCAGGGAGAAAGACAGAGCTCACTTATTCTAATTCACCACCTCTATGAACCCATCACATGCCTTGTGTCTTTGGGGAAAGAGGTTAAAGCACTGCTTGTATTTTCTGTAACGTGAACAAGGCTGCTGTACTACTTAGCACTGTAGGCTGTTCTCGCGACATTTGGTCCATTCTACCTATAGGTTGCCTGGCTACTTTGCAGAGGCTGTTTCAATTTTATCCTCTCACAGGAAAAAGGAGAAACACACTCATAGTGCAAAGCAATAGAAAAATCCAAACTCTCGCCCTTTCAAAATGCAGTCCAATTAAGCATGATTTCACCTTTTGACATGTAAACCAGGGAGGGGGGGATTGGTTATAGTAATCTATTCCTCCTCCAAAAAGGGAGCACACAGCTGAAAGGATACAAAGTCCATACCCTCCAGTACCTTATATTGCTGTGAAACATTGGATTTTTCCAAGCAAAACTGCAAATTCTTTGATGGATGCTGGGAAGTGGGAGAACTTTGGCAGGGAGTGAAAGAAAAACGCTGAAATGAATGAACCTTACACAAAGATCATAGGTGTATAGGCAAGGTTTCACTCCCTTGTAGATTCAAGTAAGGTGTCCAGTGCAGCCCTCTCTGCCATACTTAGCCCAAGCCCTCCCCTCCCCAGTGTAGCCGAACCCCTTACTCGAGTGGAGGCAGCCATTGGAGGTTGGTGCTCTCCAGGAGCTGCAGAGGAAGACCAGAATGAAGACACCGATGCCCAAAGAACTTTCACCGCTTACCCAGAGAGCAATGACATCTGGGCAGAGGCCTTGAGAAGAAATGCCCCGACATACAGCAGTGGCAGGGGCAGAGCAAGATCTGGCCACCATCTGGGGATGAGGCAAGGGTGGAGGGCAGTGGCCATAATCTTGGCATGCCGAGCCCAACTCAGGAGGCGGGCTTATTCCAGAGGGAAAGGCCAACCAAGGGTGAGTGGCAGGCCAGAGACCCCATCACACAGGGTACATCAGAGGGAAGGGAGACAGATAAGCCAAAGATGGAGGGTGATTGGGAAAGGAAAAGGGGGGAACCAGGAGGGGGATAAAACGGTTTCCTCCCCATGAGGCTGGGGATGAGAGGTTTGTTGGTGTTGCTAGACAGTGAGAGAGAGGGAAAGAGAGCGCATGCAACCTGGTAGGAGGAGGAAGCAGTGAAGTAACCTCCTCCCCATCACAACTCAAGCCGGGGAGGAAACCCAATCCTCACCCCTGGGTGGAAAGCAACATGGAGTTTTAATGGCTTGTAATATGGTGTGCCCCTGACCTGTATATCCCAGGCATGTCCGATATTGTCCGATCTTGGAAGCTAAATAGGGTCAGACTTGGTTAGTAATTGGATAGGAGACCTCCAAAGAAGACCAGGATTGCAGAGGCAGGCAATGGCCAGCCACTTCTGTTAGTCTCTTGCCTTGGAAACCGCAGCAGGGGTTGCCATAAGTCAACTTTAATTTTAAGTTATGGAGGGATGATGTATTTTTCCATTGAAAAAAATAGAAATTAGTTTTCAATTCACTGCAATGTATTATATGGTAATATAGTCTATAGTAATATTAAAGAATTCGAACAAGAACATTACCAACGAATGTGTATGTGCTGTCAAGTCACAACTGACTTATGGCGATCCCTGCTGGGGCTTTCAAGACAAGGGAGAAGCAGAGGTGGTTTGTCATTGCCTTAGTCTGCAGAGTCTTCCCTGGTGGTCTCCCATCTAAGTACTAACCCTGCTTAGCTTCCAAGACCTTATGAGATTGGGCTATACCATGCCGCCTTCCCTTCCGTGTCAAAGAATTCTAAACCTAAATATATTTTCTGTAAATGTCTGTACTATAGTGATGCCACTATTAGGGGTGTGTAGAACGAAACAAACCAACCATAAATACAAAGGGAAATTGCCATTTTGTTTCATTAAAGCAACTTCTGGAATGGTGAACCAAATTCAGGAAATCAAATTATAATGAACACCCTCCCACCAAAAAGTTCTTGTGTTTCTTCATTTTGGTTCTTACCACTCAGTGCCAGAAGCAGGAAGGCAGGCACTGGGCCAGGCTATCTTGTTTAATGGCATTGACTTCTACGGGCCAAGCTACAAGTGACAAATGACACTTGAACGGCAAGTGGATTGCGTGGAGGGCAAGTGAACAGGGAGAAATACACTTGCCGTTCAAGTGTCATTCGTCACTTGTAGCTTGGCCCTACCAATCAGATCCCAAGGAGAGAGAACCCTTACATTATATCACCTAATTAACTCCATTGGAGGGAAGAGAGAATGTACACGAATAATTTTTTTTGGCAGCACTACATAGGAAATGGCATTGTCTCCCTGTCAATCAGATCTTCATAAGGGGAAGAACACTGACCCCTCTTCATCTATCACCTTTGGAAACATTTGTTTAATTAACTCAGTTGGAGGGAAGGGGGGATGTGTTAGGGGGAATGTGAAAGGGGAAATTGTTGCATGAAAATATCATAGGGAAAGGTACTGGACTGGTGTGGAATGGAGGTCTCCTGGAGGAAAGATGCAGGCTGATCAGAGAGATGCATCATTCCAGCACCATGGCGCTGGTCTGTCTCCCCCACACCCATCAGGCCACCTGGTTGGTCACAGTTGTCACTGTGAGGAAAAGTGCCGCTGAGTAGGATGCAAGTGGTCTGTTTGGTCAACCAAACTTGATAAAAACCCTGGAAGACTTCAGTCATAGTCTTTTGGAGCTGTCTCTTTCTCTGAGTCAAATGGCAAATGTGTATCCCAATGAAACTTCAGCTACTTCACAGTCCTCATCTAGGTGACACACAATTTAGATTTTTTTTCCCGCCCACCAATCCAGCATTCACCAAAACATTATTTTTTAAAAAATCCTCCACATTAAACATATTGGCCTACTCTGCCCTTTCAAAAATGATCCTTCCTGCCCCCAGCAAAAGGAAAACTTATGGAAAACATAGGTCGGTTTGGGGAGGAGGGAGGAATTCAGACAATCATGCTGCCTGCCTACCTGCATTTGGGCACAACACACATAAACCCCATTTTGCCTTGGAATACTGAGCATCGAATGGAAGGATTCACCCCTCATCGTGGGAACGAAGCTGTGAAGCACAAGGAAGCACAGGGAAACATGGCAGCAACAGACAACAGCAGAATACAAAGGTAATAATTAATTGGTGCTATCATCACTTAGAAAAAGAAAGAAGAGAACATAAAGAAGGGCTTTTTAAATGTTGCTGTGCTGGTTGGAGCGATCTCCTGTATGGGTGCTAGCCCACTGCTGCCACCTTGCTACCACTTTGCCATTTTCCCACCAAAATGTGCACCCGCTGATACTTGCCTTCTTTGAGGTCCATTGTTGTATGGAGGGGTAGAGATGATTTAGAGGGAGGGGGACTAATGGTTGATGCATTTTTTGGTTAAGCATGAAAACAGCTGATCCAGATCCTTGTTTCCCCAACAGCCATCCACCCCTGAAAAGACTAGTGCGCACAACCAACACTCACCTTGGTGCCTTCCCCAAAGATTCTTCAGGGACCATAAACACTGGAGGCCTGTGTTTGGTGTGATTTTGGTGACATTAACGGCAAAAACAGCTGCCTCGAAGAGCACTGAAGGTTTTGTTGCAAAGAACAGGATTGAAACTCATAATAATGAAAAAAACCAAATGGATTTGGGCTGAACCAGCAACGCCCCACCTGGAAAACACAAATAACAGTAAATAATTTGAAAACCCTTGATTCAAAAATGAAATGAAAATTTTCTCAGTGTATGCCTCTAGCCATTACATTTGTTTTTCAACTATATTTTTTGGTATATAGTTTTTTCCATCATTGTATCATACAAGACCATTGGAATTCAATACTGAAAGACATTTAATCTCTTTTCTCTTAAGTGCCATAATCATTGGATGAATTCTAATGTAATATCTGACATTAACGGGATAACTTTTTAAAGTGATCCCATGAGTTTATTCATATGGAAATATATATCAAGAAGAGAATCCATGTTACTTTTGCAGGAATGGTTCAGAGGATCTGAGGTTTTAGGGCTAGCAGAGACTTCTATATGAGATTGGGGGGAGGGTTAAGAATATATAGACATGAAATAAAATGCCAAGTTCCTCCCTCACCACCAAGCTTGATGAACAATTCCCATATAGGAAATATTGTAGAGAAAATGTTTAAGCTCCTCATCCCACCAAAACCCATAACCACAGTCCAAATTGTCCTTCCCTGACTGCTTTTAACTAAAGGCCTGACAAACATGGATTTTTCAAGTCTTATCCTTAGTGCCCAAGCATAATTTTTTCAGACCCAGCACCGTCTTGTTAAATGCACTCCCCCAAACACAACACCAGAATCCCTCAATCCATACATACCATCTCATGGCCCATGAAAAAAAGTGTTTTAGTTATGAAATTACTCTTACTTAGTCTACTTTTCTAAAGATAGTTTCAGGTGGGTTGGTCTGTTCATGTTGGTCTGTTGTATAAAGGCAAGATTTGGGTCCACTAGCACTTTAAAGACCAAGTAGATTTTCAGGGTATGAACTTTCAAGAGTCAGAACTTCCTTCATCAGATATCTGTCATATCTGACAAAAGGAGCTCTGACTCTGAAAAGTTGGTGGATAGATGCTTTAGGGAAGAGGACAATGTTTTGTGTGCTTTTGGTGCCATAATATATGAAAGCAGCTGTCTCGGAGCCTCATTTCCCATCCCAACCCCAACAAGAACAGTAAGCATCTGCACATGCATGGCTATTCACTTGACTGAAATATATCTGAGCCAGCCTTGGCCCCACCTGGAACAAAACACTAACATTATGGACTGCATTTGGAAGTCCAGAATCCAATTCTAAAATGATAAAATTCAAATTGAATACCCCTACTGAAAGTTCTACAAATTTGTGTTGGGTTATGATTATGTTTAGCAAAGTAGAATATTGCACAGCAGATAAAGAATCACAGAGACATGTGTGTTCAGCTTCTAAAATAATGTTTACTACATAAAGGGTAAAATAATAAAGGTTATATTGGAGATAAAATAAAGAAGAGCTAACTCAGTTCCTACATCCTTACATGATGGAGATAACGGTCTAACAGACTAGGGAGCAATGGCGTCCTGGACAAAGGAAAGAATGTTAATTGCCGCCCCCCCCCCAATAAACCTGGTCAGCCAATAATCAATCCTAGATTTGTTTATTAAGCATGCAACTCCCCTTTGCCCTGGCGGGAAGACTAACTCAACATTTAACTGGCCTCAAGATAACTAATTATGCCTAGCTAAACACAAACAGATTAACCCTTTCATGACAGAAGAGAATGACACTTGTAAATTCCCAACATTTTGCTAACAATTCTGTGCTTTTTTTTTTACTAAATTCTCATGGACCTACGTGGCTGCAAAGATTAAGCCAATAAACTTAACACTTTATTTTCCTGGTCTTTTCCACTGCAAAATCATGACCTAGACCCCAAAATTTCTCTTCCAAGTGCTAATTTAATACAAAAGGTGTTTTGGTGGCTTAACTGTTCTTCCTCCATTGCAGAACATCTAAAGTTTTTGATAAGTGCTAGCTTGCTAAAACTTCGTTTGGCTTCTTCCACCATCATTGGCGGTAAGGAAAGAATTTGCGCGGCTATGTTTACTTCACTGAAAATTAGTTTCCTAGTTGTCACAGACTCAGTCACTATACTGAAATAATTTTCATCTTGATTCTGTTCATCTGTTTCCTAGTTATTATATTGTTGCCTGATTACAGAAAGGCTTTGCATGATTTGAAAAACTGGAGCATGGATTGGCTTCCTTTTGTTCCCTTTCTTTTACCTCCTTACATTTCTGGCTGCCTAATTTGTATTTATAGCCACCACTAAACAGGAGCGTGGAGCATATATGTTTGTGACTGTGAGTGAATTAGACATATATTTTGGGCTTCCGAATCCTACCATAAAAGGAGCTGCTCTTGCTCCCACTCACTTAAAGTGTTTTGCTTTGCTTTTCCCAGCAGGTGTCCCTCCCCCCTGTCTACACAAAAAGAACTGTGGGATTGGTAGTTCTTAATATGATAGACCCATGAGGCCCAGCAATTCAGAATGCTGCCTCAAACTGCTGCTCTAACATGGTTTCTGATTGGCTCCAGAAAGTCTCATGAGATCTGGGCAATAGTCACATAGATACAAGACAATGTTGCTATAAATATCCTCAGGTATGATCTACATTATATATCCTTATTTTTTTCTCATGGTAATGGGTCTGGGCCTGGCCCCTCTGGACCTCTGGGCCCCCGTAATGTGTACCCTCCCCCCATGTGGGGGCCACGCTTATCCTATTTGCTCTTTTCTCTTTTAGTGTGCAATAATGATTGCACTGCAACTTAAGGTTCTCATATCCCTTGACTCCCCCAGCAGGAGATTGAAAGCCTGGCACCTTCCTCGTTGTGCCCCTGGGTCCTTGTGTTGTGTGCACATGCAGCACACGCACGCTCCTAGCTTGCGTGTCCCAGGAACACTCCCTCACTCACCAAGGGGCTGGATCGGCCCACTGTGAGGCACATTTCAGGCCGAAACAGGCCCACTGTGGGGTATTTTGGCCTGAATCAGGCTGCTGTGGGTGTGAGAGTACACCACACACCCCTGGGGTGCACCACCCCGGGGGATGCCCCAGGGAGTGCACCTCCCCACCATCCAAGTAAGTGGACGTGGGGGAAAAGGGTGGGAGCAGGGGATCCCCTGTCCCAGGCGGGGGAATGGCACCCCTACTGTAACTGTATGCATTATTGAGAGGATGATGCGTGCCTGGCATGACCTCCTGGAACATGTGTGCAAGCCAAATTTTCCATTCTAGAATGTAGGTGCACTGCTTTTTGCCAAAGGGAAGCAAGACTAATATTTACCTCTCTTCCTCCCTGCTATGTCTGTAGCACTTGATACAGGCAAAGCACTTGCTTCTAGTTATCTACTCCAGTGGTAGTCCTAATTATCACTGTGGTGGTATAATATTTGCTAGTATTCCCCCCCCCCCCGCACACACACACCTGAATGCTGGATATGCCAGGATATGTAAACAATGTGTGCCTCTGGGCATAGCAGGTAGAGCATCTGGGAATGGTAGCCACTGCTTATATAGAAACAAACCTTTCCCCAGTTCAGTAGATGATCAGTGTAATTGTGTAATTAGGGATATATCATACAAACAAATACTATCAGGAAATTTTACTTTGTTGACAACTCTGTTGATTGAGAAAGTTCATATCCAGTACACATTTGCTAATTCATTTTGATGCCAGTGAATTATAAGCCAGAATAACAGACATAACTGAATCTTTCCATCTTTTATGAATTGTCATTATTTATTCTTTGAATTAGTTATAATAACTATATTAACAAGAGTTTCAATTCCTTTTTAAATTAATAGCTGAAACTTTGAATGCTCCCTCTTACTGTCTGGGGAGAGAATTATGATAGGAAGTTAAGGAAGGCTGTTTTGATGGCAGAGTTGTTTTCAGGCTATTGGCCCATGAATACTCAGATAGTTCTCCTCTGTAGGGACTTTTAGCCACTCCTCTTTTAACAAATTAATTATTACTTTCCATAAGTTCACATATTTGTTAACTCTAGGCAGAAATTGTTTAGAGTTTCCACATTAGTGATTGAACAGGCATGAAGTGAAGATTACCTTTTATTTATTTTCAAAAAAGAGTATTTTAAATCAACAAGAAAGCCTAAAGGTGATAGCTGAAGGGTATGGTAAAAATGAATTTGGAGCACATACAATAAGCTAAATATGCTTACCTAACTCAGCTACAGAACGGTACTGAATGACAACGAGAAAGCTCTACATTTGACTTCTCTCATTTTGATTTCAAAAACCAATTTGACTTTGTAATCAATAACTCAAGGCAGATGCTTCGTACAAGCATTCTACGACAGGCATCACCTTGTTAATTAAAGCCTTTGTGCTTGGAGTATCACCTTATTCAAACAGAAGGAAGGGAATACAAAGCTGATTTAGAAACTGCAATTATTTCCTCTAGTGCAGAATAGCTCTAAATATTTTTGTGGCCAAGCTGACCCAGCTGTGTTATTATCAATACTAAAGAGCAGACCTTGACAGAAGCTAAAACTGTCCTGAATAGGGATGAATGATTGTTCCCTATCTCACTTCATTTTATATTACTTAATTTTTTGAAAAGTTTTTTGCTCTTCCATGTTTTTATGTTGGGTTTGTAGATTCATTTTTGTGGTGTATGCATGAGGTATTGTTTTTAGACGGTGATTTCATAATGTGTGCATCATCTGTGTACCTATGTATAATGCTGATTTACTGATGTATAAGTAATATTTTTAAAAGTATGGCTTTTTAAAAAAAATTGACAAAAACAGAAGACCAATACAATTTTCTCTTACAACAAAGAGAACAAAATAAATATAACACATATAGTATATCAGTCATTTTCATTCTACACAGAAGAATCCCAGCATGTCTACTACATAGAACACAGTCATAAAAAAACATTCATTGTCTTTTATTCTGAACCCAATTTCAAACGATAGAAAGCCGTTATAATTCTTTATATCTAGCTTCTTTCTCAGACATTTCAAGAAAAGTTTTCAAATTAACTTCAAAAGTTAATTCTTGCTCCCTTCCCTTTCATAGTTAAACAATTTCAATACCACATGCAAAGCTGTCAATTTGCCAGATCATATTAATTCTATTTTAATGGTTAGACTTCTAGCATTCTGTCAGATTTTAGCAGTAGTCATTTTTTGCTGCCAACAAGGGACCCAATACTGTATTATGATATTTAGGAGTAATATTAAGAAACAAACCCCAAAAGAATGATCTGTTAGTAGCTTGATTCCTTTCTTTTAATAATTTTAAACAACAGGCATTGCCACCACATATGTAAGAAGTTAGCTGTGACTTGCCTACATGTCTAACATTTATTAGAATAACTCCTACAGATTTTATTTAATCTGTCAGGCTCTAAATACTATAAAGTGATTTTCTATATATTTATGCAAATTGTATTGGCTGGTCTTAAATATCATTTCCTACATAGAATCATTAACTGCTATACTCAGCATTTCCTTCCATTTAAATTTTAAATTAAGTTTAGTGGCACAAGCTTTGTTTAAAACAAAACACAATGAAACTTGGTAACACTGAGACAGAAGACAGAAGACAGAAATCTTTTGATTTAAAGACTAGTTGTTCAGACTTTGTCAAAGCAATTCTCAGATGTTTTCATTTAGATCTCAATTTATATATTCTCATTGCTTTCAGTTCAGCCCCCCTTTTGTGCTGTCAAGTCACAGCCGACCTATTGCAAACACAAGGGTTTTCAGGCAAGATACATACAGAAGTGGTTTGCCATTGCCTGCCTCTGTGTAGGAACCCTGGCCTTCTTGGGGGGGGGGGTCTCCCATCCAACTACTGACCAGACCCAACCTTGCTTACCTTCCAAGATATGATGAGATTGGTCAACCTGCACCACCCAGGTCAGAGCTAGGTGAGAAGCCTATGTGAAAAGGCTAGTATGATATAAAAATGGTTTCCCACCCTTCCCATGCAGGCATTTTCTGTGCATTTCTGATTCACCCATCCTCCCTAAGAGCAAGGTCTCTTTGAGTTCAGGCAGGAAAATTTTGGGATTCTCTAAGACTGGCAAGTTAAGCGACTCTTTTTTGCCTGCTCCATGTTGTTGCAGGAGGATGTTGGACAAATGCATCTGGTCTATAGACTGGTTAGGCCATAAGTAGTCTGACAAAAATAGGATAGGTTGCTCATGGTACAAAAAGTGAATTGGCGAGCACCCTGAGCGGATCATTCTTGAACAGCCCATCATTTGTCCCATTGTGGAGTGAAATGGGAAAGGATTCCTTTGGTGCTGACCAGCATCAACAAAGCCCTTAACTGTCTGCATGGCATGACAGGGGTGAGTATAATAAAGATTGACATCTCTTGGCATAGTCATATAGAGGTAAGGATAAATGAAGCCAACCACATTTGAAGCCAGGGTGGATTTGCCAAATTTATGGTATCCAGTGGGCTTTCTAGAACAGCCCATCCTTAAAATAGGGTAATAGCTGATGACATAGATCAGCCAATGTTTAATAAACTAGCTGAGCCCAAGTATTGTTGTCCTGTGAATTTATTGGGGATGGTGCTGAAACAATCTGGGTTCAGTGATCTGCACACAGCTGCCATATAACAACTATCAAATAACAATAACATAATATGTCTTATTCAATAGTCATGTTAACAATATTAATATTATTCGAATTTCTAGTGATTGCCATGATATTTGCTACAAATTCAACATAAGCTACTAGTTAGAACTGGACCTATTTATATGATTTGTGGAGCTGACAGAAGCCTTTGATTCAATGAGTTATGGAAGTCTGTGGAAACTCCTCTTCCCCCCAAAATCTGGTTACTCAAACTAGATAGTTGCCATACTTTGCTCTGTTGAGGAGGTAATATGGTGTGGTGATTTATGAAGATTTTCTGACAATATTAGTACCTCTAAGCAAGGTTTGTTGTTATTTTCATACAACTTAAGCTGGCAATAACTGCGTACCCACAGACATTGTGACTGGGGTCTTTTCTTCATGGGGCTTTTTCATAGGTTTTGCCCCCATACTGCATTGATTTCTGTTCAGACTTCTGCATACATGGTCAAAAATACCCTTATTCAGTCTCCAAACTGCTTCCCAGACATTTTGCATTCTGCATGGAGAGGGACTACAACTACCGCAGAATTGATCTTTCCCTGGCTTTTCTGCAGCATTTCTCTTTGCACACATACCCTGATTTTTTTTTTTTTTTTGCAGCAAAGTCAAACTGGGGCTTTTTTGAAGTGTAGAATATTTGATTTGGTGTGAGGCCTGGCCCTCGTCCTGCCTTTCACTGTGACTGCCTTTATTCTCTTGCATCTTGATTGGTTGTACAGTAACCAATCGGATTTTTTTCCTGATTTTTTAAAAAAATTAAATTGCAATGTTGCAACATTGGTGCCATTAAAAAGACAAAAAAAACACCCTTTGTAAGTCTCCTCAGTAATCAACTGAGGAAACTGACGAGTCCTCCAAGCCTGCAGCAGAACTGAGACATTTTTCTAGTGCTGAAATAAAAAAAGATACCACTTTGGTTCAGCTCCTTCAAAGTGTAGAATTAAAGAATTGAATTAGTATGGGATGAGAACCAATGTATAAAGTGGATCTAATCCTCATGGGCTGACTACACAGAAAGCCTGTTGTAAAGTTCACCATGTGGAAGAGGCCAGAGAGAAAGAACAAAATGTTATGTAATTTTTCCTTTTTACAAAAAGAATGTTAGAAAGGAAACTGCTCACACTGGACACTGCAGGAAAAGAATGTGAAGCAAAACAGTATAACCAATTTATGGCCAGTATACAGGTTACGGAGGTGTCCTTAAACAATCCCATGTGGGAGCGTTACGTCGGAATTTGTGTCCTGTGGGTCACATACAGATGTGCAGTTTTTGTCAAATGAACAATGGGTGGTTTGCCATTTTGTTTGTGCCTTCTTTCCCATTTGCACTGGTATTGAGGTGGGAAACAAATTGCTTGCTCTATATTATAAGTTGCTTACAAGTGGCCCCAACATGTCACATTGTTTTTGTGTGTGTAAAGTGTAATCAAGTCACTGCTAAATTATGGTGACTTCATAGGGTTTTCAAGGATGATTTTCTTTTATTATCTCCTCTTACTATAGATCCCTCCCCCAACCCAAGCTCCACACTTTTCCTGAGAGCACCCTACAATCCAGGAACAGAATTTTGGGGAGCTCAGTGGGCAGAACAAAGACGTTTCTGATACAGCTATATTCCTCATCTCATCCACCTGCTTGCAGAAATGAAGTGTAGACTGTGCTATTGTCATTTTAATATTTTTAGTTTCTGCTTTTCAATTAGGGACTACTTGTGTCAATTATCAGGGGGGAGTAAAACATTCAGGAGGATAGATTTTGTGCTCATCAGTGTTACTGATTTTCCTCTCTGCTTATATTTTTATATCATTTTTATTCTCAATAAACACATAAACAATCCCAACCAATCAGAAATCATTACATAAACAGGATTGTGTCACAATGATATGTAGCTATTCAAAGTAGGCTTTACGTTGACATCAGTGTAGGCATATGAAACAGCCTCCATGATCTCTCACTCTGAACAGATGAACACATATTCTCTCTTTAAATGTTAACACCCCCATCACCAAAATAGATGGATAGTATTTTGAGTTGCCAAGAATGTTCATAAAGCCATTTCCCTTTAGTGTCCCTGTCAATGGATGGATGGCTCTGGAGGACTTAAAGCAAGCTAGACTAGAAGGTTATGAAGCCACAAGCCTGTCTGCATATGTTTCTGTTTGGCCTTAGCTATGACAGGCAAATTGAACCTAGGTCTACCATGCCCAAACACAAGATTCTGTCCATTTTCCCAGACTAGACTTCTGGCCTTTATAATTACTGATGAAATATCCAGGAATCCTTGTTTGTGAGGATGTGTTTCCTATTCAAATGAGATATCTTAGGGAAGAGGCTGTTGAGCAGTGTAAAACACTTGTTTGCCTTGCAGCAGTTTCCAAGTTCCAGCGTCTCCATTAAAAAATGTGAAAGAGACCATGGAGAGCCACCACCAGCCAGAGTAAACAAGACTGACATGGATAGACCAATGGCCTGACCTTGAATGAAGCAGCTTCATGTGTGTGTCTTCGTGGCTGAGATCACAAGAACGACATCAAAGGACAGGGTTTTTTTTAAGGAAAACACAACATGTCACTAAGCCCACAATTCAGAGCATATACTCTTGTTCACAGTTTCAGTGAGGATGGAACATTGTTTCAATTACAGCTAGCACAAAAAAAAATCCTCTGTGAAATAGCACAGGAAGCCCTTATTCGACACTTTGCTTTGGCTCTTTCCATTGCTTTGAGTAAATCTGATGCTATAAGCATAACTGACTCTCTGAGGACCTCTTAAATAATTTAAAGATGCTGAGCCTCATATTCTGCAGCAGAAAGATGCTGACATTATTTTAAATTAGGTTTTTAGACTTAAAATGTATTGAAGTGCATTTTGGGGAGATGAAGTTTTGCTACCTGTGCTTTTTTACTAGAGAGTTCCAGTGTACTGTAGTAGTTAAAGAAACTGCACGAGTCTAAAAAGAAGAGCCACCTTTTTACTTAAGAACGTTGTATTCCCTGTCAAAGCCTCACTTGAAATACTCATTTCATATCTGAGAAATGTGTCAAACTTTCTTCTTTTTGTTAGCTATCATTTTGTGCCTAAAAGTCAGAAGTGTTTGCTTTTGGAGGTTTTTTGACTGATTTTGATGTTTTAACAAAAAGATTTCCACTGTCTCCCTTCCCCACATAGTGGAAAGCAAGAATTCAGCTCACAAACAGAATGGAACCGGTACAAATGGTCTCCCAAGCTGTAATTGTGAAATATAGTTTAATATTTTCTCAGGAAACCACAGATTATTCTTTAGAACTCTCAGCTGCCCTTCTATCCTTTCAAAATAATGTTGACTATTTATCAGGGGGGGGAGGGGAATCTCTTGTCTTTCCTTGCTCAATATAGTTTGCCTCTCCTGCTTGAATGTTCCAGAGCTACGTATTGTATCATTCTTTGGAGCACGTGGCCTCAGCTTCCGCCATGCACTGAGCTGCAGAGCATAGACTGCTCAGTCTGTCTAGGGCTAGCCAGTTTAAAGAGCCAGTTTGGTGTAATGGTTAAGAGCACAGGACTCTAATCCGCGTTTGATTCCCAACTCCTCCACAGAGTGTTTGTTGTGGGGATAATAATAGCACACTTTGTAAACTACTCTGAGTGGCTGTTAAGTTGTCCTGAGGGGCGGTACATAAATTGAATGTTGTTGTTATCAGGGCTTCTTTTCAGCGGGAATGCAGTGGAACCAAGTTCCAGCACTTCACTTCTTGTGTCCAGTGGCCCCTGGAAGAAATAGCTGTTTTGTAAGGGGGCCTGTGTGTTTCTCCCTCATTTCCCTCTTGAGAGTTCCACCACTTTTTTTCCTAGAAAAAAACCCTCATCATCATCATCATCTTCATTATAGTAGTTGGATGGCTCTACTTGAGGGGCTCAAAAGGTGGGCTGGGCTGAAATTCAAGTGAGATTTCATTAAAAGTTTTGATTCCTGAGAAACATGGCCTCCTGTTTCATTGGGATAAAAACATTCTCCCTTTAAAAGTGAGGACAGAAAGCCCAGCTGTCTCTTACTCTACTTCAGCTTTGTCACAGTCTCCAGTAGCATTTGGCTATAGAAAAGCAATTGTCTCCCATTTGGCTTCATAAAACCATAACTAGCCGCACTTGATACATTTATTTATTTACTTACTTGATTTATACCCCATCTTTCTAGCAAGAGGGACCTAAAGTGGCTTACATCATTCTCTTCTCCATCTTATTCTGACAACAACCCTGTGAGGAAGGCTAAGCTGATAGTGTGTGACTAGTCCAAGGTCACCAAGCAAGCTTCTACACCTCAATGGGGATTCCCCCAGATCCTAGTCTGAAACCTTAACCACTACACCACCCTGCAGGCCTGGAGGAAATGCCTTGTCCTTTTAATGGATATTTAATTGTGGAAATAGGCAGTCAAAGCTTTACCTGAAATGGAGGTAAATAACATTAACTGGTAGATACAATCCCAGTAAGCCTCCATTAAAGGGGCAATTTTTCTCTCTCCAAGCAGTGGCAGCCCCTAATCGGGCTGCTGATAGCCTGGAGAAAAAAAGTACTGTCACTTTAATAGAGGCTTAAAGGGATATTATTTACCAGATGATAGTATTTACCTCTATGTCATGAAAGGCTGTAGCTACACATTGGCACAAATTAAGCCTTTGCTAAAGGGACAGGACATTTTTCTCCAGAACCACTGGCAACCCTACTTTCACAATACTTCTATGATGTACTAAGGGCATCATCCTATGCCAAGAGTGTGGAAAGATACCATGACAGGCTGGCTGCTTATATGCTACTCTTACAAATGTGTTTGCAGAACTGAAGTGGGAACATGTAACAACATGTGCCAGTGGGTGATTGATATACAATGAAGGGTTAATGGTAGTTAGCAACCAGCCTGTGAGTGTTTGTGAGAATCATGTCCATCATAAGTACAACAGTGCTTCATGCCCATTGTTTTTAAAATTGTTAAATCACATAGGTCTGGGTATGAGGAGTTTGGAGCATGCCTATAAAAGTCTAGCTTCTACCATGAGAAAAATAGAGGAAGAAAAAGGAATTTGGGTGGTGGGATGGTCAAATCTTAGTGGTTTTTATACTAAAAAGAGCGAAATGATAAAGCTCCAAGTGATTAAGAATGGCACAACCCTCTTCTAGCCATCCCATAACAGTTATAATTAACGGAAAACAAATGAGAGATAATCAACCCTAAGCCAAAAAGAAAAGAGTATGTTACCATCCAGTCAGAGGAATGGGAGAGAAACTGAGGCCAAGTTGCAAAAGTCGCATTAGCTTTGGAACAGGCTAGATTAGGGGAGAAGTAGAGATAGGAAAAGAGCTGTGAAAGAAGAAAACCATGGGCAGAGAAGTAATGATTAGAAATTGATCAGGAGGCATTAGGGAGCCCATTCTTGTGGTGGGAGAGGGAGATCTGCCAATCTCAGCCTTTGCCCCCTGCCACCTCCCACCTGCCCAGCAGGGTAGAAAGGTGTGGGAACTGGCCCAGGAGCCCCACAGCATGCTCCAGTGTGCTCCATAACACTTCCTCTTTGCATCGGGAATGACATCATTCCCAGCATTTGAGGTAAGTTCTCTGGGCTCACATACCTCATCCCCCAGTTTCAAGCCCAGGGGACCTGGCATTCCCAGGAGGCATTAAGGCCCTGTATAACTACTTGGAAGCAAAGGTCAAGGAAGCACTAAGCACCAGAATTTCTTCTTCTTCCTTCCTAAAATGTGACTTACGGTCAAACGAGATGTGCAGGCTTTTAAAGAGTTGGGTCCAGCTTGGGTTCCTTGCAGCCACACAACAGCTGTTGGGAATGGCTGTTAAAAAATAGAGGAGAGCCCAAGGGGCCTCAGAATGCCACTGTGGGAGGAGGAAGGACTTCTGTCTTCTCCTCAAGCTGTTTTCCAGAACTGTGAGCCGGGAGGTGGTCACTGTTTTTGTTGTTGTTCCACATGGAGTACTCTGTGTATGCATGTGGAGCAGTAGGAATAGGGAAATACCCTTCTTTGTATTACTTTGACACAGGGAAATGGCTTGGGAGGAAAGCAGGAGGTGTTCTGAGGCTATTTGAGAGTTCTTTATTTTTAACAGCCATTTCCCACAGCTGCTGTGTGACTGCAGGGAACCTGAGTTGGGTCAGGGGAACCTGGACCTAGCTCTCTAAAAACCTGCATGTCTAGTTTGACCCTTAGTGCAGCAGATATTCCAACTCTAATCTATAAAAGCATAGGCTTCTTGCTGTTCCTTAGATGCAGTCCACAAAGCCCTGAGTCAAAAGAAAGATAATGAAAATTACTCAAATCAATTCCATCTAGTGTGAATACAAAGTGTGGCAGGCTAAGGGTTAACACAGTTTTGTCACCCTACAGCCCCAAGAATATGTTTGTTGGCTTTTGTGCATCTTCATTTTTCTAAGAACCAGAAGAGTTGTGATTGGTTTATATTTTCAATGCAACAAATTATGAAATTAGCTGTACAAAAAATGTGAAGTGCTGTGGTATATGAAATCAGCTGTCTCTATTTTTTGCCTTTTCCTTTAAGCAGCTTTGCCATAATCTCCCACACGCTTGTCGTGGTGGTTTCAGATGGCATAATTGCTGCCCTTGTGCCATTTGAAGCCTTTCATTTTATAAAAGAGAAACTTCAATCAGGAGGTTACATTCCCTTGTTTTGATTTTAGAAGCAAAAGTTTGAAATGCTGCAGTCTGCAGCAGAGCTGAGTTTTGAAGGCACAATGGTGTTGACACGGGATCTTCAGATTCTATCTTTAAAGATTCTGGCAAATGAAATACATTTAGAAGTTAAATCCTCCTTTTCCCTTTTCTTCTCCCTTTTAAAATAAGGGGCTTTTTCTCTTTTGTTTTAAAGATTTCATATTCATTAATTGAATGTCTCATGCACAGATACCCTCTTTATGTTTTCTAACAGGAGAATTTCAGTGACTGATATACCACAATCATGCAAATTCTCTGCTTTTCATATTCATAAACCCTACACCTAACATAGCCAACTTCACAGCCTCAATAACGCACCTCAAGGGTGTACATCAGAAAAGGAGGCAGAGTCAGCAACTACTTTACATGGATTCTTTTTCTTTTCTTTTTAAAGACAATAATGACTTGGAGAAGTTTCAAAAAAATTTAAGAGTGCAAATTATTTCTGCTAAGGGCTGAAACAAAGTTTATAGAATTTTCTTAGATGCTGACAGAAACAACCCTTAGTTCTTTCCCCTTGCAAAAGAAGGAGAAGAACAGCTTGGTCAATGCTTTGAAATGGATGCCAGCTCTGCAGGAGTAGAAGAATATAGTACTGACAATATATATAGAAATACTTCAGCAGATGGCCTTTCCTACCCCCCCTTCCCCCCCTTTTATTTCTTATTTACTTAGGCCAATTCTCTGTCCTGTTGATTTTTATTGTGGAACATAACTTGCTATGATCCCTTCTAATGGAAATAGTAAGTGGGGGGAAATTGTTCAGTTAGTGTTGGGGGTTTGTTTGTTTATTTTTTTAATCAGTGAGGCATGGGGCTTAATTCGAGGCAGAACTCAGCTCCAGAAGCTCAGAATTGTTGAAGTAATAAGAAGTTCTGCCCTACAGGAGAGTGTCCAAGGCATTCCATACTGATCAAAAGAAAGAGACAAGTGACAGAGAGTCTCTCTACACAAGATGCTTCAGCATGTGTACATTAAGTGCAGGAAGATACAATGTTAACTGGGAAGAACAGTTTAAAAAGACATAGCTGGCAGAGATCACTCCTCAGAGGGTTTGTTAATTTCATCTTCAGCTCACCAAAGGCTCTGTCAATTTCACCTCTCCAGTCTAAAACTGTGTGGGATCGCAATCAGAGCCAGCAAGGAATGGAAATGGACTGGAGCTGCCTTCCAGAACTTGGCTTGGACCTGGAGACATTATAATGAGCTGAAGTTTCCTTCTGGTATTTCACAACCCCGTCACACAGCTCCAGTTTATAGCAAAGCCTTTACCCTGCCACTGGCTCTGTCTTTTAAAACTACCCTTCCTGGATAATATTGCATCTCCCGACTCGTGTTCTTCATGTGTCAGATGTCTTGTGTAGTACAAATTGTTATGATAGCTAGATGCCCTCTTTTCAGAGGACAGTCCGGGGGGGGGGGTCATGAGTCTCCAGGCTGCTCCCTGTTGTCTGTTTCCTCACTTAGTGAGGCACCACCAGTGGCACATTCATTTGGTTTAGAAAAAGCATTGAACAGCTGTCTGCAATTAAAACACCTTTTTATAGAGTATTGCAAAGCTGTTTTCTCATGCTACTCTTTCGTAAAGAGCTCAGAGTCACAACTTAGTCTTACCACAATCCTGTGATGTAGCGATAGACAAAATTTAGTTCAAAGTTTTATGATGTGAAACATTTCTACATCCTCCAATCAAGATACAATTATTTTAAATGATAGCAACTGACGGTGTTGTGTTTGTGTCACAGCTGTAGAGCTGCTTGCAAGGTGTAAAATAAAACACTAAAGTAGAGACAACCAGAGAGAGCGCATCTCAAGCCAGAAATCAGATGCACTGATATGGTAAGCCTGGGACTGGGCTGTACCGCTTCAGGCAAATGCTTAATATAATTGTTTTTTTTTTAAAAGCAACCAGCAGCACCGATTCCATTCACACTGAAGCTACCATATCCATGAGTAGGCTATGCTAGAATTATGTTCCGCAGCATCTAGTTCTGAATATGGAGGGATTTTTTTTTTAATATGCAGGAGCATTTAGTAATGAAAGCCCCCATCCACAGTTGACACAAATTTACTCATTCATTGAGAACAAGGCCCAAGTACTGAAAGGCGCTAAGGAAGAAGAGATGTTGCTCCCTTGACATTTTCTTTCTTTATTGAAATACTTATATACCACCTCTCCCAGGTGCATCAAGGCAGTTTTCAATTCCAGAAATGAAAAACATCCAAATACAGTTCTTTGAAAAGCCATTTATCCCCCTTCTGAGGAAAGTGCCTGCAGCTTAAACTCCATTAAAAGCCCTCACAAATAAAACAGCCTTAAAATACCTTGTAAAAGCTTCTATGTACAGCACCCTTCTCACCTGCTCAGTTTGGTCATTTCACAAGGTGGTGGCCACTAGGGATGTGCACTTCAGGTTTCTTTAACCTGAAGCAAACACAGATCAACCCCAATTCAGGTTGATCTGTGGTTCCCGAATCAGCCCCGGCCAATTCAGGAAACCTGAAGCAGAGCAAACTGAAGCGATTTGGGTTGCTTCGGGTTGCTCTGTGAAGTGTTTTCCCCTTGCGTTGCACATCTCACTGGCCACAATACAAAAGCAACAAGCTCCGGCAGATGCTTAGCAGGCAACCTTAAGTGAGAGGACAACTAGAAGGTACAAATGGAAGACCATAGTTGGCCCTTGGGGACACTTGAGGAGAGATGGCCCTTCAGATGTGTGGGAACTAGGCTACAAATGGCTTAAAAGAGTCATAATTAGTATTTTGAATAAACTTGGGAACGAAACAGCAACTGAGATAGCTATTTAAATAAGCCTGTATATTCATTTCCATAAAAAAGAGAGAACACATTTCATTTGAAAGTGGGGGAAGGGGAAGAGAAATGGCACTAATAACAAATTAATAAATGAATACCATTCCTTAATATCCTTTTTATACTTCACCTCCTCTTTAGTCTCCACTTCCTTCTCTCCCCCTTCCCAACACCACTTACTGGGTGGGAGCTTTTGTTTCGGAACCATCTCCAAGTTGCTGGTGGTAGTAGCTAGAGAAGATTGGCCAGCAAGCAGACTGGTTGGAGTCAATCACTTTTCCATAGTCTTCAAATACTTCAGATATTGTTTCTAATGATGTTTATTCTGCCATCCACTTCCACTGGTGTAAATGTCATATATTAGCAGAAAGGTTTGTGTAAAATGACCATATGCCAGTGTATTGTAGTGGTTAGAGTGTTGGACTAGCACCTGGGATCAAATCCCCACTCTGCCATGGGCAAGTCACATGTCACAGGCTGGGCTAGCCCAAGCAGGGTGGTTCAAGTCCAAACCTTAAGGCCAAAGTCAAAGGGGAGTTCCAAGAGCGAAAGCCAACTCAAGCCGGTGGTCAGAGCACGAGATAAAGCCAGGAATGAGTCCAGAGTCCAAGAGCAAGGTCAGGCACAGTCCAAGGTCAGTCACTGATAGCATCAGGTCCAAAAGCAGGCACAGGCAAGATTCACAAAACATGGGGTGGTTGCAGGCAATAGACACATTGCTTCCACGCCCAGCAGTTCCTCCAGACTGGCTCTTATAGCCAGGCACGGTTTTCAGCAAGCTGCTGGGGCTCCATCCTGACGCTACTCATTGTCACTCTCCAGCAGCTGGCGTTGGCTCAGCAGGCGAGCACTGCGCCGTCTCTCCTGCAGTTCCAGTCTCTGGCGCTGCCTGCGGCGTTCCTTGGGCGTGGGTGAACCTGGGGGGGTGGAGGCTCTTGGCTGCGCTGCACCTGTAGAAGTCCCTGGCTGAGCTTCCCCTGTGGTATTGGAGCTAGAGGGTGCTGGTGTCTCAGCTGCTGGCTGCAAGCTCTGATCTGCCAGTAGCTGTTGCTCCTGATTGCTGGCTTCTGCTGAATCAGGGCTAGGGCTGGCTACACAGGGCTCCTCTTCTCCTGAGGAATCCTGGCTGGCTACATGAGGCTCCTCTCCTCCAGAGGAGACCTCACTCTCAGACTGGGCCATGACACTACACATACTCAGCCTAACCTATTTCATGGAGCCATTGTGATGATAAAATGAAGGATATGAGAATGATGTAAGAAGCCGCTTTCTGTTCCCGTTGAGGAGAAACAAGTTATAAATGAAAGAAATAAAATAAAACAAAAATGGTGTTACACAAAGAGACCCTCATGGTGGCCAAAGAGCTATTTCTGCTTGTACAACCATAGTGCTAGCTAGGGTTGCCAGTTGCCTGGAGAAAAAAAGTGCCCTGCCTGTTTAACAGAGGCTTAATGGGATGTTGTTTATCCAATAATGGGATATACCTCCCTGACTTTAAAAGCTCCAACTGCTCATTCCAGCACATTAAATGGGCAAGATTTTTTGTTTCCAGGACTGTTGGCAACCATAGTGCTAGCATTAGAATGTCAGTCTAATTCTTTTTTAAATGAAGTTTTAATTTAATAATGCATTAAATAATGGTATTTCAAAGTAAGAATTGCTCACGATTGCATGAGGACTGCGCTGTGTCCAGTGTAACTGCTTCTGCAATGAATTTTGTGTTAACAGAACGTTGTTTAGTTGAAGATTAATTCCACTGGCATTTCATTGGATATATACTAAGTCTAGAGAGCTGCATTTCAGTGCACCTTGGGCAATGTATTCTTAGTCTTTCTGACTTTTTAACATCAGGTAACATGAAGACTTCAGTTTGTGAACTCTACAGCACGAAGGTATGGAAATAATGTCTAAAGCCCCGGATGAAGCAGTGGGTCTCTTTCCCCTGATGGATGGTTGGCTGGTTGGCTGCCTGCTTGCCTACTGTCACCAACAGTGGCAACTGCTTGTGGCTTCTGCAACAGCAGCCATCAAGAAAGTCGTAGCTGAGGGAGAAGAGGAAAGCAGAAGGAGGATCATGCTCCTATAATTTAAACACTAGTCAAAACAATTACAACTGTAAAAAATTATTATAATGGACATAGTGAAAACAAACTTAGTTTTGAAATTTTTTAAAAAAATTGCATATCCCTATCCAAGTACTACTGGAGTTGAGACAAGTGAAGTTGGCTCCATCTTCAACTTAGCCCTACAGGATTGGTAAGAGAGGAGTCCAAGTGCCTTTGTTGAAGAATTCAGTTGGTGCAGGATGGTGCAGCCCAGTTATTATCAGAAGCTAGATGGAGCATACATATTACTCCTCTTCTGCAGTCACTCCATTGGCTACACATCAGTTATTGAGCTCAGTTCAGTTTTGCTTGTCACATACAAATCTCTTCATAGACTTAACACCTCATATGGATGGGACTGCCTCTCTCCTTCTGCTCCAAAATGGCAGCTTCACTCATTCGAATAGGGCCTTCAGAAAATGCCACTGTTACAGCCAAGGGAAGAATGTGGGAGTGTTTGCTGCATCTGGATGAACAAAGCTACACTTCCCCCTCCTCTTCTTCAGTTGCCACCATCAAACTTACCAGGCTTTGTCTTTCACCAGCAGTTTGGAAACTGGTGAGCCTCTGAGTATACACAGAGTTCTAGCAATGAATGAGCAACAAGGCACATAATAATAATATTATAATAATAATATTTGATTTATATACCGCTCTTCAGGATGACCTAACACCCACAGAGTGGTTTACAAAGTATGTTATTATTATCCCCATAACTAAACTCCCTGTGAGGTGGGTGGGGCTGACAGAGCTCCAGAGAACTGTGACTAGCCCAAGATCACCCAGCTGGCTTCAAGTGGAAGAGTGGGGAACCAAACTCAGTACTCCAGATTAGAGTCCCGCACTCTTAACCACTACACCAAACTGACATACGGGGAGGAAATCTTTGACATTTTTATTGTACTAAACTATATAATGCAGAACGCAGAACATGCAAGGAAAAAAATATGATTGCATGTATGTTGAGTATCTAATACAAAGAAAAAGAAAAGAAACATTCTAACTCAGTAATTTTGAGACATATTACCTCACTGTCCCAAATGGGTCCTGGGACAGGTGAGCATCTGAAGAGCTTTGGGAAATAGAGGCAACCCACCTTCACATCTCCCTTGCTCCTAGTCTGATGAACACCCCCCCACACACACACACACACAAACACACACGAAGGGCTACAGGTCCTTTTAAACCCCTCTCCTGAGATGGTGGGATCCCCACTCCCCCACATCCTGAGCTGGAAAATGTCCCTTCATGTCTCCCGTGGCACCCTGCTCAGGCAGTACATTGTCCTCATCATCCTGGCTTTATTAGGCCATCAAAGGTTAGAAAAACCGCCATTCTTCTAGCACAGGGCAATAGAGCAAATAATAAATGTTATTGCTCTTCATCTTCCTGAGAAGAGATCAGCTTTCCCAGGGTTTGATCCTAGGAATTTGATTAAAGACCAGCTTGATATCTAAAGGCCTGTTTGATATCATCTACCATAACAGCCACCCTGCAGTTGGACAAAATCAACAGCTGCCCGTAGACAGTGGCCGATTCCAGACGACTAACCTTAAATCGCTCCATGCCGCCCTCTTCCGGATCGCGACGGGGAAAATGCGAAATATCGCGTTTCCTCGCACGAGTTTTGCGCGTCGTCGCGCAAAACTCGTGCGAGGAAACGCGATATTTCGCATTTTCCCCGTCGCGATCCGGAAGAGGGCGGCATGGAGCGATTTAAGGTTAGTCGTCTGGAATCGGCCAGTAGTAGCCCCACCTTATGGAATGCCCTGTCTGAAGAGGTCAGGAAAGTTCCCATAAAACCAAATTATTCAGGAGGGCCTTCTTATACACAAATGGGGCTGTGCTGTACGGAAATGGTTCAGAGATATGCATCGGTAAAGGAATAGGTATACTCATGTGTACTATCTGTAGTATACTATTGTGTACTGTCTGTTGCTGCAATTATGTTCCTATTGGATAGTTCCATGTGGTTTAGTATGTCAAACCAGTCTCCTTATGCTTTGTTTCAGCATCCCTCTACCCTCAGCTATATATCGAATTTCTGCTGGTTTGCAAATTTCTGCTTCCCTGGTGGTGGGGGGAAATGCCATCAAGTTGTAGCCAACTTATAGTGACTAGAGATGGGCACAAACCACAAGAAACCGAACCGAGTTTCATGGTTCGTGGGTTTTCATGAACCAGGAACCACTCTTTTGCTGGCAGTGTGTCGAGCTGATATTTTCGCCAGCTGCTTCCAGGATTTATTGGACCTTACTTACACCACAGATACCATCATTTGGACACTGGTGGAAGGAACGGCTGACATTCATTACATTCTTCTTCCCGTGCCTTTGGACTTCTTAACGGCTGAATTTTGAATGACTGTGATCATCAAGGACTCCTTTTTGAAAGATTTCCTTTTTGAAAAGATTTCATTTGGAAGACTTATTTACACTTGGTTCTGGTTGTATAGTGGTTTATGTGTTATACTACTGATTGGAATGTATATTATCTGATAGCTATTTATGATTGGTTAATGGTTTGATTGATTATTTTGTGAGACATTATTGCCTGGTTCATAACTTGTTTTGTATTATTCTTGATTTCTTCAGTATATTGAGTTCATCATAGAGGGAACTGTGTGTTGTTTGACTGGCACAAACTAGGGCAAGTTTATAAACCAGTTCGTGATTCATGGTTCTTGGGGTTTAAATGCCCCTTTCCAGCCGCTTAGCAGCAGCAGGAAAAGGGGCATTTGACAGTTTAAAGGGCCCTTTCCTGCCTTGCAAGTGGCAGGTCCCTTTAAACTATCAGCGGGCAGGTGGCATGGGGGGATCTGCTGCTTGCAAGCTGCAGAAAAAGTTTATATGGCCATTTCCCTGGGGCAATGGCCATTTAAACTGCCCCTTTATGACCCTAACGAACCAGTAGACCAGTTCGTGGAAGTTCGTGGAAATGAGCTTCCATGAACCACTGGTTCAGGAACCACAAACCGGCGTGGTTTGTGCTGTTTTTTTGGGTCATAATTCGATTCGTGCCCATCTCTAATAGTTACCCCTCGTGGGTTCTATTGTATAGCTTATTGAATGTCCATTCATTTATCATATTGACTTATATTGTGTAATCTGCCCTGAGTCTCAATGAAAAAGGCAGAATAAATTATGTAAATAAATAAATATCATCAATATATTTAATTCTCACTGTGGCTATATTTGTGAATACTTAAATCTAGATACTGCAGCCATGGACAGACAAGACAGGCCTTTCTACAACCCTGGAAAACACTCCATGTTTGCAGAAAAATCTGAACTCTAAATACACGCACACAAATGCCCTCAGTGACCACTGCTAGGCAACCACATAGTACTGCCAGCCTTTCAGCCTTGGTTTCCATCAGTAAAAGGCAGAAAAGGGAGGCCCCTTTGAATGGCTGTTTTGGCCTTTAAGGGAGGACTAATCAGGGCCAGGCCCACTAGCACCCATAAGCAACTTGATACCACCCAACTTCCATGACTTACCCAGGCTTGGTTCAACAGCAACCACCCCTCAAAAGCTAGTATAGGGTAGTGATTAGACTTTAAGACTAGGATCTGGAAGACCCAGATCTGCCATGGAAGCCTACTGAGTGACCTTAGGCCAGTCACACACTCTGAGGCTAACCTGCCTCACAGGGTTGTTGTGAGGATAAATTGGAAGATAAGAAAATAATGTAAGTTGCTTTGGGTCCCTGTTGTGGAAAAAGGAGGGGAAAATATGCAGTAAATAATTTTTAAAAATATAGTTTAGGATGTGGGGGCAGATAAAAGATAGGTTTGTTAATAGTTGGTAAGGAAAGAAGAAAGCAGGGAAAGTTGATGATATGAGGGCTGCCTGGAGGAGAGAAAGGAAATAGTGTGGAGGGGGGACACAGGGAAAATCTGCAAGTCCTTGCAGTTTCCCCATGTGCAACTAGGCTTAATCCAGCTGGCACCATGCAGTCAGGTCTGGCCAGCACTGCATTATTGAACTCAGCCCACTTAGCACCACACAACTCAGCCAGATTTTTCCTGATAGTGGCTCCTGGGAAAAAGAGGAGCTGAAGATGTGGGGGAGAGATGAAGGTGGGTTGGCTTGGGGGGGTGAGAAAGAGAGAAGGAAGCAGGAAAAAAGGAGAGGCTACGGTAGCTTTCAGGAAAGGGAAAGAGGAAATAGTGGGTGGGGAGGGGGAGAATGAGATTTCCCTTGCAGATCCTTGTGGTTTTCTCACTTGTGTTCATCCTGTTGATTGCTACTGATCTTTTGGGATCTGCAGTATTTTTGAGCATGCATGTTTTTGCATGTTTATCTACAGTCATCATTTTCACATACACTTCCTGCAGACCTGTCATCACTGGGCATCACACCACAGCCAATTGTGTACAGAAACAAAAGCTAGTAATGATGGCTACTGTACAGCAGTAAACCTGTTTGGCAGCTGCTCTAGCCGGACAGTGGTAAGATGAAGAGACTGAAGGCTCAACTCCCCTCTGATCACAACTGGCAAAAAATAGTATGCTTGTTGTGAAGTTCTCAGCATCTCTTAATTTAACAAAGCATATGGTTACACGTTATCATCTATTTTATTACAATACATTAAGAGGAAGAATTATATGTATTGCTCTTGATTAGATTAGAGATATCAGTAACTAATATTCTTCTCACGAACATGGAAACAGAATGAATTTTTCTTGTCCACTTTAAGATATAAAATCAACTGCATCCATGAACACCACGAAACATTTCATTTTTAGGTGATGGTTGTGATGTGTTTCTCTTGGCATAATACATACACTGAACAGATATATAGCATTAAATGATGAACCTCTAATTTTTAAAAAAATCCATTAACTTCACACCAGAGCAGAATGTCTTCAAAGATGTCATTTTTTTCTTAATCAAAGGTAGACTAAGAAATGTGTTGAAGATCAAATACCTTCAACTGCATAAAAAGGATTGTGGTAGGAATGTACTAAAGAGTTACATTTAAAAAGTCGAGAATTAGACAAAAAATCAGAAAAAAAATAAAAATAGATGCTGTTTTAAAGAGGTCAGTGCTAGGAAAATGCTATGTCGCCTGTGACAGAGTATTGGACTTTCACAGACAGATCAATGAACCCAGACAAGAAGATGGCCAGTGTCACAGTGTATGACATATTGATGTCCATAAGGCTATGCTGTTTTCCCCCAAGATATTTTGTAATTATTCTTACGGGCTGCATTGTTTCTTGGAACTGCAATGATTCTGAGACTTTCTAGTTCCTCGTTCAAATCTTATGAACCATATTGGTTATTATTGGTTCTTTGTTAACTGTTGTAATATCCTCCAAAGCCAATAGCCCTAATGGTTAAATGGAACTTGCATATCCAGATACACTGTATCTATGAGCACCCGTTGCTGCTAGGAGGAAGCTACAGCAGGAAAGGCCTTCATGCCTAGTATGTAGTCTTTCTAGAGACCTAGTTGGCATTTATGGAAAATAGGATACTCAATTGATTTCTTTAAATTTGTGATTGTTTTTCAGTTACCATACTGTAAGCTATCCTGTGGCTTTAAATGGGTCAAAAAGTGGGTATTAACATCCTATGAAGATATTTTATTTGCACCACTTAATAACTGACCACAAGTCTGTTCACCATCTGGAATATGAGAATAATACCTGGTGTAAGATTTATGGAGAGAGTTCAAATGTCCTGTGTAAAGGATAGTGTCATTCTAGTTTTCCCAAAGGCCTAATACACATATGTATGTAGGATGCCAGACTGGCCACCTACTCCAAACTACCCTGTGCAGAGTAATTTGGCAATCTTGCCAGAGAGAATAATACAGTTTCAGGTAGATGTTTCTCCACATTTTCTTTATACCTTTGAGCCATGTTAGGCTTTTTATTTGGATGAGAAGAAATGCCATATCTCCAAAATGAAATGTAGTTGAACAAAAATTGTCTAACAACCAAAGAGTGAATGGGAAATGAAATGAGTGAAAAATACTACCCTCTCTGTCTTATCCATCTGTGATGAGTTAAGAGGTAAGCAGTGTAATCTTCAAATTGCCAGATTTCTGTTTCATCAGTTGTGCAGCTTTTCTCTAAGCCTTATACTAAAGGAATTTGGTCAAAGCCATATCTTACAGTGCAATCCTTTGGAGAGTTATTCCAGTCTAAGGCCATTGACTTCAATGGGCTTAGACCAGTGTAACTCTGCATAGGATTGCACTGCTAACCTCTTATCTTTCCCAGTCAGTACTGAAATTTCCAAGTCAAGTGTCTGTTAGAGATGTGCATTCAGATATATCTGGCCTAATCATATACCCCAAAATAACTTAATGGTATTTTGAGGGGGAGAGGTGTCTGGATAGTATTTGGGATTATTCAGGACACTAGTAAAATTATCCTGAACATTCTGGAAATATTTGGGACTAGATGGAAATATTCAGGGCCAGCATTTTCAGGCTCCAAGGATTGTTTTTCTTCAGCTTTACAGTGTGACTGTGTCAGTGTCTCCTTACTGGATTGCTGGTTTTCTTTGATTCTCTAGTTTGATATTGGTTCTGTTAGTCTCACAACAGTGTTTCTTGCTTATGTCTGCTTGGATTGTATTCTCTTGTTTTACATTGGTTGTATGGGTCTGAGATTCCCTGGTTTGTTGTTGATTTTGTTGGGCTTGTTGGTTTTATTTGCATTTGGAGGCTTTTAGCCAAGAATTTCTCTTGTGTGTTTGGCTACTGACTTCTTTGCCCTGAAGAAAGCACTGGATTTTTCCCCATAGGAAACAAGAGAGAAAAGTTAGGTTGGCTGGGGGAACCTTGTTTGGGGGCCTATGGAAGAGGACCCTTTGATCCAATCTACTACAAATTTGGGAGTGGGGTCTTTACTGGACAGACAGGACTAGTTTCCCTGAAATGTTGGTGTCATTTGCTTGAAAAACCGCCACTCCAGCACCCTGCATTATTCCCTCATAGGGAATAATGGACCCTCAAAATTCCAAAGAAAACCCAAAACTAAAATCTGAATACTGATATGGCATTTGGTGACCCAAATAATCCAGTACACCAGAATGTATGCCCTTCCTGAAATCCAAATCCAAAAATACCATTTCTTTTCAGCTAAACATCTGAAGTCTCTGTTATTTTCCCTAAAGTTTTCTCATTTACAAAACAACTTTCCCTCCAGTTTCTCAACAGAGTTCCCTCTTTAAGTATCTCCTTTATCATCCACACCAGGCTTACTGACAACCTTGAAAATCTTGACTTGCAATAGTTTGCCTATCTGTAAAGGCAGTTGACATCTGAGCTTAACACAATGCAAATTAAACAATTATCTTCCCAAAATATAATTTTACAAGTTTTTTTACACAACGGTATTTCACCACAAGCTGCAATGAAATTCTAGTAATGACAACAACAACAACAACCACACTTATATACTGCTCTTCTAGACAGATTAGTGCCTCACCCAGAGCAGTAAACAAGTTAGTGTTATTATCATCCCCACAATACAACTGGGGAGCTGGGGCTGAGAGGATTGGCTTACCCAAGGCCACCTACTGACATTCATATTTTTGTGTCTTTGCATGTTGCATTCTGCAATGTTTCCTTGTGCTTCTTTGCAGTTTTGTCCCAGTTTCATGATGAGGGCTGGCTGGGAGTGAATCTCTCAATTCCAGAGTTCTGCTAGAAAATAGGATGACTCGCCTTTAATTGTCACTAATATTCAAGTATAGGCAGGCGGGTGGCATCATTCCCCCTACCCATCCAAACCGACCTCTGTTTTTCTATAACTTGTGTTTTGCTGTGCAAGCCAGCAGGGATAAGTCAATGGCTCGCAGCAGCAGACCAAAAAGAGTTGTTTTTATTTAAAGTAGTATTTTAGCAGTTGAATGCTTCACTGGGGGAGGGGCATTGCAGAAACATGAAGAGAAAACCACCTTGGTTGATGTGTAGGTGGGGACTGTGAACTAGCTGGGGTTTCATTGGGGCACATATATGTCATTTACACAGAAACAAAGAGCAGCAAGCCCTGAAAGACAATGATTGAAGTATTCTGGGGCATTGGATGGATTGGTCAACAGGCCACTTCTTCTGCCCCTCCCAGTGGTCCAAAAGCCCTGATGGTGGTAGGGGATACAGACCAGTGCCATGGTGCTGATGGAGTGGTACATTTCTCTGGCCAACCTATATCTTCCCTCCAGGAGACCTTCATTCCAGACCAAACCTTTCCCTATGATTTTTTCAGGCTACAATTCCCCCTTCATTTGCATAAAGGATCCTTTGCACTTTTCCTGGAGGATTTCTCAGTTTCTGTTTTTAAGTTAACACATTACCAGGAGGAGGGATTTCTTTTTCTGAATTTTTCATTTTAGATATAGCAATTAATTCCTCTTATTCTATTTTCTTCTTTCAAATAAGAATGATCTTTTATTCTCATTTATTGATGTTGGGGTTTTAAAAACCATGTGATAGTGTAGATTTCCTCAGCTGTGGATATCTGCCTCTTGGTGTTCCTCTGTAATATGACACAAAGTGTCTAAAGTAATCTGATGCAGCAAGAATATGTTTAGGGGTGTGCAATTTGGGATTCTAATTCAGAATAAACACCTGAATCAGGCCCGATCTGTAAAGATTCAGGATTTCTGAATCAGCCCCAGCACGGCAGGCTCGATTTGGAAATACTGAATCAAAGCTTCAGCTGATAAGTGGAGCTTCCCTGCATGTCAGCTGAAGCAAGTTTAAAGCACTCGTTTCTCTGTTGCTTGCTTGCAAGTGACATGGAAATGGGCTTGCAGGGTGTTGCTTCAGCTGACAGGAGGAGTTTCCCCACCTGTCAGCTGAAGCCAGTTTAAAGTGCATTTTCTGTGTTGCTGGCTTACGAGGGGCATGGAAAGGGGCTTTCTGCAGGCGTCGTTTCAGCTGACAAGCAGGGCTTCCATGCCTGTCAGCTGAAGTCAGTTTAAAGTGCCTCTCTTCCCCTGGTGGGGCAAACCTCCCTCCCCTCTGCTTATTTCACCTTATGGGAAGGGGAGGCAGGAACACCCCTGTTCCCCTCCCATCGAGTGAAATAAGCGGTGGGGCGAGAAGTTTGTCAGTGTGCTTAGAATCTTTACAGAGCATACGAAAGTGAGTTAAAAACTGATTTCCAACTCTTTTTCCCCACTTCAGAAACTCAAATCTTCATTTTGTTGCACACCCCTAGATATGTTCAGACACATCCCAGCTTGTGTTTAATTGTTCCTTTAAATGCTCACCTTAATTTTTCAGCTATGCCTGTAGTATATAAATAAATAAATACATTTCTCCTTAAAGATCTAAATTAAATTGTTCTCATCATGAAAGAGGAATTGATTTGACTTGCATTCCTAACAAGAGAAATAGAAATGAGCTGCTGGATTTCAGAGAGAAATTTGGCAAAGAGAAATTAAGAGAATTCCACTTAGCAACCCTACCCATGAATGGAAGGAGCCAGTGGGATCAAACTCTGCTCTGAACTCTCAGCTCTGATTTTTGACCTTTCTTTGAACTTTGGAACTGAACAGCCTAGAAAGAGAGATTCTTTCTGGGCTTAATATAATATAAAGTGAGGTGTAGTTCATTCAAAGGCCTCATTTGCAGCAGCATCACTGTTGCAGTGGACCGGTTCGACACACCTGCAGAAGGAAGTGTCTGCCTAGCAGTGGCACTTAATTTCATCTTTGCATCTGTGGTTCTAAATGTCACATATTTTTGACCCAAGAGTAGACAATAAGTTTGCATACCATGATGCTTTGCATGGGGCCCTTGATCTGTTCCTCTTTTTTATTACAGGGCCATAATGTTTTGTTTCATGCCTTATCCAAACATGATAGAGCTCATTGACATACAAGTGCCACTGCTGTTAATGGGAGTCAGATCTCAAAAAGAGCAGTGGATGGGGGATGTTTTGTTTTGTTGATGGGAAGTATTTTTTACTAGTACAAGTGGGAGAGTGGACAGGTTTCCCAGTCTCCCTTTCCAACTTAAACTGTTACCCAGCATTGGAGAAAATAGGAGGCAAAGTGAATGTGATGGCTTGATTGCCATGAAGTTTGAAAATCTGACTAGATCAGTCTTTCCACATGGAAGACTTGGGTGTGTGTAATGCACACAACACATCCTTGCAGCTTGCAAAAAATGTTTCAGCCAGCCTCCACCCCCTCACATTACAACATACAGTGGGCAATCAGCAACACTGCAGAAATGCTAAGAAGGAACCCACATAGAGTGGAGAAGCCCCCTAAAAACTTTAGCCTCCCCCCCAAGTTTTATGTCTCCTGCAATAAGTATACAGGAGCCCCTGGACTCTGACTCCCTCCTCAAACCCTCTGCTAGTCATTTGCTCATGGGACCAGGCCAGCACAGGGAAGGCAATCAATTGACCCATAAACATGCATGCAGGGCATCAACTGCCTGGGAAAGAAAAATGGCCAGGTGGAGCAAGGAGTGGGCAGTGGAAGCAGCACAGTTGGTGGCGGCAGCAGTGGCAGGAGAAAGAAGAGCAGCAGGGGCTAAGGAGGAGGAAGATGACAATGCCATTGACTCATATGATAAGCCTGCAAGACCCTCCCACCTGGAAGGAGGGAGGAGGACTTCCAGACTATCAGGGAGATGCTGGGCAGCATTCTGAAGCTGGTGGAGGTGAACCTCCTCTATGAGGAATTTACGAAGAACTTACTGCTACCTTCCTCAATGATGCCTAGAGCCCACTCCCACCTCTCACTGGCTGCTGGCTGATGAATGGAGTAAGTTAGTCCTCCCCTTCTAAAACAGTGTTCAAGGACGGACCATAACCCCCCATGAACCCCCTTCCTTCTCCAGCTTCCTCCCATTGTAATATATCCCTCCCCCCCATATTTGCAGACAGGATATGTCCTGAGATGGGTTTGTTTCTTTGTTCCAGCACAGGACAGGGAAAGGAGGCTGTTCGCCCTGTGGTAGATCCAAGACATGGTCCTGAGGATAAGAGAATGGCTGTGAAGTATATCCCTTGTCTGTCTGTCTCCCTGCTTGCCTTTTCACAAATAGGACGAAAAACCCTTTCCCTCAAATTTTCTTTTCCTTGTTTATTCTGAGTGCTCTGCAGGTTGCGAAGAAGGGAGGCAGGCTCCTCACGAGGCTGTAAAGTCTACCAAGAAAAGCCCCCTTGGACTGCAGAGCAAGCCTGGCCTTTCCTCAAGATGCTCATTGCCCATGTTCATATTCTTGTGCTGCCTCGTTCCTGTGCTGTGGCAGATGTGCAAGTCTTTGTGTTCATGAAGTAACTTGACCTTACCCTTTTCCACTTTTATCTCTGGTTTGTGACTGTCAGTGTGGAAACAGATTCTGCTGGAAGTTTATGCCACACTTTTCCTAATGTGTACCTCTTTGTCTTGCACACAGTACCACCTGAACTGCAAGAAGAAGAAATAAGGATGATTTGACAGCAGTGACACCACCCCTCCAGGAGGCAGGGCATCTGGAAACAATACAAGGGCTAGTGGTTGGGATGTCACTGCTAGGGGTATGCACCTAGAATATTCCTGTCTCATTTTTGGTGCTGGGGGTTACAGAACAATTGCCTCTCATTGCCAGTTTGTTCTGGCTGGAATGGTGTCATCTTGAAACTGAATCATTTGGGGCTTTTTGTTTCTTGAGTTTTGACTCCTTGCATGTGTGCTTGCCTTGCATATGTAAATGCACACTCTTCTTTCAAGGAGGCAAGGCTCTGGGGCAGCTGTTTTTGCATGCAACTGGCACCAAATTCACACAGAAAACAGTCCTCCCTCTGAAGCATCAACCCGCACACAAGCAGGAGAGCACTCCATTGCCAACTGGTCCAGCACAGCACAATGATTTTTTTAAAAAATTCCTGCTTTAGTGACAAAGCCAATACGTTTTACCTTTGAGTCCTACTGTTATGCCATGTTTTCCTGTGCCTTGTAGTTTCATTTCCACAATGAGGGGCCCAGTGGGCAAATGTCCTTCTCTAATCTGCTGCAGGAGCTCATGCTAGGATGAAACTCTCTGTTTAAACCCACCAGCCACTGTCCTGTCCTTGCACTGTACATAAAAGCACACAGAAATTGAGGGGAAGGGTAGAGCTAGTATAGCTCTCTTTCTTCCTATTTTTTTATTAGTAAAAGTGGGAGGATAGATAGGTTGTGGGCTGACAGCCTCCCTTTCTGACTAAAATCATTATGCCAGAATTAATTGAAGAAGAAAAAGGGGCAGGCAGAACTGAACAAGTCCCCCAGATTGGTCTTTCCACAAGGAATACAGATCTGGAAAGACTTGGGGGTGCATACATGCGCTAGTGTGCAGTGCCCATGCCTGCTACCTCCTTGTCATTTAATGCTGGGTTAACAGTTTTAATCAGAGAAGCTCTCAAATCCTTCAGGCTTTCTGGGCCAGATGAAATTCCTTCTGATGCCCCTCAACCTGCTATCTTTGGAGGACATCTTAAGTCACAGTGAGCGCCCCTAGGGAACCATGGCACCCAAGCGAAGGACAGCTGCAACAGAAGGCCACTGAATGGACATGAACCAGCTCCGCATGCTTGGGATCTCCTGGATCTCCTTTATTAATTGCTTTTTATTTCCAATTTTCATCCTAATCTGCATAACATGGCCCTTTGAGGGGGCTGAATGTGATGCACATGTGAGTGCATCCACCCATTTGCCAGGCCAAGCTTTCTTTGCATTGTGTGTGAAAGAGCAGAGAAAGGGAAGATGATGGCGATGCTGGTGCTGATACACCATGCCATCTACTGCTCCCTTCCCCCATGCAAAGCCTCAAAAGCTGTGGCTGTGGTGCTCTAAATGGGCACCTCAGGCTTATGCCTGTGACTTCGGGTATTGATAGTTTAATGTCCCCAATGTGTTCATTATCTTTCTTCAGGTGGTTAATTGTAAGTCTCTTTTTTGTAACTGTAAATTTATGTTTTCAAATTGTTATTCATGGATACAGTGGTTTGCTACTATAATAACATGTATTTACATTTTTTGGTGTTTGATAATGTATTGATTAATTTCATGCTATTATTGTGACTGTGATGATAACCTTTGATTTGAACTCTTTGTTATTGCTTAGCATTGATTCATTGCTTAAATTGGATATTTTTAGTTAACTAGTGTTAATTAGCTAGCACTGGTTGCTTTATATTGCTTGTTGTATATCTAGATTATCCTGCTGTATTTATATCTTTTTTGTTGACATTTGCTTGAGTGTTCATGGCATCTCATTAAATTGTGGGGCAGGGGGGTGTGGCAATGGGAGGACTGCAAATCAAAGACGAGCTTTGAGATATGGGTATGTTTGGAACTCTTCTAACCACCGCCCCTTTCTTAAGAATGATGATGTGCAAGCATCTGGGATTCCCTTCTCTTCATTCCTGATGTTGTGCAATGCCAGATCAATAAAGAATTAGATCTCTGTTCTTATGGATCCGATTGGTTTCCAGAATGCTCTTTAGGATTTCCCAGGGCCAGCAGCTTTCTCAATATGTTTACTATGTTCTGGAATGAAGGTCTTCAGGGGGCCATCGATCAGGTGCTCCCAGATGCCCTCTGTGGCCTCATTTCTCTCCTGCTCCCTCCCTAGTTCACCAATGAGCTTTAAGAATTGAAGAGGTTTCTCATACGGCTAGAGCAAATTTGGTGATGATCTTGTGACGAGGCCTCGAGAACACATTAATAGAGCCCAATTGAAGGCCTATGAGGTAGCAGTGAAGGCAGCAAAAAAGGCTTACTTCTCTACTTCCATTGGGTCCACTAGTTTGCATCCAACACAATTATTTGTATTGATTCATCAACTGACTTCCCCACCAGTGGAGTCACAAACTGATATCCAGTTGGCATTTAGCTATGATTGGTTAGTTTGGTGTAGTGGTTAAGAGCGCGGGACTCTAATCTGGAGAACCGGATTTGATTCCTCACTCCTCCACTTGAAGCCAGCTGGGTGACCTTGGGTCAGTCACAGCTTCTAGCTCTCTCAGCCCCACCCACCTCACAGGGTGTTTTGTTGTGGGGATAATAATGGCACAGTTTGTAAACCACTCTGAGTGGGTGTTAAGTCATCCTGAAGGGTGGTATATAAATTGAATGTTGTTGTTATTGGTTTGTGAGGTTTTTTTGTGGATAAAATCTCAATGATCCATCAGGATCTTGTCTGTGGTTTTGATACAAGTAGTGTTATGGGGAGACTGTTGGCATCATCTGGTTCAGTTTTGGACCACTTCCACCTGTACTCCTTGTCAGATGTTGACAGAGTCCTAACTGGTGTGAAATCAACAACCTGCTCCCTGGATCCCTGCCCCTCCTGAATGGAGAAAGCCTGCAAGGAAACGTTGAGAGACCCCTTGAGTGAGATTATTACCTTATCCATCACTCAGGGTTGCTTCCCTAGCTCCTTGAAGAAGGCTATAGTTAGAACTTCATTGAAAAAGCCCTCCTTAGACAAAAAGGATTTAGCAAATTACAGCCCAACATCTAATTTGCCATTCTAGGGAAAGGTAATTGAGACAGCAGTCACTGAACACCTCCAGGCCTTCCTGGATGAGACTTCTGCCCTTGACCCTTTCTGATCCAGTTTCAGACCTGGGTTTGGAACTGAGATAGGACTACAGGGTTGACAACCTCTGCCTTCAATTAGATAGAGGTGGTTTGATGTTGTTGATATTATTAGATCTCTCAGCTGGTTAACAGCCTGGCCTCACTTGCGATTCAGGGTTTCATTTTAGTGTGGTTTTCCTCATTCCTCCAAGGAAGCTCTCAAAGGGTTGCCATTGGAGATAAAAGGTCCTCCAAGCAGTATTTGGCATGCTATGTTTCACAGGGTGAGATCTTGTCTCCCATGTTGTTTGACATTTATACATGCCCTCTGGTGGAACTTGTTAGGAGGTATGGTGTTGGGTGCCATCAATATGCTGATGACACCCAGCTCTTCCTCCTGCTGAATAACAGCCTGAAGTGGCTTTCTTAGACCTGGCCCATTGCCTGGAAGCCATGATTGGACGGTTAAGACAGAACTGGCAGAAAATAAATCTAAGATGGAAGATATGTGGTTGGGGAGGACAGGGCCTCTGGAAATGGTACAGCTACCAACTCTTGATGGGGTCCAGTTATCTTGGGTGGACACCATGAAGAGCCTGGAGGTCTGGTTGAATACCATGTTTTCCTTGGATAAACAGGTGTCCAAAGTGGTAAAATAGACATTTTACTATCTTCCTCAGGCTTGCCAGCTAGCCCCCTACATGTTTCGGTTGGATCTGGCCACAATAACTCATGCCACGGACACCTCTAGGTTAGACTATTATAATTCGCTCTATGCAGGGCTGCCCTTGAAGTTGCTCCAGAATCTGCAGGTTATCCAGGATGCAGCTGCTCTGCTTCTTACCAATTCATCATGGTTTGCTCATATACCTCTTAACCAGTTGTGCTGGCTTCCAATTGAAATTCAAGGTGCTGGTTTTAACCTTTAAAGCCCTTAATGATCTGGGACCATCATACCTGAAGGGCCACCTCTCCTGATATGATCCCCTACAATGCCTGTGTCTTTCATCTCATGGCTTATTGGTGGTGTTTGGCCCCTAAGTGGCTTCTCTCTCTTCCACCAGGTTGAGAGCTTTCTCTGTGGTGGCCCCATCCTGGTGGAATGACCTTTCTAATGACAGGCATGTCCTGCAGGATCTCTTTAGATTCTACAGGGCATGAAAGGCAGAATTGTTTCAGCAGACTTTTAACTAGCCATGACATTTTTGCCACCTGGCTGCTTAAATGAGACTTGTCCCAGTTATTTTGATTACATTTTTAATTGACTGTATTCATCTCAATTGTAACATATATTATTTATTGCACTTTTAATCTTTGTACACTGCATTGGGCCCTGTTTGAGGGAGAGGTAGTATAAAAATTTGAAAAATAAAATAAAATAATGATGATGATTTAACATTTCAAATAGTACACAACAAGTCACTCTGTAACTGACATATGACACATTCTAGGTTTATGGAATTTAAGACAGAACAACAATGATCACAAATAACTCACCCCCCTCTTTGACATCCAGCTGCAGTTCTTCAAAGTACTTCACTGCCAATCAGGAACAGGACCCTGTAGGAAAGAACAGAAAATGAGTAAGCAGTAGGGGTGTGCACTCAAAAAAGATTCGGGTTTAATCCAAAGTGGGACCCGGGACAGGAGGTGGCATCCTTGCCCCTGCCCCCTGGCCCTCCCCATGCTACACCACTGGGAAGAGGTTCTATCCTTCCCCTCCCATCAGCTGAAAAAATGAGGGGGGCATTTGAAAGCAGCAACACTTTCCTTGCCGCACACAAAAAGTGTTGCTGCTTTCAAATGCCCACCATTCTTTTCAGCTGATGGGAGGGGGAGGAGAGGGTTCCACTTCCTCCTCCCATTGGCTGAAAAAAGTGACGGGCGTTTGAAAGCTACACTTTTCTTGCCACTTGCAAGTGGCAAGAAAAGTGTTGCTTTCAAACTTCCCACCCCACTACTTTTTTCACCTGATGAGAGGGGGAAGACAGAACCTCCTCCCTCCCATTGAGTGAAAAATGTTTGAAAGTTTTCTTGCTGTTTGCAAATGCCCGAAGCCTTTTCCGAAGCTTCTTGAAGCAATATGAATTGCTTCGGGAAACTTTGCTTCGGGATTCCTGAATTGGCTCAGTAATGCTGGGCCAATTTGGGACTCTCGAATAGTTCCAAATCAGGTCCGACTGGGATTAAAAACCTGAATTGGAAACCCAAAGCACACATCTCTATTAAGTAGTATTCTGGGAACGACGAAAAGAGCTGATTAGGAAATAATCCCCATTTCGTTATAGGATGCTTCTTCAGGACACTTGTTGGGGAAACAAACATTGACTCCAGTGCTGTACCTTCAGTTGGAAATCCTTCCCTTTGTTGCAGTCCAGACCTGCTTGGGAGGTACATTACCCATCCCTGTTAGTGACTGGCAGATTGACCCTGAGGGAGAGCAACCGTTCCATGTGAAAGGGGAGCAGCAGTGAATGGTGAGAGGTGACAATGTCACTTGTCTGTGAGAACACAGTTCACTCTGTATGCTCTGAGGAGGGCAGGAGAGAAGCTTCTTCACCACAAAGGAGAGCTCTAGCCAGATTGTCGCCGTCTTGATCCAGTACTCCAAAGGATAGGTGCTGGGCAATTCATAGAGCTCTGTGAGGTACTCTCCAACCATGTTATCTGCCAAATCATCTTTCCTGTGCCTCCCAGTCCCATTGGAGCCATGTGCCTGCCCCAAGGCATCCAGAAAGAATGACTGTGGGCACTAATGGGGGGGGGCTTTCCTCCCCTGGTTAAGGTGATACTGAGAGTTGGCTTGCCATCTTCACCTTTGTGCTCCTCATCCATGGGGAGGATACCCCTTGCTGCCTGCACTTGCTTCACCTCTCTGCAGAGGTAGTTTTTCTATAAGGGGAGAGCATTGGCTGCCAGGGCAGCCATATCCTTGAAGCAAGGGTCACACATGATTACCAGCATGTAGACCCTGTCCCTGATGAAAAACTGGAGCCAATTGTTCACACCCTCTTTCAGCCTCCTCATCACTGCTGGAAGCAGGAGAGCATGGTCTTGCCTTGGGTCACCCAAGAATTTGTCTAGCTTCCTCTAGAGCTCCAGCCCCAAGGGAATGATGTGGCCCACACTACTCATGTCACTGCAGAGTGCCTTAGTGAAGCATTTGAAGGGCTTCAGGACATGCATCATTTGGGTGAGGGTGTCCCACTGCAGTGCAGTGAGGTTCCTCTGCCCACAGAAAAAGCAGTGTTACTCCTCCAAGTACAGAAGTTAAGCAGATGGAAGAGTAGCATGGCCTAGGCCATGTCACCATTACCCCCTTGCACTATTACAGAGCTTCCCCCCTCATCTCCAAAGGAGTTAAATTAAAGGAACATTTCTGAAACCAACAGGCAGGGAAGGTAATGCTCCTAGAACCCAGTTGGCAGGGAGACAATGCCATTGCCCAGGAAGTGCCAAAAATGCACTCACACACCACATACATCCCTCTTCCCACCAATGGGTTTAATAAGGGCTGAGTCTCTCCTCTTGAGATCCAATTGGTTGGTAGACTTTCTGTCAAGGAAAACAGGATGCTGCCAAGCCAGCTGCTTGCCCGCACTGCTGCTGCATGAGTGAGAACCTAAACAAAACACCCAGGCTTTTGTGGGGAGGGGACTTGTTATAGAGTCGTTTCCCAGATTTCACTAACTGTTCCAGAAGCTGTTTTGATGAAACTAATTTGAAGTGTATTTCCAGCTTATTTTTTTCATTTTGCACACCTCTATCAAGCTTAGTATCCAATGGAGGATCCAACTATGATGCAAGGTCCAAATCCAAAATGTAAAAAGCCGGGCCATGTTTTGTGCATCATATAATGGTCTGAGCAGCGTACAGAACAAATCTTGTCTTCTGACACTGAGGGAAAAGATTCTGTTCCCATTAACAAGGTGACCAAAAATAGCCAGAAAGGATTATTCTCTCTCTACTTGGAAACAAAAGAACCAGAATTGGGGAGTAGACGTGGACTCGAACTGTATCAGCGCAATGTAATTGCTGTTCATCCTAGAAGGGAAGAAACCAGAGATAATGAGATATTATGAGATAATGGGAATGTTAATTATGATCGGTAGATCTTGTTGATGTGGTAAGTGGATATGTGAATGACAGCAAAGAAGGTCTTGTGTGAGGAAAAGCCCACTGATGACATTCCTGAAGTCTCCCGGTTGTGGAGTAATCATCTCTAAGTTCTAATCCTTGGGTGAGACACAGTCTCAAGTTTTTCTTCCTCCTGGCTTGTCCCAGAGCACTCTTAGTGAATTAATATGGAGTAGTGAACCTAAAACAGGTAGAAACTTTGTACAAATAGAGATGGTGGGAGACAGTGGTATAGTATATAACAAAAATACCTCCCCTTCCTTCCTTGAAGTCCTTCACACATTCACAAAACCCACGGACAGGCAGAAGATGATGAACATACCTGCTGATGTCCCTGTGTTCAACATCAACACTGGCTCAACTTCCCCAGTTTTTTACAAGGCTAAATACGCTTGTCTTTTCAGATACTTCAAAGAAAATAAAACACTCCTAATCCTGCTTTTTGAGAGGCAATGCCAATGTTTCTACTCTATAGGGATAATATCATACAGGAGCCAACAACATATTCCCCCCCCCCCCCACACACACGCACACCAAATATAAGTTTGTCTCTTGCAAAAGGGCTGATTGTACTTCTGGGAGCTAATTTCAGTTTTTCCCAAGTACTCAAGGAAGTACTACAGAAACTGCAAAATCAATTTGACCAGAGACCATAATAGACTAAAAAAAAAGGAACATCAGTACCATGGGAGATAACTCTGCAACACTTCTATTTTAAACAACAACAACAACAACTATCTTCTGTATGTAACCTAAATCCAGGCTGTACATTTGGTGAAATCCAAGTACTTCAAATCAGATGATTTGTGGATTGGGCTGCATGATGAACCTAAGTTAGCTTTCTGTCATCCTGTACTATAGGAAATATATTTTTGGAAGCTGATTTTAGCAGTGTTGGAAGTTAATTTCTACTCTTCTCAGTTCCTCCCCCAATCTCATATGGGCCTTTCACACTGTAGCTAAATTCTTGTCTTTCTGTCATTATGCTTGGCTGTCATTCAAACTGAAATGTCCCAAACATAAATTTGCATTTGAGCTTTGTATAAAGATTAAAAGAGACCAACCTTCCACTACCACCACCATCACCAAGGCATTAGCATTCAGCTGTTTACAAATATGCATACAAAGGAAGTAAAAGTGCATTTACCTGGATTAATCTAATGGGATTGTCTTTCAATTGCCATTGTTCAGTAGACAGTTGTCAATAAAATTACTGGTAAATCATGCATCAAAGCCCATGGGGCAACAGAAACACACAGCAATTGAAGTTTGACCATTTACTGACATTTATCAAATCAAAGGACCTTAACTGGATGTTCTCTGCAGAAACATGAATTTGCTTCCTATTTTAGAATGGTGCTTTAATGCAAGGCCTTCCTATTAGCTTGCCTCTGAGACACCAAAATTTTCCACTGAAAGTTTCTAAAACAGGAGTAACAATAGGCATCAAAGCCAGAGTTGGAAACTGATCATTTGCCTGTTAATAAAAAGACTACCACTGAGGATATTTTCTCTTCTGAATCTGATATCTAATAAAAAAAACTTTGCATTGCAGCTAAGCTAAAGTTAATCAGATCTCATCATCTTTATTCCAAAACTCCAGAAGCTCCAACCACATACAGTGCTGCTTAATTGAGATGTTAAATTGGGTAGTGGTTATCTATGTTAGCAAATTAATCCATTATGAATTGCACATCCCTTTCCCCACTTCTCCCCATTGTTCTGATGGATTTGATTAACCCAGTCTTTGCTATGCATGAGGATGGGATGCAGAGGGAAGATTTCTGCTGAAAAATTGAAGGGTACCGTAAAACATTAAGCTGCAAAAAAAAAAAAAAAACCCCTGGTGTGTCCTGAAGAACCTTTGCATCTCCAAGGAAATACGAGCATTTCTAAATGTCTTTATCTGAAAAATTGACTTTTGGTATTCTGAATAACACAAGGTTTCTGCCCTTTAGAATCACTACCAGAAAGTTAATGAGTACAGTATTAATCTGCTTAAAGAAATTTCAGGGCACTTTTTGGAAGCAACTAATAACGTTATTCCATAATTTCCCTTCTGTCATTTTACTTCAGATATTAAATGACATTTGTGTACCCAGGTTTTCCAGACAACTATAACCAAGTTTTCTACATATGGGGAAGATGATCAGTCAGACTTTTTAGGGGACAAATGACCAGATATATCTTACTGTATACAAGAGACATCAGCAACTGATAAATATTTGTACGGATGACTGAATTCTCAACATCTGCAGAGTGCTTCTGCTACAGTAAGACATAAATCTCCATAATGCAGATTTATGGGATATCTTTATGTATTGTGGTGAAAGTGCGATGTCCCTGCTTCTAGTTCTAGAGCAAGACTATAAGCGGCTTCTAATATAATATCTGACAAGTAGCCTGACACCATCATTTTACAACCTTTTGAGACTGTGAGACAGACACTGATAATGCATTTGTGTGTGCCCTTCATGGAGGAGGGGGCCCTGGGGGGGCAGGTTGCAACAAAGTTAGCTCCCCTCCAACCCTATGAACTCTATAAGGGCTGGTCTGTATTGTGTGGCTTGAGATAAAACTGATCTGTGCTTGCACAGCCAGTACTCAGTTCATTTGCACCATGCCAATGGATGATGAGAGACTAGAAAACATACGACTCTGGCTGAGCCTTCCTGATTGGGCAGCAACCTGCAGCCCTTATCTCCCAACTCCTCGGCAGGGTTACTCTAATCAAACCAGAACAATCTGTCTGAGCAAGTAGCGGAATGTATGAGTGTGCAGCAGCCTCAGTCAAATCACCCATACTGGAGTCATTTTTATTTCACTGCTTTACCATTGATAGCTCATGGGTTCAGTCCTGCCTCAAACTCTCCACTTTTCTATCCTACAGTTGCTTAATAACTAACAAAGTACTTTGCACATATTCATAAGGCATTGTTAAAATATCATTTCTCAGTTTCAGAAGGCCATGCTACCCAGGAAACACAACTGTTTCAGAGATGTGATGTGACCAGGTAAAAATCAATTTTGAGCCCCTCACCAGTTCTGTCTCTCATTTATGACCCTGCTGTTCATTTTTTCCCTTTTTGCCTGTTTCTTTTTCCTTCTCTCCCTTTTTCACGCGCTTTTCCACATAGAAAGTGTATGTATGAGCTGCTGCTGAATCCCTAGAGAAAGGCAAAAAAGCTCTAGGATCTCTGGCCTGGAGGAAAATTCCATTCTGACCCCAAAATAGCAATAGGCATTACCCTGGGTGGGCAAGAAAAGTCTAGCACTGGCTCATCCTTCTTGCCCTCCCTCTCCTAATTTACCTAAATTCATATTGAGTCATAGAATCATCATAATTACTGTTAGGTGGCCATCTAGCCACTTCTTAAATACCTCCAAAGAAGGAGAGTTCACCATCTCCTGAAAATGCTGTTCCACTGAGAAACTGTTCTGTCAAGTTCTTCTTAATGTTTAGCCAAAAACTCTTCTGATTTAATTTTAACCCATTGTTTCTGGTCTGACCTGTTGGGACAACAGAAAACAACTTCACTCTATCCTCTATGTGATGGCCCTTCACATACTTGAAGATGGCTATCATATCATCTCTCATTCACTTCCTCTCCAAGCTGAACGTATCTAGCTCCCTCGACCTTTCCTCATAGGACTTGGTTTCCATACCTCTCACCATCTTTGTTGCTCTCCTTTGCACACGTTCCAACTTGCCAACATCCTTCTTAAACTGTCGTGCCCAAAACTGAACACAGTACTTTGTGTGAGGTCTAACCAGAGCAGAGTAAAGTGATATCATCACTTTGCATGATCAGGACGCTATACTTCTTCCAATACAGCCTAAAATCACATTTGCCTTTTTAGCTACTGCATCACACTGCTGACATGTTCAGTGTATGATCTACTAAGATCCCCTAGATCATTTTCACATGTACTGCTGTCAAAAACAGTCTCCCCCATCCTATAAGTATGCCTTTGATTTTTTTCTACCTAAATTCAGATCTTTACATGTATCTCTATTGAATTTCATTTTGTTAGTTTTACCCCCGTTTTCCAGTTTGTCAACATCCTGAATCTTGATTCTGTCTTCTGTTGTCTTTGCAACCCCTACCAATGGAGTATCATCTGCACTTTTAATAAGCATCCCCTCTATTCCTTCATCCAGGTCATTTACAAAAGACGTTGAACAACACAGGGCCCAGGACAGATCCCTGGGGCACTCCACTTGCCTCTCCTCTCCAGGAGGATGAGGAACCATTTATATGCATTCTTTGGGTGCTATCTGTCAATCAGTTTCAAATCCACCTAACTAGAGGTGGGCACAGACCAGGAAAACCCCACAGACTGCTGGCCTGTGGTCTGTTGGTTTTCACGGACCACGAACTTTTCACGGACCAACCTAGTTCACGGAGAGGTTCATCGGTCCATGGTCTGTCACTTCCAGCAATCCTGGCTCTGCCCCCTTCACACCCAGAATGCCCAAACTCACAGAGAATCTTCCGTGGCCTCTCCTCCAGCCACCCTCCAAGTTTGGTCAAGATTGCATTTCAGACGTCCAAGTTACAGACCCACAAAGCGGCCACCCCAGGAAACTTCCGGTAGATACAAGGAGTTGCAAATGCCAATTCCCTAGGCAATGGCTGGGAAGGTGTGTGTGTGGTGAGTGAAAGGGCTCTTCCCTCCCGTTTTCTGTTTGATTTTGCCTCATTGCAACTTTTTGGTGCTGCTAGCCAATACAAGACAATTGTTAGCAACACAAAAAAGGCTCTCCAGAAAAATGCAAGCAGATCCTCAAAAACAAGATCAGGAATACACAATGAATCAACCTCTTAAGTATACATTTTTTTACATTTACTCTTAAAGTGACTAGGATCTTTTACAAAGCATTATATATTTGAAACCAGAATAAATATAATTTCATCAAAATTACATAGAAAAATAGACATATATATATACAAATAAATAGCCTCCATTCACAAATACAAACAGCTGATAACTCACGTGATAGACAAAAATACAATCTATACAAATTGTATACTTAAGAGGTTGGCTGTGGTGGATGAGAAAGAAGCAGGAAAAGGGAACTTTCAAGGAAGGAGAAAAGGAAATATCTTTATAAGCATCTGCCCTGGGGCTTTCAAACACATTCCCCAAAGAAAATAATGGCCTTCAAACTCCAGAACCTGAAAAACCATATGGATCTCAATCCCGAACCAGTAGTGTCCTACCTGAAAATCAGCAATCACAGTAACAAGCCCTCCCCGGCCAAATTCAAAAATATAATAAAATTTTTCTCTAGTCCTGGAGTTCATTTAGCATCGGAATGATCTGTTTCTCCTGTTTTCCAAAGTCGTAATCTGAGAGTGGAACTACAAGTGACAAAAGGCACAGGTTGGACACTTGTCAGCTTCCCTCAAGTTTTGATGGGAAATGTAGGCATCCTAGTCTTGCAGCTTGGCTCTCCAACTGCTCTCCAATGGACTTTTCAACTGTCACTTGTCCAACATTCCGCCAAGCTGCCTACATTTCCCATCAAAACTTGAGGGAAGCTGACAAGTGTCCAACCTGTGCCTTTTGTTACTTGTCGTTCCGCTCTGAGTAACTCCTTCAGATGCCTCTCTTCAGATGCTGGTTAAAAGGGACAGGGCCTTTTCTAAGATGGCTGAAGTTGTGGAATGTCCTCTCCGGAGACTGTCACTTCGCACCTAGTCTTTCTTGTTTTTGTCAAAGAGTTGAATCTGTTTAGTTATGCAATCCTTTGGTGGAAGGAAATATACCATTATTTTTTCTTCTATCTTTCATCTGTTGCTTAAATATCTTGCTGTTTATTTGCTTAGTTTAAATTTGTTTTATATTTACTTCTGAGAGCATTCTTAAATGTTCATGATAGCTGCTCTGAAAACTGTACTATCCAGAACTCCAGCAGAAATGTTTTAAATAACAAAGAGATTTCATTAATGTATTTAAAATATGTGTATGCTCACCTTTCTACTGAAGAACTTAAGATCCAAGACATTAAAAATAATTCGGCTCTCCCAGCCGCGGCTCGCCGCGTAAGCTGGGAGCCGGCAATTGGAGCCCTTGGAAGGAGAAGGAGGCAGACTCCCTCCCTCTCCATCCGGGTTCTGGGAAGGGGCGGAGCTTGGCGCTTTTGTGCACGTTCTGCCCCTTCCCGGCGTCAGATTTTTCAAGCGCTCGGAGTTGGAGGACTTGCTCCGTGCTCCGGCGCTTTGCAGCACAGCAGCAGGGAGCTTGGCCGGGCCGGCTGGGCCTGCTGCGGGCTGTGCACGGCCCGGAGTTGTGGAGCCGCCGCCGTGGTAACGGCGGCGGAGTGTGTGGGGCGCCGCCGCCGCGGTATCGGCGGCTCGGCGCGGCGCGGATCTTTTCGGGCCCGGGGGCTTTGGTGGGCTAGCCATTTCGGGGCTGTCACTACAGCAATTGGCCCTAGTGGGCCTGGCTTTGCCCGTGGCACTACCCTTGCCTGGTGGGCTTTTCGGACCCGTTAGGGGCTCCCCCCCGGGGCTATTATTCCCCCCATCACCCCTCCCCCATTGCTGTAGGCCGTTGGCTTCTTGTAGGGGGGGTCATTTGGCTGGGTGTGTGTGGCTGATACCACCTGGTGGGTGTTAGCCGCACTGCAGGTGACTCCTGTTGCTGGGGAAAGTTGTGCGACATCTTTAGGGGAGTGTGGTCACTGCAGCCTTGGCTTGTTACTGGGGAGGTTGGGCGACTCCTATTGGAGAGAGCTGTAACTGCTCTGACAAGGGCTTCTGGTGACACCTACTGGGACGAGGCTGATACTTTTGTTTCTTGTACTTCACCTTGAGCCTGCTAAAGCATGCCACCCAAAAAGGGAGGGGGCCCTTCCAAGGGCAAACAGCCGGTGAAACGGCTTGCACCCAAGAAACCTCCTCCAACTCTGTCCTCATCGGATGATGAGGATGGCCCTAGTAGGCAGGAGTTGATGGAGCGCATGGCCGCTCTGGAAAAAAGGGCAGCGGGTTTGGCAGTGGGTGGAGATTTACCTCAGCCACGTAGGGGTGCGAAACGAGTCGCAAAAGTGGGATTTAACAAAGAATTTGCCTCTCGTCTGTTGGCACTAGAGAAGATGACAGCCCTGAGTACAGGGGAACCTAGCTCCAGTCATCATCATCATCCTACTGCGCCTGAAGCGGAAGGAGAAGGCTATCTGCCTGGGCCTGGGGACTGTGGACAGGTGGCTGTGGCGGTGGACTCTCCTCTGGCTGAAGGTACGGAATATCAGGCGCACTTGCACACACACCAGAACGCTGTTTGGCCGTGGGGGGCTGGAGGGCAGTCCACTCCTTCTGGGGTGTCGCTTCCTTCCACCTCTGGCGGTTATAACGCACAAGTTTGGCCCCCATTAGGACAGCCCATTTGGCCTACGTGTGCCAGTGGCTCCTTGTGCCAGCAGTTGCCGTCAGGGGCCGCTGCCTGGGACGGGCAGGGGCATAATTCATCGAGCACTGGTTGGCCCTATGGTTACGGGACTCAGCCTGGCCTGCCCCCCTATGGGATGCAAGGATTTGGTGTGGTTCCGTATAGGGCCCTACCTACGGGGGATACGGCGCTGCCATTGGGGGATCACCTGACGCAGGCCACCCGTGAGAAGATTTTGCGGGGAGAATATGTTGATGTCTTTACCCTTCTCTTCAGGGAACTGGAGAAGAAGGATAAAGATGATCTTGAGGATAGGGACAAGGAGCGGATCCGCCGGAGGCGGATCGATAGAACCTGGGCCCATTGGCTTCCAGGGTTTTTGGTGTATGCGGGTGTTCTGGCCAGGGCGCAGCCGCATAGGGCCCTTCCCCTGTTTCAATACATGAACATTATTTACAGGGGTTATACTGATTTTGAGGGTGGGGCCTGGCTGCGCTACGATGAGGAATTTCGAATGCGGGCCGCCTTAACCCCTAGTTTGCCGTGGGATCAGATTTGGGTCCAGCTTTGGGTCCAGGTCATGACTCCTTCAAAGTCAACGGTGGGGGATAGGACCGATAGCGGTCATTTGATTATCAAGCCAGTTCAAGGTTTGGGTCCCCGCACCCCTGCGGGGCAGCTGGTTCAATCACGGCTGCTCTGCTGGGACTTCATGTCCAAAGGGGTCTGTTTTAAGCGAGCATGTAAATTCCGGCACGAGTGCCCCACTTGTGCTGGACCCCATGCCCACTCTGCCTGTCCCAAGGGACGGCAGGGTGGCCAGGGAGGAAAGCGATTTGGGGGCGGCGGCGGCCAGCAGCCTGGTGCTGGCAAAGGGTCCCAGCCCGGTAAGGCTGAGGGTACTTGAGGAATGGCTTCAGGTCTACCCGCGGCGTCGGGACGCTGAGTATTTAATTTCGGGTTTTAAGTTTGGATTTCGTATTCCGTTTCACGGCCTTAGGACACCTTTCATGGCAGCCAACCTTAAATCAGTGGCTGGCATGGAAGATGTGGTGCGTGGTAAGATATTAAAGGAATGTGCTGAGGGTAGGGTATTGGGCCCTTTTGATGCCCCCCCTGTCCCGTCCCTCAGGGTTTCTCCTTTAGGGGTGGTGCCGAAGAAGGCGCCGGGGGAGTTCCGCCTCATTCATCACCTCTCTTTCCCAAGAGGGGGCTCGGTGAATGATGGCATACCCGAGGAACTCTGTTCAGTGCATTACACCTCCTTTGACCAAGCAGTCAAAGTGGTGCGACGCTGCGGGGTGGGAGCCGAGATGGCAAAGTGCGACATCAAGTCTGCCTTTCGCCTGCTCCCCGTTCACCCGGGAGACTTTGATCTCCTGGGTTTTGCATTTGAGGGCAAGTTCTATATGGACAGGGCCCTACCCATGGGGTGCTCCATATCTTGCTCTGCATTTGAGCGCTTCAGTTCCTTTTTGGAATGGGAGTTGCGTCGCCGCTGTGCCTGCAAGGACACCTGTCACTATTTAGATGATTTTATGGTGTCTGGGCCTGCGGGTTCGGGGCAGTGTGCCCGGCTGTTGGCAGCCTTTACTGAGCTTGCTGAGGAGCTAGGGGTCCCCTTGGCCCATGAAAAAACGGAGGGACCGTCGGTGATCCTGACGTTTTTAGGTATCGAGCTCGATACCATGCAACAAACTCTGCGGTTGCCACTAGAGAAGGTGGCAGACCTTAGAGCGAGACTGGAGGACTGCTTGAGTAGGGACAAGATGTCCCTCCTTGAGTTGCAGCAGTTAGTTGGCCATTTAAATTTTGCTTGCAAGGCCGTTGTGCCCGGCAGGCCCTTTCTCAGACGGCTGTGCGATGCTATGGGGAACTTACGGTTACCTCATCATCGCTTACGAATTAATAAAGGTATGCGGGAGGACCTGCTAGTCTGGAAGGAGTTCCTTGCCGCATTCAACGGGGTGACTTTCTGGAGGGAGGATTTGTTGCTAGAAGCTGAACTCCAAGTCACCTCTGATGCCTCCGGTTCCACTGGTTTCGGAGTCTTTTTTAGGGGGCATTGGTGTGCTGACCAATGGCCCTCTGATTGGGTGGCCCAGGGATTGTCCAAAGACCTTACGTTTTTGGAGTTTTTTCCCATGGTAGTGGCGCTTTGGCTGTGGGGGTCTCAGTTGGCAAACCACGCTGTCCACTTCTGGTGTGACAACTTGGCGGTGGTACACGTAGTCAACACCATGACCTCCAGATCCCCCAGGGTGATGCGGCTGGTGAGGGCCTTTGTACTTAAATGCCTTCAGCTGAACATACTTTTTAGGGCTAGGCACGTTCCAGGCGTTAGCAATGGTGTGGCAGACGCTTTGTCTCGCCAACAGATGGAACGATTCTGGCAGCTTGCCCCTTGGGCCGACAGGCAGCCCGCGAGGATGCCATGGGAGCTGTGGGAGCTTGGACGGCGGAGGTAGATAGAGCAATCCAGCTGTCCATTGCTCCTAGCACACGCCGGGCCTACGACCGTGCGGTAGGACAGTTTCATCAGTTTAGGTCATCAGCCAACCTCCAGCATGTTTGGCCCGTTCCGCAGGAACATTTACTGCACTTTTGCGTCGTGCAGAGGGACAGGGGACTTGCAGTTAAATCTATTAGGGGCCAACTGGCCGCTCTGGCTTTCGCCAGCAAATCACGGGGCTTAGCGGAATTTACAGGGGCCTTTAGGATTAGGAAAGTGCTGGAGGGATGGTCTAGGGAAAAAAGGACGCCCTCTGACCCTAGACAACCCATATCTCCTTCGGTCTTGCGGGGACTTGGGGCGGCATGGGCTGAAGTGTGCTCATCCAGGTTTGAGCATAAACTCTTCCATGCAGCAGCGTTAACTGCATTTTTTGGGGCCCTGCGAGTTAGTGAGTTGGTTGCTTCATCGCGCTCTGATTTATCGGGTAGGGCCTTGATGGCCAGGGATATTAAATTTGTGGGAGACAACGTCTCCATTTGCATTAGGAGGTCTAAGACGGACCAGCAGCAGCGCGGAATCACCTTCCACTTGGGCCCTTGTTCTGAGGCGGGCTTGTGCCCGGTTAAAGCCCTCAAGGAATACACCGCACTTAGGGGTGATGCCCAGGGGCTGTTGTTCTTACACGAGGACCAAGCTCCTTTGACCAAGTATCAATTTTGGACAGTAACTGAGAGGGCACTCAAGAAACTAGGCTTGTCGGGGGTCAAATTCGGCACTCATTCCTTTCGGATTGGTGCGGCCTCCACGGCAGCAGTTTTGGGATACCCCCCTCAGGCTATTCAGAAAGTGGGTAGGTGGCGGTCGAGAGCTTTCAGGTCTTATGTCTGACCCCTACAGCAATTTTAAATGGCGAACTAATTGCTCTTTCTCCAGGTGCCGTGTCGGGCCATGAGAGGAGGAGGATCCTGATATGTGGCCACAGCATGGTGTTTTGGGCGGCCAATCAAGCTAAGAACACGCCGATTGGATCCCAGTTGGGCCTGAGTGCTGTGGCCACAGTGGAGTGGCAGGGACAGCGGGGCCTCAGGTGGCCGGGCCTCTTGCCTCTCCTGTTTAGGGGGCGGTTGCAGCCGCCCCCGCACATTGTGGTCATCCACCTGGGTGGGAATGACCTTGGCATGGTACAGGGTAAGGCCCTGTCAGTGCAAGTAGCAGTGGACCTAGCATACATAAACGACCGATGGCCTGGTGTGCTGGTTATATGGTCCGAGATGCTACAACGTCGAGTTTGGCGGGAGGCTTTGAATCCCAAGGCTATTGAGAGGGCCCGCCGTAAGACCAACCATGACATCAGGAAGGCCTTGGGGCAGGGCTTGGGCATTTATCTGCCACACCCCAGGATTAGGGCCGAATTTGCCAACCTCTACAGAGGAGATGGTGTCCATATGTCACCTGAGGGCAATGAGTTATTTTTAGATGACCTGCGGCAAGGGCTTCGGGTGGCGCTAGGCCACCTGTGGGGCGCGAGGGTCTAAGCAGAGGCTTGACCCTTGCGTTGGCAGGAGTTTTTGGGAATAGGGTGCGGGCTGGTGAGCCCCTGTGGCATTCCCCAAGGTTGGGGAACAGGGTCTGCTGTTAGGGCGGTATGCATGGGCGGCTACCGTCAGGGAGGGCAGACGCCTGAGGGGATCCCCGGGAACAAGACCTCACCTCATGCTTGGCGGCTGGGGCGCAACAGGTGCTTGAGTGGGATCCCAGGGCCTAGCTGGCCGGGTTGCAGCCATTCAGGAGATGGCCTACACCCGGGGCATTGGGGGCTCGCCCAGACAGGCAAGGCGGTGGTCAGGTGCTGACCCCAGGGCTTGACCTGTACCGCTCAGTTAGCCCTTGCCGAATGTTATTGTTATGGTCATTTAATAAACGGCCCTTTTATCCAAGCCTGTGTCTGTCTCTTACTTCCGACTGGGGGTACAATTCGGCTCTCCCAGCCGCGGCTCGCCGCGTAAGCTGGGAGCCGGCAATTGGAGCCCTTGGAAGGAGAAGGAGGCAGACTCCCTCCCTCTCCATCCGGGTTCTGGGAAGGGGCGGAGCTTGGCGCTTTTGTGCGCGTTCTGCCCCTTCCCGGCGTCAGATTTTTCAAGCGCTCGGCCCACCCACCTCACCCTGTTTTTAGTGCAGGAATAGCCGGCTGCTATTTATGGGCCAGGTAGGAATTTTTTCCCTCCTTCCCTGATTGGCGTTGTGGAAGGGGGGTTTTTCGCCTACCTTGCACTAATGGCGGTGGTATGAGTATTGTTGGGTTTAGCCGTCGGTGATAGTGGCAGGAGTTTTTGGGAATAGGGTGCGGGCTGGTGAGCCCCTGTGGCATTCCCCAAGGTTGGGGAACAGGGTCTGCTGTTAGGGCGGTATGCATGGGCGGCTACCGTCAGGGAGGGCAGACGCCTGAGGGGATCCCCGGGAACAAGACCTCACCTCATGCTTGGCGGCTGGGGCGCAACAGGTGCTTGAGTGGGATCCCAGGGCCTAGCTGGCCGGGTTGCAGCCATTCAGGAGATGGCCTACACCCGGGGCATTGGGGGCTCGCCCAGACAGGCAAGGCGGTGGTCAGGTGCTGACCCCAGGGCTTGACCTGTACCGCTCAGTTAGCCCTTGCCGAATGTTATTGTTATGGTCATTTAATAAACGGCCCTTTTATCCAAGCCTGTGTCTGTCTCTTACTTCCGACTGGGGGTACAATGTAAAGCTCCAATATACTCCTCACAAGAAAAGAAGCCCCATAAGAGGCCTCTTTCCTAGATATTCCCACCATTCATAGAAGTTACTGAATGTTTTTGACATATTTGAGTTTATTTTTAGGCACTTTTATCCTACACTGTAAGTGGCTTATGAACACCCTCCCCCGCAACACACACACAAAACAGAAAACAATCAAATCCTACAAATATTTAAATGAAAGTTAACTAACAACAATCCTACCTACCACCAACAGACTAATCCACAGAGTGGAGGAAGAGCAGAATAACCAGTAAATAATTTCCCCAGGTACTTCCTGACTTCCAGAAGGCAGCTTCCCTTTATACTTCCAGGGGCTGGAGGAAAGGGGTAGAACAGATAGTAACAAGTCTGCCCTTGATGGAACAATCTTACCCCAATCCTACCCAGGCATGAATTCTTCTTTTCCCTCTTCTTCACCCTGAGATGTTATGAAGAGGAAAGGGTCTGTTATCAATGGGAAAAATATGCATTGCTGGTTATTTTTGTAGTTCTAAAGTTAAACAGTAATTCATTAAAATTAGGCTGGTCATATTTCCCATGAAGACTACATAGTTCATTTTAATTACATATTTTGCTATCATTTAGGCAGGTCTCAGTGTTTCAGGCTCACACTGTTTATTGACCACACCATTTTAATTACCGTTGCTATGCTGGTTTCATATTGATTATGGCAATTAAGTGGCTGGCTAGCACATCCTGCATTTGTCAGATGGAAAGAGGCAATTGAAATGGCAGGTACAAACACTGAAACTTACATGTGGGCACAAGCACACATTAAAATCTGGCACAACAGGAAATCAATGCAGACCTGGAAAGTATGGGAGAGACTAACACAGGTGTATCAGCAGTAAACAAAGGATTTATTTTGAACTATTTATTTAACTTTTACACATTTAACAGTCATTATATGTATGTATGTGTGTGTGTGTGTGTGTGTACATATATACACACACATATAATGATTACAATTTGTAGCTAATTAAAAAAAACAACGATTGATTGGGAGGTCCTAAGTCAAAATGAATGCAGTTGCCTATAATCGGTTCTTAAAGTGGACTGGGATGGTGTAGGATGCCATCCTTTCCAGACATATTTGGACCTATTAAAATTCTTTTCTAATGACTGAAAATCATCCAAGTGTGGAGGAAAAAGTCAATAAGAAAACATGTCATGCTTATATTTGTTTTCGCAAGGATGGTTGGTAATGGTCTTTGTTCCAGTTGTGGTTTGCTTCAACTGCTGGAGAGAGGCTAGATGTGAATAACATGGGTCCTAGTCCATCTAGGTTAATCTAGGCAAGAGTTACTTATGAATAGGGATCCCAGATATTCACCGGTTTACCTGCTCGGGCCACCCAGAGATTGCCTACCATGAGCAGGCAAAAATAAATTATGAAAATGAAACCACAATCATGAAAGAAACAGTAATAAAATAAAACCATATAAAGCAACCCAATAACAAAATAGTCCCTTTAGGAATTAATAACAAAAAATGAAAGAAATGAAACAAACTCCCATGCACAAGTCCTTGAAGAGTAGCAAGCAGTTAGGCCTGGGCAGGGCCGGTGCCAGAGTTTCTGGCGCCTGAGGCCGGGGGCAGCTTCAGGGCTGTTGCCACCCCCATGCACGCGTGCAAAGTGCCTGCACATGCACACACACCCCCGGACTCCGTGACGATGTCACTGCGTGCCCCATTGACATAGCAGGCAGCTGGGATGGCATGCGGGTGGCCTCCTAGCCCTTCCGCTCAGTTGCCCCATGCCACCCCAGCCACCAGCCACGCCTGGCCCACAGCTGTGTGCAGGCGGTGGCAGCACAGGGCAACTGAGTGGGAGGGCTGGGAGGCTGCCTGCTTAGACTGCCCCATGCTGCTGCCATCAGCATGTGCTCCCAGCCGGGTGCAGCAGCTGCGGGTCAGGCATGGCAGGCAGCCGGGATGGCGCATGGGCGGCTTCCCAACCCTCCCGCTCAGCCACCAACGCTGCCACCGCCAGCTCCACCAACAGTGAAAATGACTCTTTAAAGATTGCATAGCACACCTTAAGAGAGAGTAGATGTTAAGCTCTTTGATTTTTGTATTAAAGTGACATACTTTTGTATATTGTTATACTGTGCATTTTAAGAATTTGATTGTATTCGTGGTTGAGTCATTTTTTTAGATTTCTGCAAACCTGGGGCTTTTCTCAGGTTTGTAGAAAGATCTGTCTTGTATCTCCATTACCCCAGTCTCTAGATTTAAGTATCCACAGATCTAGCTCAGATTTATTAGCTAAAATAGGCAGGCCTCATGGAAACAAGTGGCTTGCTGCTTCTTACCAAAAATCCTGTCAACAATCACAAAAAGAAATAGTTGGAAGTCTTCCTACTATCGAGATGAACCCAAGAAAACTTTCAGAAATTGTATTGCAATCAAAGTGGCATCTAAGTTGGATTGGATGCAAGTGACTTCATCCTTAAGTGATTAGCAATAAGAGTTACCAAGGTTTCTCATATGGACATGTAATACAACAGACTTCTTACCACTCAGAATAGCTCTGGCTGGATGGTAGTTTCTAAATGAAATGGACCTGGAAAAATTTCTCTTGATGTCACCACTGCTGCCACCCAGTAGGTGCAAAAAAAAAAAGCCTCCAGTTTGCATTTGAATTTTCTCCATTTGCATTCAAATCATATTTATTTACCATTTCATCACTGTGCACCAGGTAAACACCAAGGCAAACAGTATTAGCTTATAAAGTGGCAACTGTTGCCTTAAAAGCAAATGGCATGTCTCTTCCCCAAAAGCCACCCAGTGCTGGCTTCATTCCCACTGTTCAGGTGTTTCTTTCCAGCTCCACCAAAGAAGACAAGGTATCTTTAATAGCTAGCAGTCACCAACCATCAAAAGTCATGTTCATTTAACCCAGCATCTTTTAGCCACCAGTGCTAATTTATACCAGCTATTATCCTAAACAGTGCCCTGAACTGGATAGCCCAGGTGAGCCTGATCTCATCAGATCTCAGAAGCTAAGCAGGGTTGGCCTTGGTCAGTAATTGGATGGGAGACCTCCAGAGAAGACCAGGATTGCAGAGGCAGGCAATGACAAACCTCTTCTGATAGTCTCTTGCCATGAAAACCCTGTCCGGGATTGCCATAAATCAGCTATTACTTGAGGGCACCACTCACACACATACTGTACTGTAACCACAGCTTAGAAAGCCTTAGTATCTGTGTAGTCAGAACTATGTACTGTCCCTTTAACAATTGGTACTCATGGGAATTGTAGTCCCCCTTCAATATAGAAGTTTATTGTAGGCTTCCTGTGAAGGTGTTAAAAACTTGATGGTCCTCTTCCTCCCTTTGTTTGGGACGCTGCTCCTCAAGCAAGGATGCGACAGTTATAACGAATTTACCGCTTGTCTACAACAAATCTGGACCAATAAAGATGTATCTTGCTTATGTTTGAACCATGCTGCATTCACTGGCTAAAACTGTGAGTAAGGATCCCTTTTACGATCTGGGTTGAGAAAGGCAGCGCGTTGAACTATCTGGAAGCCAGCATCTTTCCCAGCTGCTTCCAGAATAGTAAATTCGTTAACAGTTATAACGAATTTACCGCTTGTCTACAACAAATCTGGACCAATAAAGATGTATCTTGCTTATGTTTGAACCATGCTGCATTCACTGGCTAAAACTGTGAGTAAGGATCCCTTTTACGATCTGGGTTGAGAAAGGCAGCGCGTTGAACTATCTGGAAGCCAGCATCTTTCCCAGCTGCTTCCAGAATAGTAAATTCGTTAAAAGACTCGTCTTGATCCTTCACAAAGTAATTTCAGTAAGAAGCATGTTCTGCTCCTTCATAACTACAGCATGTTTGCTCTTGCAAAGATAAAAAATAACATGTGTGCATGTGCATGAAGACGGGAAACAAAACAAAATCAGCTCCCTCTTCTCCTGGCTGCAAAGGTTCCCTTTGTCCTGTAAATGCTGATACTGGCGCCTTTCAGTTGCTAATTGACTGATCAGCCTGGGAGCCCACCTTCACTAGCCGGAGAAGGAGACCAGCAACTTAAAAATAAGAATGTTTCAGCCGCCTGCATGCTTTATTCTCAAGCAGAGGAAATGTCTCATGCCTTCAACCTGTTGCTTGTGATTTGAATGCTTCTTAACTCAAAGTGGAGGAGAGCTCCAGTACGGATCACCTCTCTCACACCGCTTTGAATATACCTCATGCCCTTGAATCGCAAAACAGCAATATTGCTCAGGGCTATGCTTCACGCCAGCCTGCTCTTGTAATCCAGAACGCTTTCCCCACAACCCCAGATGCTGAGCACACAAAGGAATTCATACTCTGAGGAGCACACGCGTTTGAAAGCATCTCCAGAATCCAGCACTAAGCTGGGAAAAGTTGCTGAGCGCAAACAACTCCTCAACACAGAATTCTGATCCGCACAGCTAACAAGGGGAACCTGAAAAGCATTTAGCATAAGAAGAGTAGGCACAGCTAAGGAGCACACCCACACCCCTAGTGGTCACTTAGAGCAACTACAACTGAATCCTTATAAAGCTCACTCACTGCGCCCCCGGTGGCCAACCTAGGAAGTGCAGCCAACAATTCTGTTCAAGCCATACAGAAGTCACGTGCTTGCGCTACCACAACAGTGCCACCGCAACAGCGCTACCCTAGTGGGCTGAAGTAGTACTGCCGCTTTATCACTGCATCCCAGTGGCCAACCTAGGAAGTGCAGCCAACAATTCTGTTCAAGGTATACAGAAGTCATGTGCTTGCACTACCACAACAGTGCCACCGCAACAGCGCCACCCTAGTGGTCTGAAGTAGTACTGCAGCTTCAAAAAATTTTTTTTTTAATTTTTTTTGCCAAAATGGAAACTCCTGTGGGACATCTGGCAGGTGAAGAGGATATCATAGATCCTGCCAACACACCCACTACTCCCTCCAATGGCAATGATGAAGCTGAGTCCAAACGTCCACCACGGAAAAGAACACTGACTCGCAAGATGCGAGATTTGTTATCTGCCAAGAAAGCAGAGAGGCTCAAGGAGTCTGAAAAGCACTGGCTACGGATACAAAAGTGTCTGGGAAAACTGGATAAAGCAGCTGATGTAGACGATCTGCACGATCTGAGAACACTTCTGACTAGCGAGTTTGTGCACTGGACGGCTCATATGGAACGCGTGTGTGACATCTTGGATCAGCTGGACACAGAGGAAGCATTGGCTGAACAGCGACACCTTCAAGAGGTGCACGACACACAGGAAAAGCTCGTTGATGACGCCATGCGTAATTTGGATAGACGCATCAAGGAGGAGACTGACAAACTTCTTGATTCTGCCAGTGGTGAACCACGTTCTAAAGCCGGTTCTTCATGCAAGTCCAGACATCCGTCCTCCACTTCTTCATCGTCCAAGCACAGTAAGTCATCCTCAAAACGCAGTAGCTGTTCTCATCGATCTAATACCTCCTTGTTTGCCTTGGAGGTGGCCAAAGCAAAGGCAGAAGCTGCTGCGGCAACCAAGAGGGCTGAATTTGCCAAGAAGGAAGAAGAACTGATGAAGGAAGCTGCCAACAGGGAAGCTCAGCTACGGAAGGAAGCTACCTACAGGGATGTTCAGCTACGGACACTCCAAAAGGAAGCAGAAGCAGCGGAGTTACGTGCCAAGGCGAAGGCCCTAGAGGACGGCTTCCAGGATTCGGATTCAGATCACAACCTGCCACAGCTGGAGGAGCTGAATCCAACTCTACGGGTACTGACCTATGTAGAAGAACAAAGTGCCTTCACAAAAGGCCTCGCCGCACTAGCGCTTGACCCCGCTGCTCCGGAATTCAAACCAGTGGAGCCTACCCAGCCTGTACCTTCCATGCCAGTCCAGACCTCGCTCAGGCTTGTGGAGCCTCTGGACACCCTGGATCCAGACGTTTCGCCCCAGGCTCCAACTGCTATTGCTGCACCCATGTTGCCTCAACCATCTGCTCCTGGCGGCCCAGCCTCAAAGCTCACCGCTCCTGTTCTTATGCCTGTGTATGCACATCGGTGGACAAAGCGGGACCTTGCTGAAAGAGGCATGCAGAAGTTTTCAGATCACCCAGAGGACTACTTGCTCTGGAAATCAAAGTTCCGCAATGCTACTAAAGACATGGGATTACAGGCAAATGAAGAACTCACACTTCTAGCTGCATGGCTGGGACCTGAGTCTGCAGCCCAGGTGGACCGCATCCATGCAGCTAATGTTGAGGAACCCGAAACAGCCTTGCCGCTAGCGTGGGACCGGCTCGACAAACGTTATGGCGACTCATCGGAGCTTGAGGTCTCACTCATGAGGCGCCTGAACAAGTTTCCCAGAATACCCTACAATGAACCACGTAAACTTTGGGACTTGGCTGATCTTCTTACTGAGTTGCAGGCTGCTAAGAAGAATCCAGCACTACCAGGGTTAGCTTGCCTCGATCAGTACTACACACAGAGGAGCATCATAGAGAAACTGCCACGCCCGCTTCAAGATAAGTGGGGTGACACGGTGAGCTCCTACAAAAAAGTACATCGTGGAGCATACCCTCCTTTCTCAAACCTTGTGAGTTTCATCGCCTCACTGGCGGAGACACGTAATGATTCCCAATGCGGATATTATGCGCTCCCCAATGAGCCTCGTGATGAGAAGACTCATTCTCGGGACATCAGGACTGTGCCTTCACGGGATACCAGGCACAAGCCTCTACGGGACTCCAGAGCCAAGACAACTGCTTCGGTGCTAAAAACAGGGGTCTCCACGACGCCTGGCGAAGCCACCGTAAGTAAACCTTCAACATCGAAGTCGCCAGCGCAGCCATCAGCACAGAAGTCGACGGCACGGCCTACGTATTTCTGTCCACTCCACATGGAGGGACACTCTGCGAACAGGTGCTCAACTTTCAGGAAACTGCCACTGACAGTGAGGAAGCTCACGATTTCAGAGCTCAAGATGTGCTCCCGTTGTTGCCAGTCTCGAGAACATGCCTCAACTGATTGCAAGACTTATATAAAATGCTGCGAGTGCGGCAGCGACACACATGCAACTGCCATGCACACAGATGCCACACCAACACAGACAGTTGTGTCGGACAACCCTGCCTCCCAAGGAGAGAAGCCTGTTTCGGCCCACTGCACTCAAGTGTGCGGCGTTGGAAGCAACAACCGGTCCTGCCATCAGATATGTCTCGCCAAAGTCTTTCCTGCTGGCCAACCTGAACAGGCCATCAAGATGTACGTCATCCTAGATAGCCACAGTACCCGGTCCCTGGTCGACCCAATATTCTTTGAGCTCTTCAACATATCAGGGGATGAACTGCCATACACCCTCAGAACGTGTGCTGGGGTCCAGCGCACAGCGGGGAGGAGAGCCGCCGGGTTCCAAATTGAATCTCTCGACGGCAGTATCCAGTTCTCTCTACCTCCACTGTTGGAATGCGATGCCATACCAGATGATCGCGACCAGATTCCGACACCAGACGTAGCGCTCCATCATCCGCACCTACAATCAATAGCAGATCACCTTCCTGCCCTGGATCCAGATGCACAGATCTTGCTTCTGCTAGGGATAGATGCTACTGATCTGCTAGTTTGCCACGAGGTGATTGTTGGACCTCCTGGCACCCCACATGCACAGAGGTATGACCTAGGATGGGTCATAGTGGGGAACGTTTGTGTAGATCGCTTACAGATACCAAACCAGATGAGCGTCTTCGCCACAACCATTATGGATAATGGACGAGCCTCACACTTGAAGCCATGTCCAGAACACTTCACACTAACGGAAGAGGACTACGGCCTTGGAACTACAGTGTTCCGAACAACCAAAGATGATAACATGCTCGCCCCATCCATGGAAGACAAGCAATTCCTACAACTAATGGAAAAGGAACTTCAGCAAGATGACTCTGGAAGTTGGATTGCTCCACTCCCTTTCCGCACACCTAGGCAGCGATTGCCCAACAACCGTGAACAAGCCCTATTTCGACTCAACACCTTGCGCAGAACCCTGGCAAGGAAACCTGAGATGAAGGCCCACTTTGTGGAATTTATGGACAAGATGCTGCAGAACAAGCATGCAGAACTTGCACCTCCACTGCGAGAAGGAGAAGAATGCTGGTACCTGCCACTCTTCGGGGTATACCACCCCCAAAAGCCCGGCCAGATCAGGGTGGTCTTCGATTCCAGTGCCCAGTTTCAAGGATTCTCGTTGAACAAGGCCCTCCTAACTGGACCGGACCTAACCAACAGCCTACTTGGTGTACTCATCCGCTTTAGAAAGGAAGCCGCAGCCGTCATGGCGGACATCCAGCAGATGTTCTATTCCTTCCTCGTCAGAGATGATCACCGCAACTATCTACACTTCTTATGGTTCAGTGATGAACTGCATAGCCAGAAGATTACCGAGTATCACATGCGAGTCCACGTGTTCGGCAATGGACCATCCCCAGCAATTGCCAACTATGGGTTGCATCAAACTGCACGCATAGGAGAAGGGAAGTACGGCCTGGACGCAAGGCAATTCGTGGAACGGGACTTCTATGTGGACGATGGACTGAAGTCCTTACCCACTCCAGAAGAAGCCGTGGACCTGCTAAAGAGAACACAACAAATGCTGGTTGCAGCCAATCTTAGGCTGCACAAAATTGCATCCAACAGCACGAAGGTGTTGGAAGCATTTGCTCCAGAAGACCATGCCAAAGGACTTCAGGACCTAGACTTGGGTGGCGACACTCCCCTCCTCCAACGCAGCCTTGGACTGAGTTGGGACCTGAAGAAGGACACCTTCATCTTCCGAGCACCAGCCCAAGAGAAACAGTTCACACGACGAGGAGTCCTGTCAGCAGTGAACAGCTTGTTTGATCCCTTGGGGTTTGCTGCACCTGTGACCATCCAAGGAAAACACCTCCTACGCACTCTCTCCTTGGGCACCCAAGACTGGGATGAGCCTCTTCCCCCCGACCAAAGACAGGAATGGGAAGCCTGGAGAGGTTCGCTCAACTGCCTGCAAGCCGTCCAGATCCCACGCACCTACGTACCAGTCTCACCTGCCGCCGCCTCCCGCAGGGAGCTACACGTCTTCTCAGACGCATCCACGAAAGCGATTGCAGCCGTAGCATATCTGCAGGTCGTTGGCGGGGAGAACCAAGTCCACGCGGGCTTCATCCTGGGGAAAGCTAAGTTAGCCCCGCTACAGGGACACACCATCCCGCGTCTGGAACTATGCGGTGCTGTGCTTGCTGTGGAGCTTGCAGAGATAATAGAGAGAGAGATGGACCTTACCTTTGATGCCACCACCTTTTACACAGACAGCAAAGTAGTCCTCGGATACATACACAATCAAAGTCGTTGGTTCTATGTGTATGTCAGCAACCGAGTAGAGCGTATTCGACGATCCACATGCCCTAGCCAGTGGCGACATGTTCCTACGGATCAGAATCCAGCAGACCACGCAACACGGTCTATCCCTGCCTCAGGGCTGGCTGAGTCCTCCTGGCTGAAAGGACCTGACTTCCTCCTGCGCTCGGTCAATCCAGTACAGCACGAGGAGGAACACTACGAGCTCCTAGACCCAGACCAGGACAAGGAAGTTCGGCCTCAAGTCACCTGCATGAAAGTGGGAGTCGAGGCCGACCTGCCACCGGATCGACTCAGCACTGAGCCCCCTTTCACTAACGTTGGACTTGACGTATTTGGCCCCTGGAATGTAGTGACACGCAAGACCAGGGGAGGACAAGCCAACAGCAAGAGATGGGCAGTGCTATTCACATGCCTGAGCATCCGAGCCGTACATATCGAAGTGATTGAGTCCATGGATGCTTCCAGCTTCATAAATGCCCTCAGAAGATTCCTTGCCATACGGTGACCTGTCAAGCTACTGAAGTCTGACTGTGGCACGAACTTCGTTGGTGCCTGCAAGGAGCTAGGAATCAATGGAAGCACAGATCTGGACCCAACCCTCAGTATTCATCAGAAATAGTATGCAGAGTGTCTGGATAAAGGTTTCCATGACTTCAAAAAGGAGGAGAAAGTCTGCATGAAGATCTTTTCCCACCATAGTGCACATCCTAGCAAAAATGTCGTGTTGCCTTCTTACTTGTCCACTTATTAAGGCAAAATAGCCTTACTACCTTGATAGTGGGTATTTTGGGGGACTGTGCATGATCAATTCTAGCAACACAAGACCAAGAAGGATCAATGTGAATCAGTAAGTCACCTCTTGACCTAAATTGTGGTTTTGTCCCATGCTGGCATTTTTTTAACCATCTCAGGGATCATAAACGTTCCTAAGAGTTGATTCACATTGCTGCCGTAATAAATGCCTAGTTCTTCAGCATTTGTTTTCTAAAGGTTTGAAGTGCTTGTTGGTAGAAAAGACACCTTGGCATGAGATAATATGGACTGTATGTATCTGTGTAAATTTTCTTATATGCAGCTTGCTCTCAAATATGGATGCAGCAGGTAATATATACAAGTCAAAAATAAAGATGCATTCTTTCTCCCATCCTTTTGCCATCATTACTTTTCCAGCACTGAAAGCGGATCTCTATTTGCTAATGAATGGTGGTTTATTGGTTGTCGCTATGATTGTTCTGGGTTCAAATGGCATCCCTCTGGATATTAGAGGAAATAAGAATGTAGACTGGTTACTTGTTGCATTCCCCCCCCCCCCCCGCCATGTCTAATTCTGCTAGTTTTGGCAATAGGTTGCCAGCTCTGAAAAGAAGATTGTACACAGGATCTACAGAACTTCATTCAAGCTGCATCTTGATGAGAAGAATTCTAATGATTCCCTCCCTGATTCACTGAAGCTTAATCCCTGTTCAAAGGGGATTAGTATTCAAATTTATCATCAAATCAAGAGTGATTAGTGGCCTAACACATACAATATGTCACAGAACAGCTTTTGGATTCCCCCAAAGGTCAATTGTTGTTTATTCTTTTTAATTTCATAATATCATCTTTTAATTATTCAAGTTAGCCTTTGAGTTTATTTTCATTTCTCAGATAAGATGATTGACATGGACATTATAGTAAAATGTTTGAGGGAAGGGGGGGAGGCCAAAGTCTGTCTGCAGTTTGTGCCACTTAGCAGCTGTATGCTAATGACTTGAGAAAGTTCTACATATTCTTCGGAAAAGCTGTCTGTTCTTCAAGTAGATGTTGAAGCTAGCCCTCTGCATCTTCAGCTCTCAATGTCGAAAGAAGTTGCTAATGGGACACTTCATAGCAAGGACGGATTTTGAGAAAGGTCTATGATGATGTACTTTGACAGGAGAGGATCTACTAGTCATTTATCACTAGGATGAATCTGTCTTAAAAATGGTCCCTTATTTAACAAGATTGAATGAGCTTCCCTTCAACAAGAGAATGAATAGATGACAGGGCTATTGAATGTAACATGCACTTCTGATTTGAAATGGGACTGAAATGTTTCTGACAACATTCAACACAAAGAATATTTGAAAGTGTAAGAATCTATGGTAGACCCTACTCATAATTTTTTCTCAAAGCTAGACTTCCAAAGGCACAATCTGTACATCCTTTAATAGTACCTTGATATTCAGAAAGCTTAGTGAAATGGGGTGTCACTTCCCCTAATCCTTCTCCCAAAACTTGGAACTTTACTTAAATACTTTAAGGTTACCTTGTAGCGAAGAATAGAGAATAAATTTCTTCCGTATTCCTCCTGAATACTGACGGTTTACAAGATTATAAAATATGTATTCTCCTTATCTGCTTTTTATAGTCATCTGTGCTGAATAAAAAGATAAAAGCTATGCACACACAATTCATATAATTTTGAATATAATTTTATAGTCATTAATATTTTTTCAGTGATTTGGGTTCTCTGTTTTTTTTAAAATTTGTTTTGTATATGCATGTTTTACAATGTACATATTATATAAGATTTATGTACAACATATCATGTACATGTATATAAGCCACATATATAATATTTTTAAATTCATATTGAGAAACTACATTATATGAAAAAATCAGTGCAAATGAACAGAAAATGGTGCATAAATAATAACTGATTCACAGAAAGGAGAAAAAATTGGGGTTGAAACTAGACATGAGCTGAACCAAAAAAATTTAATGAACCAGCAGTTCATGGTTCAGTGCCGCCGCCGAACCCAAACTAATGAACTGAAACGAACATTTCCCGCTGATGAACCGGTTCGAGGTTTGTGGTTCGTGGGCGTCAGAACACCCCCCGTTGGACTTAGAGAGCCCATATTCCCAGGGAGTGTTTAGCAGGCTCTCCTCCAGCCAGCACCTAAGTTTGGTCAAGATTGCAATAGGGATCTTGGAGTTATACCCTCTCCAATCCGAGGCCCCCAGGAAACTCCCATTCGATACAATTAGAGCCACCAGTTGATGTTGGCCCAGTGTACAAGGGGTTGTCCGTCAGAACTGCCTATCAGGGTTTGCAGGGATGAGATTGGAGTGCCTATGGCTACAGAACACCCCCTCCCCCTCCCTCCCACCGGGTGTCTTCCCCCATGTAACCAATTGTAACCAATTTGCAGCTCCATGGTTGGAAGGAAGACCTGCTGATCAAGGTAAGCTGGGCTTCGATTCGGGTTTCCAGGGTGACAGAAGGAGTGCAGACAGAGTTCAGGCATTCCCCCAGCTCCATTTCCAAGGGAATTGATTGATGGTGCCTGACTGTCTGGCTTCATGAACCGCAGGCGAACGCAATGAACCGGGCTTCCAACAAACGCTGGTTCGTTGGTCATGGACCCTCACGAACCGCTGGTTCACGAACAGACGATCAGGCAGTTCGTGGGGTTTTTTGGTTCGTAATGCGGTTCATGCCCATGTCTAGTTGAAACCCTAGAGATGAGAAATTAATTACTGAAATTAGGAGTGTGCACCAGGTTCATTTTCTGGGGGGTTCTGGGATAATTCCATTCCATTATTGTTTGTTCCATTTGTGGCAGTGCCAGCTCAGAATTGATCTGTTTGGTTTTTCGTTTTCATGAATTTTGGCCCATTGAGTGCATATTGGCCACACAACTGTTGTTTACAATCGAGGTGGGGAAACAGGGGTCTGGGGGAGCTGTTTTTGCATGCAATGACACCAAAATCGCATAGAACACAGCCCTCCCCATCCTTGCACTGTGCATAAAAGCGCACATAAAAGGAGAGTTAGATGTTGGTTTTTCCTTCATGGGAAAGGAAGTAGAGGGAGAATGGCCCTCACCTCCCTAGTAAAAGTGGGGAAATGGACAGGTTGCTGGCTTCCAGTCTCCCTTTCTGACTAAAACCATTAACCCAGAGGGGAATGAAAAGGAAGAAGAAACAATGGAGGGAACAGCTGAAGAAAAGAGTCCCCCTGCTGTGCCAGAAAATAAAAAATCTAACCAGATTGGTCCTTCCTTTCTTCTAGAAAGACTTGGGGATGCATGTGTCTGTGAGCGTGCGATGCATATGACTGCTACCTGGGTTAAGTTTTAATTAGAAATGCCCCCAAAGCCTGGAGGCTTTTTAGGTCAGATGAAATGCTTCCTGCTGCTCTTTGACACACTGTCTTTGGAGGGCTTCTTTAGTGACCATGGCACAATGGCACCAAAGCAAAAAACAACATTATCAGAAAGCCGCTAAATGGGCATGGACCAGCTCCACATGCCTGGGACCTCCTCAGTACAGCTCTTTTTTAATAATGGCTGTTTCTTTCCCATTTTGACCCTAATCTGCCTAATATGAGACTTTGAGGCAGCTGGGGACGCAGAGGCTGAAGGAGACCCCTCCCTCTTCAAACCCATGGGTGCACATACGCGTGGACGTTGCTGTCCTTTCTTTGCATCATGTGTAAAAACACACAGCATTCAGTGAGTGTGCCATCCCTTTAGGGATGTGTGAAAATGGCCTAAGTTTGAGATGGGAGTTAGCACTGGTGTAATGGCTGGTTGCTGGTGTCATGGAGTCACTTATCTACTTCCTGAAGTAGGAAAAGGCAACTATATTCCCCAATGCAGTTGTTAGTGGGAAACAGTATTTGGGAGCTCTCACATAGGTAAAGGCTACACGTTCTCAAACACAACCTGTTAGTTTCAGTTACTGGTGGCCTTATTCATATCAGGAAAGCAGTTCAGGTGGAGAAGGTGAACAAATGGACTTGCAAGTGTGTGGTATATTATTGTTGAAGACATGATAGCATCTGGTGTGCTTACTAAATAACTATTCATACCTGCAATACATTTTTGAATATTTGCATTAAATTTTTGTGTAAAGCAAGCTTTCCTGAAGCAGCACCTACATCTCTGTGCACTCATTCAAACATGAATCAATAAGGAAGCATTAAGGGGGAAAAGAGTTTACTAGTACATTTATGAAACCCATGAGTTTATAGATAATATGAAGCTTTTCTACTTCAGGGTGGAGGGATGAAAAATGATGGCTCATAGAGACACCATATCAATCTCTGTTCTGCAATTCAGCTTTAAATGTGTAAATCCTGCAGCTGCTTGGAGATGGAATAGTTTTTGAGTACAAATGGGAGAGCAGGCAGTTAGAAATTAGCAGAGGCAAAATCCCCAATCCAACTCATCATCCAATCAATTTGGAAAGCTTTAAAAAAAAAGGTTTCCTAATTACAACTCTGTCTTATGTTCGCTGCAAGCATCCACATGGTTTTAAGCAGTAAGCCAGCTCCTTATTTAAGCAGCACAGGCTTACCTTACAGATGCCTCCCATTTAGTCTGCATACATTACTTAAGCCAAGGTTATATTATTGCACATGGGCTCCGCAGCTGGCTATGCTATTGCAAAGGTTGTTATGGATTACACTGCCGGTGTCTCCTGACCAGGTATTAATAGAGTTCTCCTCAGCAACCCACTAGTGATTAATGAGATGAGAAGATAAAATACTCCACCTGCTGCAGCAGCCATGAAATCTGAATTAATGAGTGCAAACAAAGAGAAAGAGAGAGAGAGAGAGAGAGAGAGAGAGAGAAAGAAGGAAAGAATCTCAAGGCCTTAGAGCATAGCATGAGGCAGATCAGCTGCTTATTTACCGCAATGCCTAATGATGCTATTTACGAATGAGTTAGTGCTTTCTAGATTAGTGTGGTAGGAGGCAGCGAATCCAGGGGAAAATTATACATTACTATAATAATTACTGTGTTCCATAAAAATGCTTATCTCTTGTCAAGACTGTAATCTTAGGAGAAAGACTTTCTTCTCATTACTCCATTATGGGTTTTTTTGTAAGCATAGTAATTTGGCTATGGAAATACACACTGGAGTAAATACAGTGATGGGAGATTTGCACACTAAACATAATGAGAATGCACAGACTTCCAGCTTGAGTGTGTCATACAAAAAACAAAACAAAACAAAACTGCAGCAGGACATACCACAATGGAAGTGAATGGAAGTACCGGGCGAGAATGGCTCTTTTCGAAACCTATTCCTTTCTGTTGTTTTCAGATTTGGCTGTAACTCTTGAAGTAATACTCCCATGTTTTCTTAGAGTCTCTGGTGATTTGATTTCATTTTCTGCTAAGATGTTTTCCTTGAACATCTTGGCTGCTTATGCACACAGCTTTTTCTCCACCTTGGCTTCTGAACTGGAGCATCCTATTTCCAGGTTCCCCCATACTTAATGTAGTCTTTCCCAAATTAATTGTATTCAGATCTTCTTGGAAAAAGCACAGAACAACTGTGTTAGCATGCCATCTGGAAGAAATAGAGTGCATTTTCCTGCTTTGCAAAGTTCCCATCTACATCAATGCTATTGTCCCTCCATTAGCCCCTTACAGGCACCATTTTCCCAGCATTTTTTTCCTGCTGTGCCATCAGAAAACTTTTTGGGGGTTTGTTTTCTTTTAAAATCAGTAAGTACCGTATTATCACCAAAAGCCTTTTAAATCTGTAATTGCTAGTGCCACCAGAGGGCTTTTTCTCTATAGTGCTCTAACCATCTACTGCCACTTATCTATTTGAAATTTTAGCAGAGGCTTTATAGTGTTATAGAGCATGCTTGAAGAAAAGAACAAAGAAAGAGAGGTGACAAATTGCCATGGAAGCCATACCAACCACACCCCTGAGAGCCGTCTCAGAGTCACTGCTGAGCATGTATGAAAGGGAAGCAACAGGAAATGACATGGGAAAAGTAAGCAGAAAACTTCCCTGTGTGACTAGTCAGTCACCAACATGAATGTTTCTGCATTCACACCAACAATAACAGGAACACAGAGAATCCTCACTGTGAGGTAGCATCCCTTGATTTCTCGAAGTGTTGCTTTAAGTACCTGTAAGTTGAGTCAAGTACGTTTTTGATGCACTTGCTCCGGGTTTCCAATTTTATAGACATCAGGGCTGGAATCCTATGCATGGGAATAAGTTCATTGAATTCAGGAGGACTTAATATAGGATTGGGCTGTATCACTCTGATCTCCAGAATCAAGAAAACAATAAGAAACTAGTCAAATGATGCCTACCTAGAATACATTTTCTTGTTTGTTTAGAAAATATAGCTATGTTGATAATACAACTTGTTAATATAGTCTTGAATCCTGTGACGCTGTTCTGTTTGTGAAATAGCAGTTTCTCCAGCATAATGACTTTTTGTATTTGTACTTGCAAAATTTCTTCATGTGTTAGACAAAGTGTAAATGCAAGGAAAAGAATTGCACTAAGTCAAACTGCATTTCCACTTGCACAAAATGTTGTGCAACCAATTTCTAGTTCATATAATAATATATAGAGAGGAAAGCACAAGGGATTACAAAAGATCTTGTTCAAGAGTATGCGTCTGTTTATGTTTCCTCATGCACATCACTGGATCCAAGTCTCTGTCTGTGGAGAAGAAGCGGGGCTGGCGCACCCATTGAGGCCAGGTAGGCGGTGGCCTCAGGGAGCGGGGCGCCGGAGGGGCGCTGGAGGAGGCACGGGGGGCGGGAGCATGCACCATGGAGCTGCAGCCTCCTACCCCTCCTGCCCCACGCTGCCGCTGCTGCCGGCACACACCCCTGGCCGGGAGCAGCAGCCGTGGGCAGGCGTCTGTGGCGGTACAAGGCAACCGAGCGGGAGAGCTCAGAGGCCACCCACACGCCATCCCAGATTCCCAGTGCAACGATTGGGCCAGCAGCGCGCATGCTCCTGTGATGACGTCGCACTTGACATCATCACGCAGGCCAGTGCGTGTGTGCGTGGGTGCCTGGCCTGCTGGCTGGCTGCAATCACTGAAAACCCTGGCACTGCTGCTGAGAAGAAGAAGGAGATTTCTTCCTGATTCACCCCTTCCCACTGCAAATATTTACTTTGCTCCCCACACCCTTTCTCTTCAGCTCCACTGACTTATAACTGAGGAGGGCTGTTGCAAACCCTCATCTAACTCAGGTTTGGGCTGACCTTCCTCTATACTGAGGTAAAACTTCTCCTCACTAAGCCTATGAAGCTGAATACTCGGCTGGGAAGCCTTTAGTAGCATGGTTGAGTTTAGCTTTAACATTCTTTCTTGTCCCACCCTTAAGAACAATGTAAGTGGTATGGTTACCCAGCCACTTCTAAGTAAGGGAAAGATCAGGGGTTTGTGCTTCCCTTAAAAAGGAACTGGCACACGAGTCTTAGGGCCAAGCTACACATGACGAATGACACTTGAACAGCAAGTGGATTGAGTGGAGGGCAAGTGAACAGGGAGAAATACACTTGCTGTTCAAGTGTCATTCGTTATGTGTAGCTTGGCCCTTAGTTAGATTCAAAATGAAACAGAAGGTTTATTTACAAATAGGTAAAATAAGAAGGCATGTAGGCAGGTGTTTAAAACTGAAATAACTTAGAGGTTTTTGAACTGAATACTTACTGGTGTGAGGCACAAAACACTTGGTGTGGTTCTTAAGTTTCTGGCTTGTATGAGAGATGTTGGTGTTATCAGAATTAAAGATGTTAAAGTGAGATCTTTCTGAGGTTGGCACTCCTTCACAAGTTAGGCACTCCAAGTTTAACACCTACACAGTACGGCTTCCCCTTTTCTGCAGGCCTCAGGGTACTCCACTGAGTCAAAACCCTTTTAAGATACTGGGCAGGAGTTATAGTTATGCCCCAGCTATAACCCTATTCCTAGTGCCGAAGGGGAAACTCCTTTCTACCCACTTCCTTGGCCCACTATAATTTCCAGATCTCTTGTGTCTACACAGAAGTTAGTGTTGTCTGTCCCACTTTAGTCCAAGGACTAAAAGTGCTTCATAAACATCATGATTTCTCTTGTAAGGGTACACCTTCCCTTTACTTCCTCACACCAAGGAATCTCTGGCTGACCCTCTCTGGTGAAAAGCCAGACTCCAACTCCTTTCACTCTTCAGTTTACCCCAACTGTCAACCCCTCCTTCTGGTAGCACCAACTGTTACCTCACCATTCCATCACCAACTACCATTTCAGGCTAGCCACAAAAGGGGGGGGGGAATATGTCAACCATCCTCCCCTCTTTACAGTCCAGCAATCCCAGCATTTGAAGCTGAGTCTGTCACCAGGGCACTGAAGGTTGTAGGTGAGCAGGGGGAGGCAGGGAAGTTGCCTTCCTCTAGCATAACTCTCCTTGCCTGGCTAAACATCCAAGCCATAGATTTCTGCAACTATAGCCCACAATACTTTCACTGAAAATACCAGTCACTTTCTAAAGGACAGTAAAGTGCAGATGGTGCATACCTATTATATAATGCTCACATTGTAAAACATAAGTCTCTCTTGAGTGTGTATACACATGTATGCCCATACATATATAATAGATTCAATTCTGTAAATTTTGTTGAAATTGCATCCATACTTCATTTACATACCTGTCTTGGTGTCAGTTACTTGCAAACACTGTTCAACCCTACATCAGCTTTTCCATAAAGCTTATTTAAAAGCTGAGTTTCTAAACAAATGTCAGAAAAACTAGCTATCTGACTTCAGAACAATGATCTTTCTAGAAAACCCATAATTCCATCAGAATAATTTTACAGACCAAATGTTACTCATTAGAGTAGGCAGAAATGCTAACAAGTCATAGCTGGCTCATGGCAACCCCTGCAGGGGTTTTCCGGGCATAGCGACCTTTTTCTTCCTTGATGGTCTCCCATCCAATTACTAACCAAGGCTGACCATGCATGGCTTCTGAGATTTTATGAGACTAAGCAAGCCTGAACTATAACCAGAATAATTATCTACCAGGAGCAAAGCCTTAATGTAGAGGAAATTAGTACTATTCGTGTGTCAGATTTTGTAGTGTAGTGAAGTTATCCTTAACTGGTTTGGGATCAGCCATTTGATCTGACTATAAAGAACAAAGAAAGGATAACCAGGAGAAAAATAAGTGATTTCTAAATAGGAATAGAGCTCCCTTTGTCAGATGTCTGATGAAGGGAGTTCTCTCTGACTCTCAAAAGTTCATACCCTGGAAATCTAGTTGGTCTTTAAGGTGCTATTGAACTTGAATCTTTCTCTTCTACTACAGACCAACATGGCTACCCTCTTGAAACTAAAGAGGAATAGATAAGATACACACAGTTTTGGGCTTTTAAAATGTTAATATTTGGTTCCGCCATTTCCTCTTCTATAAGAGTGAAATGCTCCCTGCCTTCAAGGATTTCCCAGTGTCTGTATCAGGTATTTTCCTCATAATTTTATGAATGAGAAGACCCTATTACAGACAGCTAAGCAAACAGACAGACAGGCTTGATTCTCACAGGACTGTGAAAAACGTGCTAAACCAAAGCACGTTTCTCTGATTTAACCAATGGATGAAAGTTTATAATAAATTTAGTTTAGGTACTTGTATCTTCAGATATATTTCAAAATTAATGGTTAAGCTCTTCAGTTCTAGAATATCCTTGAACATTCTATGGAACTGCATGTAATAAAAGTGCTAGAGGCATGTTCTTTTTCTTCCCTTGTTTATAGTGCAGTATAAGAAAATAAAGTTTAAATGCTCAAGCTGTTTCTGCACCCAACACTTCTGCCTTTACTACTCTGTATTTTTTGTACAATAAGCCAGAAAGGTAGGAAGAGAAAGCACAACTCATTTGTTCTTCTGCTCTCACAGTTCCTTGGAACAAACAAAAGGCAAATGTATAGGGTAGTGCAGTTTCTTCTTCTTTGTATTCAACTGGTTAGCTCAGAAAGCAAATGATAGAACATAAAGGAATATGGGGCCCTTGGAACTGATGAAGAAGATCTAGTTCAGAGAAAAGATCAGAGACAGAATCAGGAGGCATGTTGTCAGTGCCATCCTAAGAACACTTTCCTGGGAGTAAGCCCCACTGAATAGACCTGAGTAAGATTCTGAGTTGGGATGTGCAACCCCCACCTCCAAAAATCTGGTTGATCCAGATCCAGATTTCAGGGAAACAAAAAAAATCCAGGTCCCCTGGTTCAGCAAGATTAGAGAATCCTGGATTTATTTGGTCATTATTTTCTATGGGGAAACTTATCCAGGGGCTCTCCAGGGGGCAGGGGGGAGACATTGTTTAAGCAAACTCTGCCAAATTTGCAAGGAACTTATTCTAAAGACCCTCCTAGTTTCAAGAATATTGGAGCCCAAGGACCAATTCTATGGACCTCTAAACAAGCTGACCCCGTCACACTCCATTGTATCCTGTGGGGAAAAAATCAAAGCTGATTCCCACTGCAGAAACACACTGGGTCAAAGCTACCATGGCCGAGGCACATTCCCAAATGCAAGCTCAACACACAGAAAGTTCAACAGAACAAAACTGAAGCAAGGTAATGGAATACCCCCAGAACCAAAGTAAAGCAAAATCAACATCAAACCAGAGAATCATGTCAAAACAGAGAATTCCACCCAAACCAAACTGAAGCAAGGGACACTGTTGCAACTTAGCCCAACTGAACCAGTGTTGCTCACAGAAGCCAGGAAGACAAGGTGAGCTCCTGCATGAACTGGCTGCTCACTCCCCTTCCCTGCCTCACTCCCCTGATGTCTGCCTTACTCCCCTTTCCTCTTCCCCCTTCCCTCTTGTAAAAAAATGTGGGAGAAGATAAGGAAACAGCCAAGCATGAAGCTGCATTTCCTAGATTAACCTGGATTAATCTGGATTTATCCAGAAGTCTTAATTCAGGTTCCCGAATTGTATCCAGGATTCTCTAATCTGATCCAAGAAAGCCAGATTTATCAGCTTCCTAGACCCAGATTGCACACCCCTAATTATGAGTAGACCTGATTAAGATTGCACTGTAAAACTATTTTGAGATACAATGACCTCTAATTTCACATTACTAATCTAAACAATTTTCAGATCTGCCATATTTAAAGGAAGATTGAAGCCATTTCATTGTTTCTGCGGAAGCCAATGAAGCAGCAAGGACCAAAGTCTCAGAATGCATCTGAGGTAGCAATATTAAGCACATAGGATTTAACTAGCTCTGTATAGTAATGAACGTTTTAGCAGATATTAGAACTTTAAAAATGTGTTTCCAGTCCCTCCTGCTGCTTTCTCATGCATGCTAGTATCTCATTAGTCTATTGTTTAATTTGCAGTCAAAAATTCACTTCTTCCAAATGTTACCACTATTTAAATGCAGTTTTTAAAATGTTAAATTCAGAAAAGGTAAAAGAAAATCTCAACATTTTAGTCCATGATGGATAATAAATTCTATATGCCAAATATTCAGCTATCTAATTTATTAGTAAATAAAAAAAATCTCAAATAATTTATTCATTAAAAAGGCCAACGCTGAAAGGATAAATTATTCATAATGAACAACCCAGACTCCCTAACTCTGTACAGAAAATGCACTTGCTATTTGGCACTCATTTATAATATTTCTTTAAAACTTCCATCCCAGTGGCTTCAGGCAGTTTTCAGCAGTTCAAGTGTACTAGAATCTGGAATAAAATCTGCAATTGCAATGAACTTCCCACTCACAATGACTTAGACTAATTGTCAATCCAGTTCGCCACAAGGGGCTGTACTAGTGCACTGAAGAGATATGTAAGTAGTGATTGCCTGATCTAGAGTACCAGATCAGATTCAAGGTTTTGGTACTGACCTATAAGGCCCTATGCGGACTGGGACCAGTGTATCTGCGGGACAACCTCTCCCCATATATTCCCTAGAGGACACTCTGATCAGGAGATAAACAGTTGTTGGTGGTCTCTGGCCCCAAGGAGGCCTGCTTAGCCTCGACTAGAGCCAGGGCCTTTTAGGTCCTGGCCCCCACCTGGTGGAACGCTCTGTCTACTGAGACCAGGGCCCAGCACAACCTACGCTCTTTTTGCTGGGCCTGTAAGACAGAGCTGTTCCGCGAGGCACGTGGCTGAGGTCTGGGCCTCCACTGGCCTGAAACAACAAGGGGTGTATACAATCTAACCTTCCCTGTGAAGGCTGTCCACCATCCTGTTTTAGTTTGTAAGGCTGACTGTATAACTAGAAATGTTTTTTTTTCATTTTAATGATGTTTTTAAATGTTTTATGGAAATGGAATTGTATTGTATTTTAATGGGTTGTGATCTGCCCTGAGCAGAGCGGAATAGAAATGTGAAATAAATAAATAAAATAAAATAAATAGATCCCCTACAACTGTCCTGTGGGACAGGACCAGTAGGTCCTTGGTTCTGTGAAGACAATGAAGTCACATGAGCAAGTGGCCCAAGGTGAAGGAAAGTCATCAGCTTTTCCTCAGGCTCACCCAGTTCCCTTCCTTACTATAGCCCAGGAACTGTATCTTATCCTTGTTGAACATTACCTCCTTTTGTTGTGCTCTCTGAAGAACATGCTTCAAAATGATGTCTCATGTTTTGTTCATCCAGATTCCAGGTCTCATGATTCCAGCATAGCCTTTTTGGTGGTCAAAGGGTATCCCTCCCTCTTTTTCACAGCAAAAACATGATTGTATCCAATCTGCTGTTTTCTGCCAAATCCAGAAAACAGTATGCAAGCCTGAGTTGTACTCAGGTCTAGTAACAGTTCTAGAATATACTGTATCTTTCCTTTTTCTTTATAAGATGTATGATTAATGAACAAAATAGGTCAAGGCTCAGGAGTCATGTAATTCTTCTCCTTCATTTAGGGCATGAATGAGATAATTGTCCTATAGTAACTTAGCTGTGCAATCTTATACAGAATTAATTCAGTCTAAGAGCATTGAAATCATGGAATCATAAGCTTGCATCTAATGACACGTTTCCAATAAGTGTAGAGTCTCCTGTCTGAGTGATACACCTCATTTAGGTAAAGAGAGATCCAATCATTTGTTATATAGGATGGATGCATGTCAGTAAATCAAAGAACCATTAATAGCATTTTCTTCATCATCATCTGATTGCAGAAACAGATGAAGAGATGGCCTACAAGAGTTTTTCAAGACAACAATTCCTGAGTATCCAACTCTGATTTTTTTGTTTTTTCTCCCATCTTCCTTGTAAATATCAAGTGGGTTGGCTTTCTTGCTGACTTTCTTTAACCTTTGTTTGATTGAAAGTATCTAATGCATTTTAACACTTCGTGTTTTGATTGGGCACTGCTACACACAAGCAGCTTCCCAAAGACTTGGAACCTTGGTTGGGAATTTACCATGTCATCCTAAGCAGAATTATCACCTTCTAAATAGGTTCTAAAACATATTGAAGTCAGTAGGCTTGGACAGATGAAACTTTACTTAGAGTGACTTTGCTAATGTCAGATGCCCCCATCCCAGGAACACTCTACAAGCTATTCCAAAGATGCCCTTGGCAGTGGTAGAATTATGTAATAAACAAATAAAGATTTTAATGGAATGCAATAGCCCACCCACATTCATTAGTGGTTTATCATGAATCTGAATTGCTTATATTGAAAGGTCAGGATGGAAGCACGATGTTCTGGAAGGAAGGAAGGAAGGAAGGAAGGAAGGAAGGAAGGAAGGAAGGAAGGAAGGAAGGAAGGAAGGAAGGAAGGAAGGAAGGAAGGAAGGAAGGAAGGAAAAGAGAATGAATGAACAAACCATTTGGCATTTCATGCAACCACTAAATAGTACAGAAATGGAAACAGAAGACATCTTAAAGGCTATTCATCCACCTCTGAGACATTTGTGCTGGCAATGATTTAAGAACTTAAATCATTGTAAGGAATTGCTGCAGGATTTCACAACTCAGAGTGAAGACTCCGGGGCATAATACACACAAGAGTCCCTTCATCTTACATAGCTGATTGAACATGGAGCAAGGTGTATACACTGAAAAACATGTCAAAAATGTGAAATGCAAATCACATATGCTTCCTGCTTATGTAGCATCTGAACCCACTCTCACAGGATCATTGTCGGATGTCAGGACCACCCCCCAACCTTACCCGTTGGAATGTGGGATTCAGCAACAGTTACGGAAGCTCCTCCTTTCTCCTTCATGATGTCAGCATACAGGTAGGACATCTCTCTTGTGCCACTGGCCCTGCAGTGCTCCATTGTGATGGCACCAGCCTGTCCTCACTTGGTCAGGAGCACTATACTATTCCAGCCACAGTACAGCCAGGGCAGGCTTGCAGGGGATAGGGCACCAGGAAGGCTGAAGGGTGGATCCTGAGGAAAGCAACCTAGTAGGCATCTGTTGGGCAGGGCTAGCCTTTATGTGAAAGGTAGCCCTGCGCACAGGTAGTGGGGAAAGGCATCTAGCATAACACCAGATGGCTGAGGGTGGGAGGAAGCTGCCATGCCAATGAGATCTTTCCTCTAATCCACAGGACTTTCAAGTCATATAGGTGGGAAGGAAATATCTAAGAGGGCATGGCATCCCAGGACGTTGTACCTGATCCTGTTCAGAGCGCTGGGAAGCAGAAGCCATTGGAGAGGAGAAGGATCCTGATGTTGCATCCCCTTCCTTCTTCTCACTGAGGCCTAGTGATAGGAGTGGTCATGACAAAAGAGCAAGCAGTGAGCTAGGGGCAGATGAGCCCCACTATAATAATTGACTGGCCCAGTTGCAGTGTCCCTCTGTAGTACACACTGCAGAGTGAATAGTAACATTTGAATATTTACACAATGAAAACTGTGAAGCTGTTCTGAAGAAAATAATTCATTTGTTGCTATGGAATTGGATGCCATAAATATGCATATGATACCCAGCTCTATATCTCACTATCCAAATTCTTTGGTGATGCAGTAGAGGTACTAAATTGGAGCTTGACAACTGAGGTCAAATGGCTGAAGGCAGACAAATTACAATTGAACCCAGACAAGACAGAAACAATGCTGGTTGGAAAAGCAGTGATCTTGAAGAACATTGTACGTCCAACCTCTGATGGGGTTCAGTTGACCCTGGCTGACTCAGTTAAGAAGAGCCTAGGGGTTATATCGGAACCAGCATTTCTGGTAGAGAAGCAAGTAAATGCAACTGCAAAGAAAGCCTTCTTCCAACTCAGACTAGCCTAGAATATAGCCCTCTACCTTGACACAGGTGATCTGGCCACCTGGATTCATACTGTAATATTGAGACTAGACTACTATAATGCACTCTACATAGGTCTCTCCTCAAAGTCGACTTAGAGACTCCAGCTGGTACAGAAAACTGTGGCTCATTTAATTTCAGGAGCTACAGCAAGCATGCATATCTTTCCCATTCTGCAGTCACTCCATTGGCTACCCATCAGTTATTAGGATCAATTCAAGATCATGACTACCAAGTTCAAAATCCTTCATGGGCTTGGCCCGTTGTATCTGTGCAACTGCATCTCTTCCCATGTTCTGCCATGGCAGCTTTGCTCATCTGAACAGGGCCTTCTACCAATACCACCTTCAGTTGGGTAAAATAAATAGCGTGCATTCTCTGTGTTAGCACTAGAGATGAGCACAAACAGCAATACGAACTAAAAAAAGCCACAAACAGCCCAATCTGCTGTTCACAAACAAGCTGTTCATGAGGCCCCATTCTAAAAGAACAGGTGGTCGTTGCAAGCCTCCTTCATTGCTGTTCTTCAAGCCAGACAGTCTGGCACCTGCAATCAATTCCCTCAGTAACCAGAGGCAGGAACTGCCTGAACTCTGTCTGAACTCCTGCTGTTGCCCTGGAAACCCCAATCTAAGCCCAATTTAGCTTGATAGGCAGGTCTTACTTTCAAGTGTGGAGCTCCAAATTTGTTACAAGGAAGCAAAGAGCAGGGGGAAGGGGGGCTCCCAGCTCTGGTTTTGCAGACAGTGAGGGACAGACAGTTGCTGTTGGCATTTTGAGAGAGAGACAGGGAGAGTGCATTGGAGCTTGAATTTTCTTTGTGTGTGGTGGGATAGGGATCTACCTCTTCAAGTTCCAGGGCTGCTGCCAGGCTCTAGGCCAAGCTATTATTTATTACTGGTACCTTTCCTGCTGCCTGCTCAGGTAAGGTTTCTGGGAGTGGTGCAGTAGGGATCTATCCTTTCAAAATCCAGGGCTGCTGCCAGGCTCTGGGGCCAGGTTATTATTTATTATTGATACATTTCCTGCTGCCTGCTCAGGTTGGGGTTCTGGGAGTGGTGTGGTAGGGATCTTGATGGCTGGAGGAGAGCCTGCTGGCCCCCACGAACAACGAACAATGAACATGTTCATGAACAGGTCATGTTCGTCAATGTTCATTGTTCATGGATGGCAACAAACAACCAACACCATGTTCGTTTTCTTTTTCTGTTCATGCCTCTGTCTAGTTAGCACCTATCTTATGGAATCGCCTGCTTGAGGAGGTTAGGAAAGCTCCTATTCTCATGGCTTTCCACAAACTATGCAAAACTGAATTATTTAGGAGGGTTTTCTCCTCAGGTTATAGGGATATGTCATAAGAAATAGCTCAACGAGATACTTTAATAAGGGACAGGGACTATACAGATTATGACATTGGGTACTGACTGCTGAGAGAGATATGCTTCTACCAGGTAGTCTCCACTTTGATAAAGATGTTGTGTTAATTAGCTACACTTTGTTTCAAAAAGGTTTGATCTCTCTGTATGGCTTTAAGCTTGTTTTCAAATTTTCTATTACCATAATCTATTGTATCTATTCATTGAATGCCCTGTCGATCATATTGTATTTTGCTCAGTGAATGTTCTAGCACTGTTGATTATACTGTATTCATTTGCACTATGTAACCCACCTTAGACCTCATTAAGAAAGGCAGACCATAAACAAACAAACAAGCAAGCAAACGAACAAATAGCGCCGTGACCATCACCATCCTTTTGTGACTATGGAAAAGGGTTGGCGGGATAGTAGCCATCCTGAATGTTTCTCAAAACTTCAGCTGAAGAAGTACCCATGAGAGAGTACCTCTTCTGACCTGTACCATTTACATTTGTTACTTTTGTTAATCCAAATCTCAACCAACCAGTCGTCATCCAAAATAAAGGCAAAGACAAAGCTAAAGTCTAGGACAAGATTAACGACTTTTGTCAATCTAGATGTGGCATTCCAAAGATCAGCCTGCATAAAATAATCTGATTGGGAATTTGCACAGGAAAACAAAGACAGGATCTAAAGTCAGTAACCTCCAAATAAAAATTAAAAAGCATTCTGTTTTAATGCCTATGATTGTTAGCAAGATTTCCTGTCTACTTTTTACCTTTATGGCAGTGTTGGCATTTCAATGGTAGCTTTATGGTTTTTATAATATTTTATCAAGCAAGGAATAAAACCATTTGCTTCCTTCCCCAGAAAAAGTATGCACAAATGCATAATTCTCCCTGTCAGATTGTCTTTTGATTTAAGTTTGTAAGTTTATTGTGGTAGCATTCAAAGACGGTGCCTGAGAAGTTCTTTAACATATGCCATATATTTAACATGGCTTGTGAATTAAAAATAAAAGCCTGCCATCTGCCTTTGTGAGCAGATTTTATCAAAGTCTAAATGAAAAAAAGCTCAAATATTGTCAATTAAAATATGAAATACTGCAGGGTAAAAGAGGTCAGACTCACCTTACTTGAACTTCAGTTACTAACTAGCTAGCTAAGGTGCCCTGATTTGAATAGACCTTTTTAAACAGGAATATATTGTAGAGCAGATTAACTTTTAAGAATGTCCTTTGCTTTGTCAAATTTTAAACTTCAGACCTTCACCTGTATTTCCCACAATGAATTGAGGATTTCAGCAAGGTTGTAAAAAGAGTTAAGAGGGAAATCCTTCCAATTCCATAAAAACCAATGTAACTATGACACTAACTAACAGAAGCAGAATTGAATGTTAATGCCAGATCTTCAAAGTGTTGCACCGTTAATGAACGAAGTTTTGCTGTCTATCATTATGGGCATTGCTGCCTATCATTATGGGTATAGGGAGTATAATATGGGATCAGATAGCTGAGATCCTCCATGCTGCAAGGTGAATAGTCACACAAGCGAACCCTTGAGAGCATGAGAGGATTCTGTGCACAGGCCTTTAATTCAGGCAGCATTATGCAGGGCTAAAACAATCGTGAATGCTAAGTGTGTGCGTCTGTGAAGGAAGACAGCATAATCCTTAATGCCCCTACCACCCGTCTGCACCCCCAAATACCCTTGTCCGCCATATTTTTCTTACATCTGAGATGTGTGGTCTAACTTGTTTTCAAGTTAGTGTGAAAACTATCATCAGGCAACCTTCCTTTGTCACACTGAGATCAGAAAAACTGATTCATCCGCTGGAGGTGGGGCTAAGTCTCCAGGTCATCTGATACAGAAAATAAAAGCTTATGCCTTCTTTTATATATGCATAGATCCTCCAGATTCTGAAAACTTGATGTGATCTGAAGGACGTCCTGTCCTTATATAAACCCATGGCCTAATCACACTTGTCTTAACATGTTCTTGATTGCAGCCCCTGCCCCCTGCCTCCTTGTGGAAGATTACAATCTTCCTCTTTCTTACACCATGCCTTCTTAGTTGTGATGCCACAACTCTTGGATGTTTTGCTAGAGGAATAAAACGGGCTCCTTCTCTGCTGGCCCTTGTAAGTGTAGAGAGACTTTTCAGTGATGGTTGGAACAGGCATCTGAAGAACTGAAGTGTGACTGTGGTGAGGTCTTGATATTTCAGGGTAGATTTGTATGCTACTGATAGGATTTTTTTGTTTTTATTGTTGTTATGGATACCATTGGGTGAGCAGCCTTGAGCCCCTTGGGTAAAATGCATAATAGAAACATTTTTAAACAAATAATCCAACAATAAAATCTAATAAATAGGCTTTTTTCATGAACGAAGTCTGGAGTTTTAGTATTATTAATGCTGACTGGGATCCAAAATTTCACAAGAGTAGGTCTGTATGCTCAGAAAGACTGGGGGCTTGTGTTTCTTGAAGAGCAACATCCTATGCCACATGAATTAAAGGGGACTTACTAAAACAAACTGAGATGAGGCATATTGATATGCCATTCAAAGGAAAAAATGAGTGAAGTAGCTCTAGATTCTGAACAGTTAATGCGTTTGTTTGTTTTTGAATGGGTACAAGTTTACGTCAGATATGAGAGTTATAAAATGGAGGCAGGCAATGGACCAACTCAGAAGGCAGACTAGATTATATTACAGGTTGTAAGGAAATGAGTCTTCATCTTCCCACCTTTTTAATAGGATCTTTTGCAGCCTATAAAGAAGAAATATCACACTCCCCCTCCATCTTTTGGCCTGAATAGAAAGGGAATGCTAATCTTTATCCACATCAAGTTCTACACTGGCAAAAAAACCCAAGCAGTGATATATGTTAGCCCTCCTGAAATAGAAATGATGCGCTTTAGATGGACGTGGTCATTTTCTTGGCAATGGACTCTACCTAGACTAATAGAACTTGTCTGTTTCTAAATTAATGGAGGACAAGTACTGGTGTTGTCCTGGGCCAAAATAAAGATTTTGGAAGAACTCTGAAAAGTCTGCTCAGAAATAAGACCCATATTATTCAGTGGGACATACTTCCAGGAGAATGCCCTTAGGATTGCAGTTCCAGAGACACAACTGTATTAGTCTATTGTAGCAAAATTAAACAGAAGTCCAGTGACATCCTAAAGACTTAGATTGAATCTGAGCTCTGACTTATGAAAGTTTATGTTGGAATAAATGTTGTTGGTCTTTAAGGTGCCGTCTGACTTCTGTTTAGGATTTCAGCCTGTGATGGGTATACAAAGAAGAGTACTTCCAGTGAAACCATCTACTGATTTTGTTTTGCACCTTTGAAGTTGTTAAATTTCATCTATAAACAAATTACTCTAGAATACCAACAATAATGATATAATGTAGCACATTAATATGTAGAAATTGAGATGACATCACTCATTAGTTCTTTCAAAGCCAAACTATTCTTTCCACTTGGGTTGTCTTTAGCAATGTTCATGAAAATCAATGGTCTCTGTGGGTCAGAGCCTTTTTTTTTGTTTCAGTACTTTTTATCTGTATATATTATTGTTCTACAGTATTAAAAGGCAGGTTACATTTCATTTCTCAAACATAGTTGACCTAACAGCTGTAGGCTCATAATGCAAAATTTTCAGAGATCCTGGAGGCCTGGATTGCATATCTAAGACATAGTGTTATATTTTTCAGCACATTCAACATGATAGAAAGGTATGTGATCAAGCTGAAAAACCACCTCACTTGGAGCAATCTCTGCTTAACCAGCTTTCATAAGTTTCAGAGGCTTAAAGCTCTCCCAAAAAGTGACCTTTTTTCTATAGTGAAATCTGACTAGAACATCTGCTGATTATAGCTATGGCAAAGTGACATGGAGACCTCTCAAATAGGCAGGCCATTGTTGCCTCCCAAGACCTCAGCCACCTTATTAGTCAAGGCTTGCTAAAATCAAACCAACATAACCTCAATTAAATTGGGGGAGGAGGATGTAGCAAACTCCTTTTCAAATGCACATGTACATTTTAAAAGTTTCACTATATCACCATTGGATTGTGTGTTCGTGTGTCCAAACATGAATTGATCGCACTGAGAGCTTTGCAAAATCTATCCACAAAATTCAGCTACAAAATCCAGTGGCATTAGTAATAAATGATTCTGTCTATTCTTCAGCTGAAGGACAAGAGCCAGAAATTTAGCACCAATCAGGGAGCCAAAGGTCCTATAATGCAATGTTTGTCTGCAATGCAATTTTGTAATAATTCTACTAAACATGGTAAATAGCCTTACCTTGTAGAACCTTCTAAGCAGGTTATTCTCTAACAATCTCATCTGATGCACTATTTGTCATGTCATGTTACTATGTGGGCCTTTCATATAATGGAGAATAATATTTTTTCTGGTTCAACTAGCTATAAATTATGCAATGGAATCATATCATAAAAACAATTCAGGGATGCAAAAGCAGTATAAAACAATATTCAGAAACCTAAAAATAGATCCATAAAACAACACTCAGCCTAGAAGCAGACCATAAAAACAGCTAAAACAATTGAAACTCCTCAGTTGAAAGCCTGTCCAAAAAAATGTTTTGGCCTGATACCTAAAGGATAGTAAGGTAAACACCAGGTGAGTTCCAAGTAGAGATGAGCATGAACCCAAATACGAACCAAAAAATCCCATGAACCAGCCCAGTTCATGTTTTGCAAACCAGTAGTTCGTGCTTGTTTCCATGAACTTCCACGAACTGGTCTACTGGTTCATTTGGTTCGTATTAAAGTGGCAGTTTAAATGGCTATTTCCCCATGGAAATGGCCATATAAGCTTTTCCTGCCACTTGCCCCTAGCCACCTGCCAGCTGATAGTTTTAAAGGGACTTGCTGCTTGCAAGCGGCAGGGCCCTTTAAATGGCCCAAACCCCAGCCCCCACCTCACCCCATCCCAGCCCCAGCCCCACACTTACCTTGCCTGCACGGTGGAGGAGGAGGCTGAAAATGGCCTTCCTGCCCCTCAAATGGCTGCCTCGGCTGTTTAAAGAGCCCTGCCACTTGCATTCCCTCCGCCTGCCAGCTGATAGTTTAAAGGGACCTGCCCCTTGCAAGACAGAAAAGGGCCCTTTAAACTGTCAAATGCCTCTTTTCCTGCTGCTGCTAAGCGGCCAAAAAGGGGCATTTAAACTCCACGAACCATGAACCACAAACTGGTTCATGAACTTGCCCCAGTTCATGCCAGTTCCTGGTTCGTGAAAGCTCACGAACCATGAACCTCATGGTTCTTTTTTCTGTGGTTCGTGCCCATCTCTAGTCCCAAGGTACATTTCAAAGGCCACCACCGAATAGGCCCAGTCTCTGGTTGCCACCTGCCTCACCTCTGCATCAGAGGCACAGAGAGTACGGCTTGGAAAGAGGATCTTAACTAGCTATCCAGACAGTGTGGTCAGAAGTAGTCCTTCAAGTATCCAAACTCCAAGCCATATGAGACAGTTTTGAACTGTACAAAGAAGATATTTCTCACTGCCATATGGATCAAGTGAACCAGGAAGAAATACAAAGGCACCCACACAGCGATTATTAATGTCACACAAGCACCTTTTACCAAAGGGTTAACTTGGAAAGGTGGTCATGTTGCCCAAGAACACTGTTGTTTTATTGTGCTTCTGTGGAAACCCAAGAAAAAGGTTATTTGTTCATTATCAGTTTCCACAAATTCTTCTTTGTTGATGGAACACAACAGAATCCAAATCAGAACAGAACTGTAGACTAATAACAGAGGACAGCTGGTTGAAATTGATCTTCATTTTTAAAACTTTGCATAAAACCAGGGGGAGGAGCGTTTTGTGAGGTGCAAAAACAAGCTTCTCCAAATGTAAGGCAACCCTGAGGTGAAAAAACTACTAATTACATGACAGAAAGGGGCCAAAGATTGTAAACTACTGGAAAATCTGAGATCAGATCCTCATAGTATTTTTAAAAACCAAAAATTGGGGTCCATCTTGTTTCCTATGAAGCTAATATCTGTGAGAGGGAGATGAGTTAGTTTCAACTGGCATTTAATCATTGATCTCCCAGCATCTCATCACGGTATCTGTACATAGACCTTAAATGAGACCCCCCCCCACAAATCTCATTAAATTATCACACAAGAATAAAGCCACCATTGCCTGTTGATTTGGATGGATTATTACTTATAAGGTTTAGTTATAGGGCTGGATTTTCACATTCCAGGCCTCCTTTACATCTTGTGAAAATAATATGTAAGACGTGGTTAATTCTAGATTCAAAATGGTTGTGGAGACTCCTTGAGATGGCCTGTGTTTTAACAGCCTGCAATCATTTTGAAATGAGTAGCATTAACAACATCAGCAGATGTTGTTGCCATTTTTCCAGCTAAAGTGTGTACTGTGTGCAAAACAAAGTCTCCATTAAAAGAAAAACCTAAGTCTATCTCCCCAAGAGGATTAGGCCACCATTTAATTTTTATCCTGGCTTATTACCATCATACCCTGGACCGCTGCAAGAATGTGCAAATGTGAATTGTTCTCTGTCTTGCGGCCAATGGAAAATGTTTGGATTAGAGAAAAAAATTCTCAGTGGGTATACCATCAGGTCTCTAGCAAAGCTTTTCAACATTGAATTCCATTGGTGGTTAAGGCTATGTCATTTCTTATATCAGTGTCTGAGGTTTTTTTAAAAATATGCATAGGATTATAAAAATACCCGTCCAAATAGGAATATGGAAAGATTTAATCACAGTGTAAGATGGCATATTAGACTGAATCAGTTTATATCTACTCTAATAAAATAACATCTTTCAAGGAAGTACAGCACTTAGATATTAGCTAGGCTATTGTAAGATAGGCACTCATAGGAAGAACTCTTCATCAGATGCACGAAATGTATTTTTTAGGGCACTGAGAGGTAGCTCCCCGTTTCTGTGTTCAAGGCTAGCCATTCCCCTCTGCAGTATGTGTCTCAGCTAAAGTCTGATTTCTAAGTTTCCCTTTTGCTCCTCTTCCTTATTCCAAAGCGATCTCCTATATGATGTACTTTGATCCATCTTTCTTAGGGTTTGTGGGGAATATAGTAATAATAACAACATTCGATTTATATACCGCCCTTCAGGACAACTTTTTTTTTTTTTTGCATCACTGCATTTTTTTTCGTTTATAAACTTTTTATTAAACGAAAACAATTACAACATACAAACTTGAACCTGTACAACGAACAAACAATCAATTCAATGCATGGAATTTTGTTACAGAAGGAGAGACAGCACATGTCGACAAAGTTATATACATTGTGGACCATTATAGTGTAAAACTCTTTGACATAGTTATTGTTTGAAGGATTTTTGATTTCGGCTGAATGTTATGTTTTTCAACATATTCAAAAAACGGGAACCATTTTTCCACAAAATTGGAGCTCACCGGAAACTTCTCCGCTACATAGAGATCGTTGTGTGTTTTTTCCACAATGAAATAATTCCACACTTTTTCCAACCATGCTTCAATTAAGGGAGCTGAGTTTTTCTTCCAAACCAAAGCTATCTCATTCTTTGCCACTACAAAAAGAGTTGCCATCAGTTCTCTTCTAATTTTAGGTATAGGTAGATCACCTCACTGATTCAAGAAGATAATCTTGGGGTCTAACGGGATTATATACCCTGTTATTTCTCTGATTTCTTCAAGCACTTTACCCCAATAATTTTTAATAAGTGCACATTCCCACCAACAGTGGGCGAACGTTCCTACCGCTCCGCACTTTTTCCAGCACTGTGGGGAGGCCAATGGGTATATATGTGATATTCTCTTAGGGGTAAGACACCACCTGTGCACAATCTTGAAAGATTGTAACTTAGTTGAAATAACATTTGATTTGAAAATGTCTGATGTCCAAATTTTTTTCCAGGTTTCCAAAGATTGGTCTACCTTACCGTCTTTAGCCCAGCTGGATTGACATGAAATCTGTTTTTTGTTCACCGTGTTTAGAAGGATGGAATAAAGTATCGGAATCATTCCCTTTTTTTGCATTGAATAGGAGCGTAGCACCATTTCAAATTCTGTCAATGGTTCTTTCATTATTGACCTCAGACCTATTTGTTCCGACATGCTTTTAACCTGTAGATATCTGAACCATAACAATTTTTGTTTCAGTTTACTTTCTAGTTCTAGTTTTCCCAGCAGACCAGCAGGTGAAGCTAAGTCAATTAACCTTGTCAGGTTGGCCTGTCGGAAAATGTTTTGGAAAACTGGATCTTTACCTGGAGAAAACCAGGTCTGATTTATAAAGGAAGAGAATCTGGATATGCCTGGAACAAGTTTATTTTTATGTTTATCCCATGAGTACAGCATTGCTAATAAAAACCTATTTTTATGAATACTATTGGGTCTGTTTGTTTGCTTATTCCACATTAAATCATTAATAGTGTGTGTGTCTATAAGCATTTTGAACTTCAGGACAACTTAATGCCCACTCAGAGCGGTTTACAAAGTATGCCATTATTATCCCCACAACAAAACACCCTGTGAGGTGGGTGGGGCTGAGAGAGCTCCAGAGAGCTATGACTGACCCAAGGTCACCCAGCTGGCTTCAAGTGGAGGAGTGGGGAATCAAACCCAGTTCTCCAGATTAGAGTCCCGTGCTCTTAACCACTACACCAAACTGGCTCTCAATAGCTGCTATTGGTTAATTCATTCTGTAGTATCTACAAAGCAAGATCCTGATGTAGTATCTAAATGTACCTGCAAAGTTCTGTAACTCTGCAAGTGAAATAGTACAAAGCCAGAAATACTACAAAGCCAGAGCAGTTGCTCTTCTATGTTCAGACATAAGATCCTTGAGCACAGGCAGTGTTCTTAATCTAAAACATGATTACTCCTGATTCCTGAAGGCTTCCCCACATCAGAGACTTTAGCTACTCTTGACTGCCTCTCCATTCTTGAGTTTCCCAAATGTCTGCACTGTATGGATATATGAAAATGTCCTTTTTTCTTTCCTGATGGTGTTTTTATGTTGTCATTATGAGCCTTTTTATCTCACTCACATTTGTTGCTCACTGTCCCAGTTAGGTTTTTTTATGATATTTTGACACCATTTTTACAGCGTTTATATATCAAAATAATGTGGATGGTGAAAAATGGTTCATTTCAATAGGAAAAATATGACATGGGAAAATTGTCATGAAAATGACATGAAAACGTTATGAAAATGAAGACTCATTGACACACAGAGAGAAGAATGCAGCCCTCCCAGCCGGCAGTACAGGCTGATGGGGTTGGGGGCTGGGTTTGCTGCCCTGGATGGAAGAAAGGCAGGCTACCCCTTCCCGGGCATCCAGGCATCAGCTGGGGGGGCATAGCCATTGGTGTTTAAGCCAGCTTCACCCCTCTGGCCCACAGCCATTCCCTTTTACTCGGCCCACCCACCCTCCCTAAGGCAGTGCAGGATTAGCCAGTCGCTGTTTATCAGAGTCTGGTAGGAATTTCTTCACCTTCCCTTATTGGCACAGAGGGACAGGCGTTTTTCACCTACCTTGCACTGTGGGATGATTACAGTAATTGGTATGGTGGAGATGTAAATAGTTTGGTCACTGGCAGGACAGGATAGGAAAATGAGTGGGATGGTGACTCCCTTGGCATATCCCTGTTGGTGGGGAATTGGGGTCTGTCAGAAGCAGCTGGTAGGCTTTACGGCTTCCAGTTGTGAGGGCAGATTGCTTGGTGGGACTAGGGGTGTGCGCTTCGGGAATCCAATTTGGGTAAAATACCCAAATCGGACTTGATCCAGAAAGCTTTCGAATTTCCAAATAGGGGCCAGCATGCTAGGCTCGATTCGGAAATCCTGAAGCAAAGCTTCCCGAAGCATTCATAATGCATCAGCCTGCACGTTCCCACTGGGTGCTCCGTTTGCCCTCCGGATTCGGGGCTGAGGAACTCCTCAGCCCCAACATTGGCGGGCAAAGGAGGCAGGCCCCCACTCGGCACTCCGTTCGCCCGCCGGAGTTGGGGCAGAGGAACTTCTCGGGCCAGACACTGGCGGGTGAAGGAGGCGGCGGGGATGCAGGCATAAGCCTGCATCTCCCTGCCGGGCACTCTGGTACAGCTCGATCTGTACCACTTAGATCCCTTGCTGTATTGACAGTTTATGTTGTACTCAATAAAGTGGTCCACTTTTTTACCCAAACCATGTGTCTGCCTTTCATTTTGACTCGGGGAGCAAACAAAAGCTGGATAGAGATATTCATTTTGACGTAGCAGTGCTGTACTGCATCCCTACTGCACTGAACCATTCTCACACTACCAATTCAGGCTTTCCATTCAGCATTGTTTCCATTTAAAAAATAATAATTTATTTCAGCATTGTTTCCATGCTACCTTCCTGATTGCTTCAAATATCTGGACCAAATGACTGAAGGAACGTTCCCTTCAAAACTTCATTTTGCTGAGTTGCCAACAGGGAAGAGGTGTATGTGTATAAATATGTCTGTGTGCATGTATCACAATGACTGTATGTAAGTATGCATTTACCTGTCTGCTTTTGGGTTTATGAGGAGATCATTCCAAGGCATTAATTGTCTCTGTGTTTCTTTTTTTAAAAAAATGGTACAAGACATTTTTGGTGCAAAAACTATATTTTAACAGTTCTGTAAAATTAAGCACCATGTCATAAGGCCAGGAGAACAGTCACCCTTCCCCTTATATTTCAGATGACATGATTATTTTTCTGTGTATTATGAGGTATACAAAAGTAACGACAATGAATATTGCCACAAATACATAGTTGTGATTTTGTTTTTGTAATGTCATTTTGCACCTACATCCAAGAGTAGAACTGTGACCCTTGCTGTGAACCTTCCTGTACTGAAATCCCTTTCCTGCTTTCTCATACTGAACTTAGGAACAATATTGTAGCTGTGGATCCCAGTACAAAAATCATTCCTCTTCATCTGAGGCTCACCAAGTGAAACAGCCTTATGGATTTTATTTCGTCTTAGTGAAGACCATTCTGTTCTCCTTATGATGCTTGCTCTCTTCTCCTTATGGCCAAGTGTTTCTGTTCACTTTTCTCATGCCACCTGATTATGGCAAGGGATCCAAACCAATTATAACAAATTTACATGGTGTGAAAAGAAATGGGATAGGCTCATTAAAATGCCCAAATTTTGGCAAGGCTTTAAATGCACTTATTATCTCGATATTAAAGCAACATCATGTAACAGATTTGGTCCCAAATTGAAATTTACTAGGGCTGTTTTTTCTTAAGATGGCAAAATATGCTTTTACTAAAACAAGTGAAAACTATTCCTATCATGTGAAACCTAAGGTCAAATTTCAGGAAACTCACTTCTAATCATGAAAGGCCACAGTGAGAAAAAAACAGATCCCATAGTGTTGTGAAATATGCTCTTCCCCATTCAACTGTCACGTATGTCATACAAAATCATATAACTGTAAAGCTAGAATGGGATATAAAGATCAGTTAGCATCCTCAAACATTATGTGAACACTTAAAGTTGGACTGTCCAGAATGTAATAAACATCAAGTGCGGCCAATGTATCCATCCGCTTGTACTTGCATCTGCTTCGTGATGCAGCTCCTAAGAAATCTTTCGTTTCAGTCCCTTTCATATTTTTCCCACCAGAGAGGAAAGGAAAGCACTATAGCAGAGATGAAAAGGACCTCTCCCTGATCCTCTCGAAAGATGCTTCATGTCAGTAGGTCATATTGGGTGGATAAACCAGGGATCTAAATCAATTTTCAAATGTCCTTATGCCTTAATTTCTGCAATAAAAAGTGCCAGAGCTCAATCCTGTTGGGAACTCACTTTGAGTTCTTAGTCTTAATTCTTTAGCTATGTTGGCTGGTTGTGATTGATAAGTGACAAAGAACCATCTTGTTTGCACTTTTAATATCTCCAGAAAAATCTGTTCATGATGGTTTACATGTTAAAATCATAGAACAGCATAAACATTGTTTAAAATTAACAAACTATTAAAAAACAGCCATTAAAATTCAGTCAGATCATAAAAGCAGTATAAAACATAAAACATTAGATCATGTTTCAGGACTGGTAGACATCGATAAGGGTTAATACTAGCTACGAAGACATGTCATTATATATAGAAAGGTTGGTTGTCTGCCTTGTGGTTTTTCCCAAGTCCCAGTTAGTAGCTGCCTAGTTCCAAGCTTTCATTCTATGACATCAGAATCTCTAGCAGTCAATAACAGCCAAAGCAGCTATCAACCTCAATTTGACAAAGCTCGCTCTGGTATTAAAGCAGATCCACCAGACAACAGTGATCTGTGAGAAATGAACCCCTAAGTTTAATGAATGAACTTCTTGGCATAAAAACACCAAGGGAGATTTTTCATCAGGCTCTCCTAGAGGATTTTCTAAAGTTAAATCCTGGATGGTGAATTGGATAACAGCTCCTGCACTAGTGGAAGAAGATTGATCCTTGCTCCTTATGTCATTTCCCTGATTTAAAATCACCTATCAAAGACACCATACTTAACTAGATGAGCTGCTAGTAAATCCATGATTGGGACTAGAGATGGGCACGATCCAAAAAAAATTGCCAATCCAGCTGATCGTGGATCGGCGCCGGTGACGATCCCAACTAAACGATCCACACCGATCATCTCCCGTTCCCGATCTGTGGATCGTGGAGGCCAAAGCGGGGAGCGCTGTTATGTGGGAAGGTGGGTGTTGGCGGTGGCCACCGGGCACAGCGGGCACAGGGAGACGGCAGATGAGCCACCTCCCCTCAGGGGGCAGGAGGTCTGGCCACTCGCCAGTGGCACCCCCCATGTGCCCGCCCACCAGGTCAAAAAGGAGCGCGCTGGCGAGTAAAGAATGGTAGGTGATGCCAGCGGCATCTGTGTTTGTGTTTGGCCATCTGTGTTTGGCCGTCAGAGCTGCCTATCAGGGTTTGCAGGGATGAGATTGGAGTGCCCATGGCTACAGAACACCCCCTTCCCCCTCCCTCCCCTGGCTGTCTTCTCCCAACTGGTGACTGCTTTGCTGCTCCGTGGTTGGAAAGAAGCCCTGCTGATCAAGGAAAGCTGGGCTTCCATTTGGGTTTCCAGGGCAACAGAAGGAGGGGAAACACAGCTCAGGCATTCCCTTGGCTCTGTTGCCCCGGGAATAGATTACTGGCACCTGAGTGTCTGGCTTCCCGATCCGAGCACGATCCAGCCCCCCCCCCCAATTGCTGGATCATTGGCCATGGCTGATCACGATCCGCTGAGTCACGATCGCGCGATCGCCATTATCGTGGGTTTTTTTGGATCATAATGTGGATCGTGCCCATCTCTAATTGGGACCCTGCCAAATGCTAATATCTGCTATGCAGGGGCCCAATTCTAAGTGGGGCAGGATTTTTCATCTTTTCCTTGTCCCCAGTGTGGTCTTACTGATTGAACTCACACACAAACCAGTGCTGTAACTAGCCCTGAAAAGAAAAAAAGAAGGTTGCAAAAGATGAATTGGTAAGATGAGGAGGAGTCTGTTTTGATTGCTAACACAGAGAAACAATTAAATCCCTACTTCTGCTCCCTGCATGACCCTGATCCAGATTGGGGCCCAGAACAGCTGACATTAGTATTTTAAAAATGCTCAAAAGATCCCAGACATTAGTCTCTCTATCTCACCTAATTAGATCCCTATCAGTAAACTTTTTACAGCCAATAACAGGCAAAATCCATGTGGAAAGTGGTAAAAGTAAATCATATAGAAGACAACAGGCAGCCTCTTCTGTGAAAAGATACTTTGAGTTTATTAAGTATTGTGATTAACAGTTTATAAAAAACAACTTTATTGAAGACTGGAAGCAGACAGACTGAAACCAGGCTCAACAGGAGCCAATTTATACTTAAGAAAACCACAGCCCTTTTTAGCAACAACCAATACAAAGCAAGTAGTTAGAATCCTTCGTTTGCATGAACTATTTACAGCACAGCAATTGGATTATAAGGCAACAGTTATGATTGGCCGTTAGCAGTGCAAAAACACCCAATAGCCATGTAGGCCTCAGGACTCAGGAGGAGCCTTCATTCAGACTCAAGCTCCAGCAGTACACAACAGAGCTCATGGGAGATTTCAAAAAAATGATTCAGAATGAAGCTTGGGATAAATGGTTAGGATTGGAACCACTATACATAGTTTGTACCATCTGTTGCCTTACGTAGATTTTTTCTATGTAATTGTTTAATGTGCTGTGTTAATACTTATGCTTTGCTTCTCTGTTTCTGATCCCTGGTTGCTTCCAGATTTCTACAAGTCATCCTATTGCATTGTCTAATGGATGTCCCATCCTGTTGATAGTGTTGACTTATTCTGTGGAATCTGCCTTGCATCCCAGGAAGAAAGGACAACAAACACATTCATTTCAGATTCATCCAGTTTCGCCAATCCAGCTAACAATTTTCGTGTGAAACATTAGTGTCTACTGGCTGGGGCATATATAAAGAATGTACCCTAAACAAAAATATAGGTGCAGGTATATAGTATTGTAACACCACATGCTGAAAGAGTATCTCAGAACATGCAGACTTTTGTGAAGAAAGTTGCAGAGTTGTTATAACAGTCCCAACGCTGTCCAAAATGTGAAACTCAGAAAAACAGCAAGTATCTCTTTAGCATTCAACATCAGCTATGCTTATGCTTCATCCATACTGAAAGCTCCAGATCAATGGAGTGCTGTTAGAGAAAACAAATGTCAGGGGTTTTGTTGATGCAGGTTCAAAGCAGCAGTTGCATAACCCTCTGCACTCTCCTCAATGCTTGACTTCAAGTGCCAAAAGAGATGCATAATTGACAAGACAGTTAAATGCAGCAGATTTCAGTCAGCTCACAATGAAGGGCTTGATTATCTGAAGAGCAGAGAAGCAATTCCAATGGTACAATGAAACCTGCTCGGCACTTTTATTTAGGCTGTTAACATCTGGCAAATAAATGGTCTTGCTGGCATTGTGACAGTAGCACTCAAGTACATTGCATGGCAGTGGAAGCATCTGGCCTGAAAACAGTGACTTTTGCATTCATGTCAGGCTGGAAGCTAGACAAGAAATAGGAATGATATCTGGGGACATCACTCCAGCGGCATGGTGCTTTCTCCTCATTGCCAAACCACTTTACAGAAGCAAATTCTAAGTTCCAAGATCTGTGTTCTAATCTTATTAAAATATAGAAAAATGTGGACTTGGGAGATGTTCTGCTTATGAGGGCGCTATCAGAAACTATCTCTATGATTTCTTCTAACTGAGGGTGGAAATACATGTTACTAAGTACCTAGGAATGCTCAAGTGCAAGATGGTATGAGAAGTCCTCAGTTCACGTGCAGGCTGTTCTTGCTTGGTGCATGTGAATGCCATTTTCATGGGAGTTGCCTTTGTGTGACTGCATCTGCAAGTGATTCTGGAAGGCAAAGCATGAATTCAGCTGGTTTTGCTGTGAGAATGCGCACTATAGGCTACTTTGACTGCCAATTTGTATTTCTTTAAGGTGTGAGAATGTGTCAAGATCTGCATTTCAATGAATGGATGCGGAGGAAACTGGGATACTTTTAGCAGTTGAGGAAGAACCAATATCAAACGTGTGAATGTATTCATGCGGAGCAAACTGATGTGTGACTTTGTGAGCAAGTGCACGGAAAGTTGGAGGGTGGACATGTGAAATGAGGTTCACGTGAGCATCCCTAGGTAAGATGTCTTATGTAGAGAGACCCTGAGTCAAATACATTTGGATGAGTGAAATTCAGATACTCTGTGAGTCTTAGATTGGGGCTGTAAACAGGTAGCATGTCACAGCTTTATTAGTGCAACAATTCCTCTTTTGCTGTGAAATCATGGGAGTTGTCTGGCACCTGAGGCAGAGGAAGACTATATATGCTCTTAAGAGGTGATTAATGCATAATTTGCACTATGATCCTGCCAGAACGATGTTGTATAACTTGCGTACCTAAAGCATGGAATAAAGAACCAACAGGGACTCCAGATCAGTATGAACAATTATGGATTTATGGAAGAGGCTGAATGGAAGATTCTTTGAATTGCATAAGATAATAGTTTCACTGTTGGTTTTTATATATTTTAAATGGGGAGGCTTTTACTCCTTATAACACTATACCCAGAAAAGTGACTTACGCCATGTTTGTTTTTAATTATTTAGATGTTGCTCCATAGCAGAAGCTTCCTAGCCAGTATATAAATAATACCCATATTAAAATATACAATACTAATAAACATCTATGAAGATTCTATGAAGAAAAAGTAGAGCTAAAAAACAGTCAAGCAATAGAAGCATAGCAATAAAATTCTAGATTGCAGTGTAATAATTTTAGCAGCAAATAAACGTTTAGAAGCAGCAAAAATATGAAATTATCGTTCCAAATAAAAATAACATTAGCAGCTGTTAAAATATTAAAAAGTCATAACTTCTGAAAAATATAGAATATATTTTGCAACAGATCCTGTCAAATCTACACATAAAAATAAACAATTGGCTAGTCTATTTAAGCACCAATTTAATGTGAAGCTAAGCACTGCCTCAAGCAGTTTCTCTGGAGAGGCGGCATATAGATTTTCTAAATCAATAAATAATAACTAAGTATAATAATAAGTAAGGGCCCGAGTAGATAAAAAGGTTATAACCTGGTATCTAAAGTATGATGGGAAAGGTGCCTGATGGAGAGAGGAAAGAATAGGGTTGCCAGCTCCAACTTGGGAAATTTCTGGAGATCTGGGGGTGAAACCTGGAGGAACCTGGAGAAAGTGGGGTTTGGGGAGGGAAAGGACCATGGCATGGCATAATTCCATAGAGTCCACCCCCCAAAGTAGCCATTTTCTCCAGGTAAACTGATCTCTGTGGCCTGGAGACCAGTTGTAATTCTGGGAGATCTCCAGCCACTACCTGGAGATTTTCCAACTTAATAGCTTACACCCCAATGGTTTAAACAATGAACTAGACTTATCTTGCTATCTGTGAGAGCTTCATGTAGGTTACCAAGTTGCTGGCTGTGTTTGTAAATAAATGTCTGTAAATGTGTATTTTCACGTTGTTAAACACATTCTGTGACAATTTATAATTTGTGTAATTTCATTGGCTGTGATTGCAATGTTTGTAATTCTGTAAGATCGTGGTATCGCAATTTCATTGGCTGCATTTGTAACGGTTGTAATTTGGTTGCATTGTAACTTTAAATCAGAGCGGATATAAAGAGTAATCGGTCTGTGGTTCCTCAACGGCGTTGTACCGTATGCAGCAATCTGATTGGTGTATAAATGATATGTGGTGACCAGCAAGTATTGTTATCTTCATATAATATTTTAATGTTTGTATTATAATTATGGATTATAGGAGTTACTGCATATAATTCTTTTACAGTCCGGATAGATACTATTGCCTGATGAAGTAATAACTACGAAACGGGTATTGGGGAAATGCTGGCTGAAACCCGTAGCTGAAGAACAAGTTCAGCTAAAACATCCACGTTGTCTTCTGGACTTGGAGGCCACCTTGGGCCATTGTGCAATATATTTGAAGATATAGATTTTCATTGACCCATGAACTTTTCATGTCTGAGGACTTAGTCATATATGTTTGATACCAGATGTATTGTTGTTATTTATGTTTCATACAACACTGAGCACTTTTGCACTTTGAAGTGCAAAACACTATAAATTCAAAATTAATTGAACTGTGTAATTCTTTTTACACCGGTATCTATTTTGTAGTGTTGACTACCTGGAGGCTGGCAACCCTCGGAAAGAAGGATGTTTGAAAACTAGGTGCAACAATAAACAAGGCTCTTTCCCTCATGGCATTGAACGGAGACAAGCACAGCAGGACTGTTGAAGCAGAGCTTAACACAGGCAGGCTCATTTGGGAAAAGGCAGTACTTAAAGTTTAAGCCAGTCAGTCCCTCAAAGAAGCAGATTTAAATGGAAAGTCTATTTAGAAGCCACTCATTTCCCCTTTCTCCTCCATAAAAGGACTGGCCAGCCCCCAGCCCTACTGTTTAGAATTTTAAAGGTTATGACATAAAAGGGCCGTTTTCAAGTGTGCAAAAATGTTGAATATCAAGGGAAGCTTTTGTTTCTTTACCTTATAAATCCTTTCCAGGAAACAACTGAGAAGTGTTCTTAAAATCTGTGTTTTTTTAAAATTTGAAATCTCTCTTTTCCTCTGGTTAGTTTACTGTATTACTCAAAGTATTAATCTGCAGAGGTAAATATTTTAAAATGCTGCACAATGGATATAAAGACTTTTTTAAAAAATGTAGGAAAAGAGGTAACTTTTACATACTGGTTTGCAAATGCAGATCTAAAAAAAGGTACACTTATCTTAAAAGGTCTGAAATATTGCAGTGCCCTTGATAAAAACATGCTGGCTGATATGATGAGCTTTTGGGGTATGTGACCTCATGAACTGAAAGGGCATGACTCACAAATATTAGGGCTTGGCACTATTGCCTGCATAATTCTCAAAAATAAACTTCTCCGAAAAACAAATAACTGTATTATTGTTTGCTCAAGTGCTTTGTTACATCCTCTAGACAGGTAAAAACTGTTATTTTTTTTAAGGTTCTAAAACATACAGTGACAGGGAGTACAATATTGCTTATAATTGGCTAGCTCTTTGTTTAGAATCTTCCAAACTCATTAATCCTTGTCTGTTTCCAAAGTGTAGCATTCTTTAAGAAGTGTCCTCGAAGAGGAAATACATCCTTTAATTAAAAGAAGCCATACTTAATGGAAATGTATAGTTTCGAAATTCCAAGTCATTATTAATAATAGAGTTTCACAGTATGTAATAAGTAGGGAGTAAACCCAAATCTGCAGAGAAAGGATACAGAAAAATCTGGAAGCTAAAACTGACTTCTAGGATACTTGGAATTCCAATCTATGGCTAGCAGCAAGGTTAGTTGGATCTAAATTCTCAAGGACCTAATAAAGTTAAAATAAATAGAATACTCTAATTAGTTTCTGCCAACCCAAAAATATGAAGGGATACAGGAAAAGAAACATTAACAACAAGTTGATAACCTCAAACAGCAGTGACAGTGTTAGGTATATATATTTTAGTCACAAAGTAACAAAGAGATTTTCCCTGTTGAGGACATGAGAAGCTATGCACCTTAAAGACCATCTAGATTTCCAGGGCATAAGCTTTTGAGAATCAAAGCTCTCTTTTTCAGATACATGGAATGGAAAGAGGTAGGAGTGTTTGTAATCCCGGGTGGGAGGGGCATTGCAAATTAGAGTGCCAGGAAGCTAGCTATAATACATGTAATTAGCTTGAGAGAGCAAGGGTGTGAAATGCAGAAAATTAGCATATGTATTAGGAGAAATATCCAGCGTCCTGATTCAACCCTATGTGTGTGTGTGTGCGTGTATTTTTCCAAATTTGCAAATAAACTCAACTTCAGCAATGTCACATTGTAATTTTTTTTAAATTTCTCTGCTTCAGAACTTATACTCTTATGTCAGCAATGGAATGTCCTGGCAGATTAAAATGTTCTCCCACTGGTTTTTGAATGTTATGAAATTTTATATCAATTTGTTTTATTCTTTTGCAACTGACCTGTTTGCCCAATATAGAGAGCTGACGAGCACTGCTGACACTTGATGGCATATATAATGTTTAAAGATGAACATGTGAATGAGCCTAAGATGGTATAGTTGGTGCTGTTATGTCCAGTGTTTGTGTTGTTGGAGTGAATATAGGTTTACTGCAGGCCTTGGTCTCAGAGTTCATGTCCATGTTGAGAAGTGAATTCTTGTGAATGAGGAGTTGTTTCAAGTTGGGAAGTTGTCTGTGGGCAAGTCTAGTTGGTCTTTAAGATGTATAGCTTCTCATGTCCTTAACAGTGAAAATCTTATCATTTTCTAACTCAAAATATATACCTGACACTGTTACTGCTGTTTGGGGTTATCAGTTTAGTGTTAATGTTTCTTTTCCTGTTTCTCTTCATATTTTTGTGTTGGCCTCCCAATGGCTGTATCATTGGCCCTTTTCGCACTTACGGTTTAAACCGCCATTTATGAGCATTCGCCCCGATCGCAGTAGCTTCGGCATTGCATCTGTTCATTTTACACTGTCCACTGCAATTTCGATTTGGTGTCTGTGCTTCATTTCAAAACCTTGGTGAAATTTTGGGCTTCCGGGGCCTTGCAATTCATGTCACACTTTTTTAAAAAAATTGAGCATGCGTAGTAACGTTGCAGTGTTGGAACCCTTCCCCCCTTTTTGCTGATTGGGCTGTCCCCTGCCCACTGGAGAGGCAATTGGTGGCAGAGTTCTGGGGGAAAACATGTACCACTCTCATTTTTTTTAATCAAGCCAGGAAAGGGTTAAAATGCTGCTGATTCATCTCCTCCCGGGAAGCAGAGGCTTGTTTCCAAAAGGCTGTGCAAAATGCTTGGGTTTTTTCCCCCTCTTTGGCAAAGTCTGAAACATGCCTGGGAGGGAGGGAAAAGCAGCCATTTAATCCTTTCCTGGCTTTTAAAGCCAGGAAGAAAGTGCAGTAACATTACAACGTCGCAACCCATTCTTGTCTTTAAAAAAAAAAGAATGTGTGTGCATACCCTAAGGGAGGAAGGAGAAAGCAGCTATTTAACACTTTCCTTGCTTTTAAAGCTAGCAGGGAATTAGCAGCAAGCTTAGGAATCATTCCTGGCTTTTGAAAAAAAATAAAAGAGCATGCATACCAGGAGGAAGGAAACCAACGACGAAGCAGCCTTATGACCCTCACCTCGCTTTACTAAAAAAAATGGTGGACAAGGAGTTCAGAGAGCTGAGGAGGGTGGAAGTGGTTAATTCTGCACAAACCAATCAGCTCCCAGGGAAAAGGAGAGGGGGGGAGAGAAGCAAAAAGGGGGGGAAAGTGTTCACATTAGCAAAATGCGGGCCAGCTGCCAGTCGGCAGTGAACTTAAAAAAACATCGGGGTATGTCCGCAGGGGGAAAAATCGGGGATACAGCGGACAAAAAGTGGGACTGCATCCCATGACTGCTTTTAAGTGTGAAAACCTTGCAAACATGGGATGTGGAACAGGTACAAACGTGCTCTAAAAACCGAGTGCGAAAAGTACCATTATCCAGTATAGGCTGCAAGTCATTAATGATGTGTTGAACTGTGTGGCAGACCTTTTCTTGCCCACAGACAAGTTCCCAACCTTATAAAGATTCCTACCTTTTTCCACTCGTATCTGACTCTCAAAAGCTTATGCCCTGGAAATCTAATTGGTCTTTAAAGCGCTACTGGGCCCGAATCTTGCTCTTCTACTACAGACCAACATGGCTATCCATCTGAAAGAAGTTATGCATTTTTTTCTTACAAGGGAAGGGCAATGTTACAACAGCCATTTTATAGCTTCCAAATCTTGGAATTATTTGGTATATATTCTGAAGTTGTTGATACAGATTTTGTTAAAAAATATTTAAAGAGCTTGGCATTTTGTTAGCATGATTTGACAAAAAAATGGAAAGTCATAATTTAAAAGTAATATTTTCAAGAATATTTTCAAGTGCAACTCTGAATTATGATTTCAGAAAAAATAATCTGGTCTAATTTCATTATGAATGTTAGACCAAAGGATTGCCATATAGGTAGTCTGTGTCCCACACATTTCGCCACCAACTTTGTGGAAATTGTGGCAGCTATGGCCCAGTTTCTTTGTTTTCTTGTGCTACATTTTGCCCTGTAACTAGGTCCATCAAATTCTTATCTAGGAAAGTAGTGAGGAATGAAAGGATACCTACCCAGCTGTAACTCTTTGTGAAATAGATCACTTAAACATCACATTCATCCCTCAAAGTATGCTCTTCCATAGACTCAGTGAAATGTTTATCACTATTGCTTGACTTTGGAAGGAAATTAGGAACCTGGGTCAGATCTGCTGATCATTTGCCTGTCCTCTTTTGCAAGTAGTTTGAAAAGTCCAGGCTTACCAAAGGATCAATCCAAAGAGTAAGAGCCAAAAGGCTCTTAGTTGGAGGTTCATTGCCTGCTATCATGTTTGAGCTTCAATCATTTAAAATATTTCTGTGCTAGTCCCCAAGGAACTGGAATATTATGAAAGCAGAAGCCAAGACATCTTTTCCACCAGAGCAGTACTGCTGATACCTGTGTCTGCCAACCCATCAGAGAGGGAGAAGGGTAAAGTATACTGCGAGTATTGTCCGGGGACGAGCCTCCCCTCCCTCCTCGCCGCCGCCCCCCCCCCCGCCTCCAGGGGCCCCACAACTCACCTAGCCGGGGCAGGCGCGGCGGCGGACGGGCGCGGCCGCGGCAGCCGGCCCGGCGGCCGGGCGAAGCGCTGTCGCGGCGCCGCGGAGGAGGCGGCGGCGGCAGCAACCCGGGCGGGAGGAAGCGACCCGGGGGAAGCAAACCGGCAGGCTGGGCGGCCGCCGGAGCGGACGCCTCCAGGGCAGACGGCCCCAATGCGGTGGTGGCGACGACGGCAGAGGCGAGGCGGCGCAGCCGCGAGGCCCGCGCTTGCGAGGCCGAGCCTCGCCCGGGGCCGCGAGGCAGCGAGGGGGTGGGAACCGGCCCCGGCGTCGGCAGGCGATAGGCCGGCCCGCCCGCCCACCAGGGAGACGGGGGAAGGGCGCCCAATGGCAGCTGGGAGGCGGGAGGAAGGAGCACCAGGCTTCCCACCCCGGAAAGGCTGGAGGCAGGTGTTGCTGCCGGCATTGGGACAGATAATGAGCCTCACCTGGGGCGCTGGCGATTGGGGAGCGGGGCGGGGCTGCCCCTAGCGAGGGAGGGGATAAAAGGGGTCAGAGGCTCCCTGGCCGGGGAGGAGAAACAGGGAGGCTGTCCTGAGGGAAGGACCATCCCTGGGCCCAGAGGCTGTGCTTACCTGTTGCCAGACACGGTTTAACAGCCCTGGGGCCATCTGAGGCCAATCAAAAGGGAAGCTGAGACCCCTGGAGCCAGCAGACAGGCCGCCTGCCCGGCCTAGGTAGCAGCGGGACAACCCCCCGGACCCGCCGGCTGCGCTGACCGCACCCCCGCCACAACGGACCCGACGGACGCGGCGCCCCCTGCTGACGGAGAAACTCACAACGTGGTGGAGAATGCAGGCCTTCGACCGCTAGTGAAGCGCCTCCCCTACCTACCCACGCCTGCGGGGTGGGCCAGCAGCCGGTCTTTCCTCCGTCCGCCAACGTTTCCGGGACCCACCACCACACCGCCTACACCCCCGACAGCTATGGACCAGGGAGGAGGAGGCGGAGGGGCAGCGCCTGCCAACCCCAGCGGCTCGTTTGACTTTGCCCAGTTCGGGCAGTGGATGGCCGAGCAACAGGGGCGCCTGTTGCGCGACATAACCTCGCAGCAGACGGAGCAGCAGGGGCGGATTCTGCAAGACATCGTGGCCCAACAGCGCGATGCCCAGGCAGCCCTCCTCCGGGATGTCTGCCGCACCTTAAGGGACGCCCAAGGCGGCGCCGGAGCCCCAGCTGGCCCGGGGGGCCCCCACAGGGCCGCCCCGTTCCAACTCACCAAGCTGGGGCCAGAGGATGATGTGGACGCGTTCCTGGAAACCTTTGAGCTCACCGCGGAGGCTGCCCAGTGGCCCCCCGCCCAGTGGGCCTTCATTCTCGGACCCTACCTGACCGGGGAAGCGCAGGCCGCGCTCAAGGCTCTCCCAAAGGAGGAGGCGGCCGACTACGCGAGGCTGAAAGAGGCCATTCTGGACCGCTACGCCATCACCCCCGACACGTACCGCCAGAGGTTCCGGGCCCTGAGCTATAACAAGGGTGATCGGCCGCGGGGGTTCGTAACCACCCTCCGGGACCTGGCCTACCGATGGCTCAAGCCAGAGACGCCGGGCGAAAAGGCCATCACGGATCAGGTCGTCCTGGAGCAGCTCCTGAACGTTCTGCCAGCCAAGGCACAATACTGGGTGGCCTGTAGCAAGCTGGCCGATCTCAAGGAGGCCACGGCCCTGCTGGAAAACTTCATGGCGGCAGAGCCAAGGGAGCCCAACAAGGACGGAGCTACACCAGGGCGCGACGGCCGACCCACCGGGAGGTCCCGGGTAGGGCCCCGTGGACCCCTGGGGGCTGATTCCGCTGCCCTCCCCCCCACCGGGGCCAAACCTAGCAGCAGCGGAATCCCGCCCCGCTGGCCGCGACCACCACCACCCAACGTGAAGGCCCCCGGCGGCCCGGCCCCTGCCAGCACTGCCGACCGAGGGCCCTGCTTTCGCTGCGGACAGCGGGGCCACCTGATGAGGGACTGCCCCCTAATGGAGTGCGATGCAGGGTGGGAGGAAGCCCTACCACTGGCCACCCGCGCGGTCCGGCCCCCGCCTCTACTGGTCATCGTTGAAATTGCGGGCCGGCGGCTGTCGGCACTCCTAGATAGCGGCAGTTCCGTCTCAATGATACGGACCAGGCTCTTGCCCGAGGGCCTGCCTGTCGTGCGGCGCACGTCCGTCGCGTGCCTCCACGGACACGCAGAAGAGTACCCGGTGGTGAGAGTTCCGGTGCGCTACCAAGGACAGGAGTGGGAGTTGGAGCTCACCCGAGTGCCCGCGCTCCCCTACCCGGTACTGCTGGGCCGAGATGCACCAGGCCTGGAGGTGCGGTTGCAGACCTCGCCAGCGGAGGCCCTCCCCGCCACCACTGACCCCGAGCCCCGTGCCGGGACCTCGGCATCGCCTGATGATCCCTCGCCACCCTCCTGGGGTGCCGATCCCGCCTTCCGGGAGGCCCAGGCGACTGATGTTACCCTCGAGTCCCTCCGGGACGCCGTGGCGGTAAGTGAGGGGTGCATCCGGGACGGGCGGAGGGCTGGCCGCTACCCCCGAATTGTCAAGGAAATGGGCCTCTGGTACAGGCTGACTGCCAGTCGGGGGGTTGAGACCCGGCAGTTGCTGGTCCCGCAGGCCTTCCGGGCCTCCGTCCTCTCCTACGCCCACGACCACGCCTGGGCCGGCCATCAGGGGGCCAATAATACGCTGGCCCGGGTCCTGGCCCACTTCTTCTGGCCGTCCGTGGCTGCTGACGTCAAGGCCTTCTGCCGCTCCTGCCCAGTGTGCCAGCGAGCATCCACCCGACCGGCCCCCAAAGCCCCACTGATGCCCCTGCCGCTCGTACAGACCCCCTTCGACCGCCTGGCCATGGACTTCGTGGGACCACTGCCAGGTACGGCCCGCGGCTGCCGGTTCCTACTGGTCTTGGTTGACTACGCCTCCCGCTATCCCGAGGCGATTCCCCTGCAGTCCATGCAGGCGGCCGGCGTCGCTAGAGCACTGATGCGGTTCTTTGCCCACGTGGGGTTGCCCCGGGAAATCCTCACCGACTGTGGGTCACCCTTCACGGCCTCCTTGACACGACAGCTCTGCTCAACCCTAGGCATCCGCCAGATCTTTACGTCCATCTATCACCCGCAGACCGATGGCCTGGTGGAGCGCCTCAACCAGACCATCAAAGCCATGTTGCGGAAGCTGGCACGGGACAAGCCAAACCAATGGGATCTTCTGGTCGATCCCCTCCTCTTCGCCCTACGGGAAACCCCTCAGGCATCCACCGGCTACGCCCCCTTCGAGCTGTTGTACGGCCGGCGGCCACGAGGCATCTTGGGGGTGGTCGAGGAGCAATGGGCGACCCCCCGAGACGACCCCGCAACAGCAGCGCCGGACTACGTGCGGGAGTTGAAGGAACGCCTCCAGCTCGCCCGGGAGACGGCTCAGCGCAATCTGGCTGAGGCCCAGGAGGCCCAAAAAGAGCGCTATGACAAGGGAGCCCGGCTACGCACCTTCCAGGAAGGCGACAAGGTCCTGGTCAACCGGCGAGTCTTTGGCCCGCAACAAGCCGGAGACCCATGGAGGGGCCCCTTTACAATCACCCGGGTGCTGGGCCCTCTGACATATCTGGTCCAGTGGGGCCCCTCGCGACGACAAGCCAAGAGGCTGCACGTCAACGACATCAAGGCGTGGCGGGAGCGGGAGCCGCAGGCGTGTCAACTCGCCGCCGACCCCCTGGAGCCCGCCGATGGAAATCTGCCCTGGACCCCCCGGGGGGGCCCCCCGGAGGCCCCCACGCTAGACCCGGCGCTCCTCCCGGAACAGCGTGAGCAGGTGGAACAGTTGCTGAGGGACTTCCCCCACAGCTTCTCACGGATCCCGGGATGCACCACGACGGTGACCCATGCCATACCTACCCCGCCGGGGCGGGTGGTCCGGGCACCCTGGCGGCCCTTGCCCCGGAAGCAGTGGGATGAAGTGGACCGCGAGGTAGCTGACATGCTCCAGCTCGGGGTTATCGAGCCCTCCCGCAGCCCATGGAGGAGCCCTGTGGTGCTAGTGCCGAAGCCCGACGGATCCGTCCGCTTCTGCATTGACTTCCGGGAGGTCAACCGCATCGCGCAGTTTGACGCCTACCCCATGCCGCGGGCGGAAACCCTCATCGACCAACTGGGCACCGCCCGATATCTGACAGCCCTGGATCTGACGAAGGGCTATTGGCAAGTGCCCATGGCGGAAGGTGACAAGGAGAAGACAGCCTTCGCCACGCCCCAGGGGCTGTTCCAATTTCGCATGATGCCCTTCGGGCTACACGGGGCGGCCGCCACCTTCCAGCGGCTGGTAGACACGGCATTAGCCCAGTGCCAGGGGTTTACCGCCGCCTACATCGACGATATTCTCGTCTTCAGCCCCGACTGGCCCTCCCACATGCAACACCTTCGCCGGGTTCTGCAAGCCCTGGACGCTGCCGGCCTACGGGCAAACCCGCAGAAGAGCCGGGTGGGCTTCCAGGAGGTCAAATACCTGGGATTTATAGTTGGCCGCGGCGTGCTGAGGCCGGTCCCCGAGAAGGTGGCCACGCTGGAGGACTGTCCCCGTCCGACCACCAAGAAGCAGCTCCGACGCTTCCTGGGATTGGTCGGATATTACAGCAAGTTCATCCCGAACTTCGCATCCCGGGCCAGCCCCCTGACAGATCTCCTCCGGAAAGGACTGCCTACCAAGCTCCCCTGGACGGCAACGGCCGATGAGGCCTTCCGGGCGCTCCGGGGGGCCCTGTCCAATGCCCCGGTCCTCCACAATCCCAACTTCAATGAGCCTTTCGTCGTCCACACTGATGCCTCAGACACGGGGCTCGGAGCCGTGCTCTCTCAGGAAATCGACGGGGTGGAGCGGCCAGTCCTCTTCCTAAGTCGCAAGTTGCAGAAGGCCGAGCGGCAGTATGCCACGGTGGAGAAGGAGGCCTTGGCCGTCAAGTGGGCGGTGGGGGCCCTCCAGTATTACCTCACCAATAACCCCTTCACCCTGGTTACGGACCATGCCCCTCTTGTGGATGGCGCGGATGAAGGACCACAATGCCTGCATACTTAGATGGTATATGTCGCTCTTACCTTTCAGTTTTGTGACGAGACACCGACCAGGGCACCTGCACCGGAACGCCGACTTCCTGTCAAGAATGCACGAGGAAGACCCACCTGCATCTGGGAGCGAAAGGGGGAGGGCGTGTCCGGGGACGAGCCTCCCCTCCCTCCTCGCCGCCGCCCCCCCCCCCCCGCCTCCAGGGGCCCCACAACTCACCTAGCCGGGGCAGGCGCGGCGGCGGACGGGCGCGGCCGCGGCAGCCGGCCCGGCGGCCGGGCGAAGCGCTGTCGCGGCGCCGCGGAGGAGGCGGCGGCGGCAGCAACCCGGGCGGGAGGAAGCGACCCGGGGGAAGCAAACCGGCAGGCTGGGCGGCCGCCGGAGCGGACGCCTCCAGGGCAGACGGCCCCAATGCGGTGGCGGCGACGACGGCAGAGGCGAGGCGGCGCAGCCGCGAGGCCCGCGCTTGCGAGGCCGAGCCTCGCCCGGGGCCGCGAGGCAGCGAGGGGGTGGGAACCGGCCCCGGCGTCGGCAGGCGATAGGCCGGCCCGCCCGCCCACCAGGGAGACGGGGGAAGGGCGCCCAATGGCAGCTGGGAGGCGGGAGGAAGGAGCACCAGGCTTCCCACCCCGGAAAGGCTGGAGGCAGGTGTTGCTGCCGGCATTGGGACAGATAATGAGCCTCACCTGGGGCGCTGGCGATTGGGGAGCGGGGCGGGGCTGCCCCTAGCGAGGGAGGGGATAAAAGGGGTCAGAGGCTCCCTGGCCGGGGAGGAGAAACAGGGAGGCTGTCCTGAGGGAAGGACCATCCCTGGGCCCAGAGGCTGTGCTTACCTGTTGCCAGACACGGTTTAACAGCCCTGGGGCCATCTGAGGCCAATCAAAAGGGAAGCTGAGACCCCTGGAGCCAGCAGACAGGCCGCCTTCCCGGCCTAGGTAGCAGCGGGACAACCCCCCGGACCCGCCGGCTGCGCTGACCGCACCCCCGCCACAACGGACCCGACGGACGCGGCGCCCCCTGCTGACGGAGAAACTCACAAGTATCAAGCCATTATTGCTCACTACCAGTAAGCTAAAATCTGATCTAGCCCAAAGATTGCCCCAATAAGAAAGGGTACTGAGTACTGTCATTTTACTCCCGCTCTTTACTGTAGGATTTGAGTCCAGTGGCACTTTAGAGACCAACACAATTTTGCCCTCCCACACAGAATGAAGAGACAGACGTGAGTGCTTGATACTAAGGACTGTTTATTTGGCAACAACATTAAACATAATACAGCAAGGGCCTAACTAGCCATACTAGTCACTCCTGGACCTCCACCTTGACCTGTCTGGGAGAGCCCCTCTGCCCTGGATGTGAGCCATCCAAGTTATGGCTGGAGCCCAGGCTGCTGGGCATATGGAACCTCCAGCAAGCCTAATAACCCCCCTGCCGTCAAACATGAGGGGCCATACTTGTACAGGAGGTCCCACACAGCAGTCTGCCCTCTCAACTGGCAGCCGTTAAACAATACCAGCAATCCTGACAGACCCCAATTTCCCCTCAAATGGGGATGATCCAAGGGTGCTCACCAGCCCGCTGATTTTTCCCAAACCCTATCCTGCCAGGGAGAACCTACTTACAGCTAAGCCAATTACCACAACCCATATAAAAAGTGCAAGGTAGGCAGAAAAACTTCCCCTTTGTCAGCCAATTAAAGTGGGAGAAAAAAATCCTACCTGGCCCTGGCAACCAGCGACCGGCTAGCCCTACACTACTAAAGGGTGGGTGGATGGGCCAATCTCAAGGCAACTGCTGGAGAGTGCGGGGGTGGAGCTGCCTTATATGTGTTTGGGTTCGCCCCCTCTCCAAATACCTGTATGCCCTGGGAAGAGTGCCCTGTGTCTCTTTCTCCTGCAGGGCTGCAAAGGCCCCCGGCTCAAAGCAGCCTTGCTGCTAGCCAGGAGGGCCACGTTCAGGGTATAAGCTTCCACAATTCAAAGCTCCCTTCTCAAAAACGTATATCCTGAAAATCCTGTTGTTCTCTCAGGTGCCACTGAACTGAAATCCTGCTGTTCACTGCTGACCAAAATGATGGCCTACCTCCTTACTGTGTGTGGCACCTTTTGAAGTGCAGCATATTTTTCAGATAGAAAGCAAATGTGTTTCAGCTTTACACCAGCAGGAAACATTGGAGGTAACGTGGTTTGAGAAAACATGGAAAAAACACATGAAAAAATGGTGAATGGGGTTCATTACCATATTTTTAAGCTTATTTTATCATCCATATTGGATCCCACTTTCTGGAGGAAAGGCAAGATGCATGGTATAGTGGTTGGAGTGTTGGACTAGAATCTGGGAGATCCAGGTTCAAATCCCCACTCTGCCATGGAAGCTTGCTAGGTGACCTTAGAACAGCCCCCCCCCCCACACACACACATTCAGCCTAAGTTATCTCACAGGGTTCTTGTGGAAATAAAATGGAGGAGAGGGGAACAATATAAGCCACTTTGGGGTACCCACTGGGTAGAAATGCAAAGTATAAATGAATAATAAATATAAATGTTTATTATTAACAGTAATAATATTTGGTTCAGGTTTCTCACATTATTGAATGATGCTGGAATCCTCAATATTATAAACAAAATGATCTAAATAATGTCCAAATCAATCCACTAGTGCTGTAAACCAATTGGTGATTCTATGTAAGTACCATAGTGAATTGTACTCAGTCAGAGGTAATACCTATCAAATGATAAAACATCAGGTTTAATGATTTCAAAAGCATTTCTTGGCTTCTCCATAGTGCTACCTAAGCTTTGCTGCCTTTAGTCAGAGAGTTCAGTATAAGCTTATTTTGCTTTTCAAATTATCTTTCCAGCATGCTCAACCCTCTCCTCACCACACTGTTTTGTTGATCTGGGAAACCTTCCTTTTCCTTACTTTGCATGCATGATAATTTTATGTATGATCTGTTTATGTATATATGCATAGCTATTATGGATGAAGTCTATTTGAAAATAAAATGGCCTATAAGTGCCAGTATCACTGTTTGAAAGAACTGTGCAAGCTGCATCTAAACACAAAATGATCATGAAAACTGAGCACCATACTGTAGCCCATTTATGTAAAAATGGAGAGAAATGGTCAAGTGAAGTTCCTAACTAAGTACTGATATACAAGATAACATGGTCATAATTTACATTTGTGCTAAGTTCAAGGCTGGTGGGACCCTAAGGACTAGAAAATAATGAATAAAATATCATCTGCATTGATGAGTTATTCATGATGTAGTTTCTTGCCACAAACACAAAGCTTGTGTTTTGCTGTAAAGATCTTAGATATTGGAAGTGGATACTTTGTTCACTTGTTTGTAGCTGTCCTAAAATCTATGCAGTTCACATTTCTGCTATTTTAAAATGTTAATTAAAATTAAATTTCTCATACAGAACTTCAGGGGAGGGCCTATTGTTGAAGCGGAAATCCCCAGGAAGAATCCAGATGTCAGGGAATGATCCCTGCCTGAGGTCCTAAAGAGACACTTCTGGGCAGATGTCCTACATGTGGCAGACATCATGGAATTCTATCAGTTTATAAACATTGCATACCTGAGTAGCTGAGCAATGTACAATGTCATCCTGAATTGGAAAGCTCGTACTCTAGAAATGTAGTTGGTCTTTAAGGTACTACTGGACCCAAATCTTGCTCTTCTACTGCAGACCAACATGGTTACTTACCTGAAACCAGGGCTTTTTTTCAGCTGGAATGCAGTGGAACAGAGTTTGGGAACCTCTTGAAAATGGTCACATGGCTGGTGGCCCCACCCCCCCAATCTCCAGACAGAGGGGAATTTAGATTGCAATCTGAAACTAAGCTTTAAGAAGATTATTGTGCCTAATGCTTGTGAAGGATGCTATTTTACAATCAAAATTTACTTCAGCTTTACTTTACTTCCCTGCCTAAATATGAATCACAACCAAAAATGAAGCTCTCCTGGTCAAACAGACCAAAGAGTAGTAGTGGAACCTCACAACTGGGAGTGGATATTAAGACGCAATTATCAAAATGATTTTTTATATAATTGAATAATTGCAAAGTGATACGTGCTAAATTTATATAAATACAGAATAAATATGTTCACAATAAATATCTAAAAGACATACAAAATATCCACAATCCAATAAACACCATAATATGGCCAACAAAGTCCATCGATTTTAACATGCGACTTGTTCTATGTTTTATGTGATTGATTGTAGCGGCTTTTGGCCATATACAATATACAATAAGTGCTATCTATGAATGCACCACAACGCTATGGAGTAGAAAGAAAAGTTGACTTCTCAACAGCGTCAGTCCATGGGCAAATAACATGGAAATGGCCTAAAACATTTGCTTGCAGAAAAAAGGTCTTATCTTCTAAAGCAAATATACCTGGCTCTGTGTTTTTAACTTCCCATCTCTCCCTGCCTCAGGTTTAAAGGGTCAAGCCAGAGTGTCACTAAATTAAAATTAATTCAAAATTAACTTCTCCTCCTCCTCCTCGGGCAACAATTTTTCATCATAAATTTAAATTACCCTTCTTTGCCTTGCAAGAAACATGTGGCTTAACTGTGGTTCCTCTTATGTTTCAAAGAGTTAAAAGGTGACATTTCAAATGCTGATGTCAATAGATAATCAGTAAAGCAAATAAACAGGCTTCAGTATAAACTTCTAGACTGTAGGAATCCTGATGGTGTTTTGCCATCTTCTGGGCATGGAGCAGGGGTCACTGGGGCAGTCGGGGGGGGGGGAGTTGTGAATTTCCTGAATTGTGCAGGGGGTTGGACTAGATGACCCTAGAGGTACCATCCAACCGTATGATTTTATTATTCTATTTCCTATAATATCATATAATAATTCTATTCTATTTCCTATAATAATCTATTCTATTTCCTATAATAATCATATAATAATATGATTCTATTATGATTCTATTTTCCTGGTTCTTCTGACTTGCAACAATATTTAAGATGGAGCTTCAACTTACAGGAGCCATTCAGCTTGCCAAAATATACTTTTAGATAAAGGAGACTGCAGATGTCTCTGATCAGTTCTATCATATTCAATGAAACTATGGCATGAGTACCGTAAAAGGATTGTGGTAGGATTCTAGGATGTTCTGGAATAGGAGAAATATGATGTACAGGATGCACTAGGTGAGTGCTTAATTCTTGAAATAATTGGAGCTCAGCAGAAGATTTAGAGACCAGCTCAAGCAAAAGCATCCAGAGTTTGGGAAGAAGGGGAGCTCACCTAAATCCATGTGGAATGGACACAAAATGGTTTCTCTTTGCAACAGATCACATTTCCCAATGCCCTTAGGCTCTGGTGTGTACATGGTACCAATGGCATGGGTCAGAGTTTAAAGGCCTTTGTGTCTGCTGTGTTATGCATGGTATAAGATGTGTTCACCATTCTATCCATAAATCCAATGGGAATGAGAACCAAGAAGGACAATTTGTTTTGTGAAAGCCATAGTCAATGTGGAGTTACTGGATGTTCCCATGGCAGCTTCTGCTCCAATGATACTGCATGGCCCAGAATGCACCACAACTACTGATCATTTCAAAAGGGAGCAGGTAGTGTTTGATTTTTGTGAAAATTGTGAAAAGCTGGTTAAGTGTGCACTCATGATGTAATTGGGAATGCAAGCAGCTGTGAAAGCCTAATATTTTGTCATTAATATATGTAACCTGATAAGAAGGTTGAGATCTTAAATTATGTTGAAACAGAGGTAGTGTGTGATGTAAAACTTGACCAGTGCACTCTCTACCCCAACCACTTGGATTAAGTCTTTCTACCTGACAGACCTAATCCAAGTGGCTTCTGAATGTAATAAGTCCAGCACCTTTGAGGGAAACAGGGTGCGGGGGGGGGGGGGCTTTTATTTAATCTCAGGGATAGGGGAATAGGGGAGTTGTTGGGGAATTTTTGAGGTGCTCTGTTGTTTTCTATATGTGGTGTAAATTGACTAAAGAACCCTTCTCCCTGTGTGTTTATTGCCCCTCATTCCATCCTGTATTTTGATTGTAATAACACAGAGGCCTTGCTGTGTACAGTCAGTTTAAACTCTGAGAACAAATGAAAGCTATATGTTTTCTTTCTGCCCTATTCTAAGCCTTGAGTATGTTCCTCCTTAGCAACGTAGAGATAACTATGGAGTCTTTCTGATAGTTACATGACTTGAAAGGAAACATAATCTCTACCTGTCAATCTATCATGTCAAACATCATGTGACATTCGCTTAATTGTTAATGTATTCTTGTAATAATCCTCTGTACTGTAAGCAATTGCTGTTTACTTGCATGATGCCTGTGTGATGGTATAAAAGTAGGTGCAGCCTGTTTGTTGGCATGTACCCTGCTGTAATAGTGTGTACATCAGGCTTATTTGAGAACTTCTCATAATAAACCTTTTCTGCTTCTAAAATCATCAAATTTGAAACCTTCATTTATTATTCAGACAAGGAGAGAAGGGGGACCTTGCAATTGGCAAACAGAGGTAATAAAAGTTTCTTCCAACAGGGGTTCAGAAAAGATAGAAACTATTTATTGACGTAACACATTCTTGCTGGACTCATTCATTTATAAGGTTAGAGTTAGTGATTTGGCAGTGCAGACAGAGAACAGCCATGTTTCCCCTAGAAACTAAGACACAACAGCCTCCTAGCAAAGAATTTCTTTCAGGCCACTTTTCTGAAGGCAAAACTCTCTCTCCACCCCTTTACTGTTTTTTTGCCTGTCCTCCTCACTCAAAAGGCACACTCTGAGACCTTAAAAGCCTCCTGAGGACCTCTACAACTTGTCACTCTGCAGTTTAAGCCCTATCTCTAAACATTCAATGATTTAGCCTGTTTACATACAAGACAGTCTCTGATACTGAGGGTGAACTCCTAAGGACACTTTCATGAGAGTAAACCCCTATGAATAAAGTGGGACTTCTGTCTGAATAGGCTTGTTTAGGATTCCTGATTGGTATCCTGAAACAGGATCTCTCCCAGCTAACCCTCTGGAGATGTACACTTTATCTAACTAAAAACTGAGAATTTCCTCTCCTCTCACTTCCATTTCCCCATCTGGCTCATACAGCCCTTTCATAGATCCTTGATCGGCTGCTAGATCCTCTGCTCACACACCTGACAGTGCTAAAGGGGGGTTGGTGTTTGGGTTTGGTTTTTTCCCCCCAGAAAGGGCAGGAACTTTGCCCATCCATCACTCTTGGGAACTCTGTAACACAGCCTGATGCAATGAGGAACATGACTGATTCAGAGATGTTCTCTTCTCACAGTCTGCTGAGGCCTCTAAAATTTGGTGTGGCAAATTAGTCTGCAGAATTCATTTGGGGGAGTCTGTTCATCTTTAGGGGCATTAGACAATAACATTATAGTGCCTATAAAGTCTTTCATGAGGCACTCTTGTTTTCACAGTTCACTTTGCCTCTGTCATGGATTAGTCTGGTATCTGAATAAGTTTTTGTATCAAACAAAAAGCTTTTGAGCATTTTCAGGCACAAGATCAGCATGAAGATGGAATCTTGCTATAGTTAGTACATTCTAGTGATCCCATTAAAATGCATGTTAAGGTCTTGTATACTGTATTCGTAGAGTTCTTTTAATAAATTAAACTGGAACAAAAATCCAGCCTTTTACAAATTTTCAGTGATTATCAGTGTGATAAAATTTTAAACCTTCACAGTACTAAATCAATGTGGTGTTGGCTTTCAGTTACAGTGTGAAACTTAAACATCCTCTCTCAGTATATGAAGAAATTAAGCAGCCATCATATTGTTAAGAATTATTTTAAATAATTTTAATAATAAGTCTGTCCACCATCCTGTTTTATATGTGTCGTTTTTAATGTACATGAATTTTTAATTGCATTTTTAATATGTTGTTATCCGCCCTGAGCCCGCTCATGGGGAGGGCAGAATAGAAGTCTGAAATAAAATAAATAAATAAATCATTTTTGTCCACATGGAACAAAGAACTGAGAAGCAGTATACCATTATACCATACTCCTGGCCTATAATTTCTCATCTAGGATATATGTCACAAAGCAATTCATTAAGCATGGTATTAATGCTATGATATGTGTTTCTTCAGTAATATGGATTTGACACAGGGTACACTTGCAGAAGTGGCGAGCGTATGTTGATTCTGCCATGCAACACCCAGGCAATTACTAACTATTTCGAGGTTCCAATACCAGGAATAAACTAAGGGGAAAACACTTTGGGAAACCCCTTTCTGCCTTCAAAGTTCCAATAAAGTTCTTCATGGTCTGGAACCAGGTTACCTAAGTAAGTACTCCATCTCTCGTGAGTCTGACTGTCAATAAAGGCCATATTATGACATGATAAAGCCTTAAATTGTTCCATTTTAAGACGCACTATATGATAAATGTAAAACTTTATTTTTATTCTCACAAAAAGGACACTGGAGAGAAAGGATGGAAGATTTATTTTTACAGAAGACTAACTATAACTAACTTTTTCTTTCTTTCTTAGGGCTTCATGTAGTAATGTCCTAAATTGTAGCTCACAGAGCTTATCCCTCAATCCATCAACACTCACAGTACTTGACCTGTGTGTCCTCCACTGTCACAGACTAGGTTAGTGAGTATCCACAGAGAGGGCTTTTTCTGTAGCTGCACCCAAACTCTCTCCCCACAGAAGCTTGAAAAATGTACAACATTTTAAGTACCAAGTCACTAGCGAGACCAGCTCTCCTGCTTCAGCAGGAGACCTCCAGGCCTCCCTTTTTGTTGCCTACTGGCCCACCAAGAGCCAGTAAGGGAAAAATAACTTTAAAAGCAGTGCTGTGCTGACACTGCAGTATTTCTGACAAATACTCAAGTCAAGAGTAATGTTATGCTGCCAATGTGACACCAACATGACTCTCTAGGATTCAGACAATACTCTATGGTTTTATAACAATATTATATCAATGACATGACAGCTACTCTGTGCTAAAAGTGGCATCATGCAGTTGGCCTCACTCTGACCCCTCCCTCTCTGCTCCTCTGCCTTTCCCTCTCCCACTTGTTGCCAGCCAATGAATGGCAAGACTACAGGTGAAAACATTTTAATTCTGCTCAGCCTTTTAGATTCTCCTCACCTGTGAAGTTTTATTGCTTTTTCAGATTGTCCTGCTTGTATGCCTTAGTTCTTTTATTAAGTATTAGGGATGTGCGTTTCGGCATTCAGAATGCCGAAAGAATGCCGAAACAAAAGTGTTTCGGCTTCTTTCAGGGAATGCCGAAACGTTTCGGGGAATCCCGAAACGTTTCGGGTAGCCGAAAGAAAAAAGCCGAAACGTTTCGGGATTCTTTCGTCTTTCATTCGGCTTTTCAATGGAAAATGCCTCCGTCTTCCCGGACGTCTGGGGGAGGCATCTTCCCACCGAATAAGCCCAAAATTGGTGGGGACCTTCCTCTAACCCTTCTCTAACAACCACCCAAGTTTCAGACAGATTGGACTTTGGGGGGCCATGTTATGGCCCCCCAAAGCAGGTCCCCCCATCCTCCCATAAAGGAGCATCTTCTTCATTATTTCCTATGGGGAAAAAATGAAGAAGCAGGCTTCCTTTGCCAGGGGTGGCATTTTGCATGCAAAATGCCCCCTTACCCTCAGGGGCCCTTCTCCCACCCCTCCTCCCACCCCCCACCAAGGCTCAGCCTGCTCCCACTTGGGGGGGCCATTTCATGGCCTCCCCAAGTAGGTGCTCTAATCTCTACCACTGACAGCTGGGGGAGGCTTGTGTTGCCAGGGGTGGCATTTTGCATGCAAAATGCCCCCCAACCCTCTGGGGCCCTTCTCCCACCCCTCCTCCCACCCCCCACCAAGGCTCAGCCTGCTCCCACTTGGGGGGGCCATTTCATGGCCTCCCCAAGTAGGTGCTCTAATCTCTACCACTGACAGCTGGGGGAGGCTTGTGTTGCCAGGGGTGGCATTTTGCATGCAAAATGCCCCCTTACCCTCAGGGGCCCTTCTCCCACCCCTCCTCCCACCCCCCCACCAAGGCTCAGCCTGCTCCCACTTGGGGGGGCCATTTCATGGCCTCCCCAAGTAGGTGCTCTAATCTCTACCACTGACAGCTGGGGGAGGCTTGTGTTGCCAGGGGTGGCATTTTGCATGCAAAATGCCCCCCAACCCTCTGGGGCCCTTCTCCCACCCCTCCTCCCACCCCCCACCAAGGCTCAGCCTGCTCCCACTTGGGGGGGCCATTTCATGGCCTCCCCAAGTAGGTCCTCTCAGCCCCTAAATTCCACCCCTTACAGCTCCACACAAACCCAATTCCCCCCAGCTGCCACACACAGACCCAAATCCCCACATTAGCCCCTCACAGACCCAAATCCACCCCCACCTGCCCCACACCCATAACCCCAGGAACAGGCTGGCAAAGGCCAGCCCTCTCCCTTTGTTCCCTATGCTGGGAACTTCTAAACTCTCTTTCCCTGGGCAATTCTGCACAGCCCAGGGGTGCCACAATGGTGGGCACACTTCTGAGTGCCAGCTGGTCCCTGTGAAAGAGCACCTGAACCACAGACACCCTCCCTCAAATTCCCCCACCACCTACAGAGATGGCTGGCCAGCCAGCCCCATTGTTCCCTATGATGGGAACCAACTGCACAACAAAGAATAAAACAAGAACAACACAAAATAAAGTTTTTAAAAATTATTTTCTCCCTTCCAAAGTACAAGTAGGCAAAGCATTATGACACATAACACCAGCAGTCCCCCACACAGAAAAATAACACAACTCACTTAACATCAGAGAATCACAAAGCACGATTCCTGTCAAAAACACTTTATTTCTTGAACAGCTTTAGGCTACACAGCAGGGGGGAACACCAAAGGGCATGGCAGCAGTATCTTACACAAAAATAACACAACTCACTTAACATCAGAGAATCACAAAAGCACAATTCCTGTCAAAAACACTTTATTTCTTGAACAGCTTTAGGCTACACAGCAGGGGGGGAACACCAAAGGGCATGGAAGCAGTATCTTACACAAAAATAACACAACTCACGTAACATCAGAGAATCACAAAAACACAATTCCTGGCAAAAACACTTTATTTCTTGAACAGCTTTAGGCTACACAGCAGGGGGGGAACACCAAAGGGCATGGAAGCAGTATCTTACACAAAAATAACACAACTCACTTAACATCAGAGAATCACAAAAACACAATTCCTGGCAAAAACACTTTATTTCTTGAACAGCTTTAGGTTACACAGTAGGAGGGCACAAAAGGGCATGATAGCAATGTACTACAAAAAATAATACAACCCACTTCACCGTTTTTGACAGCAATTGTGTTGTGTGATTCTCTGATGTGAAGTGAGTTGTGTTATTTTTGTGTAGTACACTGCTTTCCTGCTCTGTGGTGCCTTCCTACTGTGTAACCTAAAGCAGTTACAGAAATAAAGTGCTTTTGACAGCAATTTTTTGGGGTGATTCTTTAATGTGAAGTGAGTTGTGTTATTTTTGTGTAAGATACTGCTTCCATGCCCTTTGGTGTCCCCCCCCTGCTGTGTAGCCTAAAGCTGTTCAAGAAATAAAGTGTTTTTGACAGGAATTGTGCTTTTGTGATTCTCTGATGTTAAGTGAGTTGTGTTATTTTTGTGTAAGATACTGCTGCCAAGCCCTTTGGTGTTCCCCCCTGCTGTGTAACCTAAAGCTGTTCAAGAAATAAAGTGTTTTTGACAGGAATCGTGCTTTGTGATTCTCTGATGTTAAGTGAGTTGTGTTATTTTTCTGTGTGGGGGACTGCTGGTGTAATGTGTCATAATGCTTTGCCTACTTGTACTTTGGAAGGGAGAAAATAATTTTTTAAAAACTTTATTTTGTGTTGTTCTTGTTTTATTCTTTGTTGTGCAGTTGGTTCCCATCATAGGGAACAATGGGGCTGGCTGGCCAGCTATCTCTGTAGGTGGTGGGGGAATTTGAGGGAGGGTGTCTGTGGTTCAGGTGTTCTTTCACAGGGACCAGCTGGCACTCAGAAGTGTGCCCACCATTGTGGCACCCCTGGGCTGTGCAGAATTGCCCAGGGAAAGAGAGTTTAGAAGTTCCCAGCATAGGGAACAAAGGGAGAGGGCTGGCCTTTGCCAGCCTGTTCCTGGGGTTATGGGTGTGGGGCAGGTGGGGGTGGATTTGGGTCTGTGAGGGGCTAATGTGGGGATTTGGGTCTGTGTGCGGCAGCTGGGGGGGAATTGGGTTTGTGTGGGGCTGTAAGGGGTGGACTTTAGGGGCTGAGAGGACCTACTTGGGGAGGCCATGAAATGGCCCCCCCAAGTGGGAGCAGTCTGAGCCTTGGTGTGGGGTGGGAGGAAGGGTGGGAGAAGGGCCCCAGAGGGTTGGGGGGCATTTTGCATGCAAAATGCCACCCCTGGCAACACAAGCCTCCCCCAGCTGTCAGTGGTAGAGATTAGAGCACCTACTTGGGGAGGCCATGAAATGGCCCCCCCAAGTGGGAGCAGGCTGAGCCTTGGTGGGGGGTGGGAGGAGGGGTGGGAGAAGGGCCCCAGAGGGTTGGGGGGCATTTTGCATGCAAAATGCCACCCCTGGCAACACAAGCCTCCCCCAGCTGTCAGTGGTAGAGATTAGAGCACCTACTTGGGGAGGCCATGAAATGGCCCCCCCAAGTGGGAGCAGTCTGAGCCTTGGTGTGGGGTGGGAGGAAGGGTGGGAGAAGGGCCCCAGAGGGTTGGGGGGCATTTTGCATGCAAAATGCCACCCCTGGCAACACAAGCCTCCCCCAGCTGTCAGTGGTAGAGATTAGAGCACCTACTTGGGGAGGCCATGAAATGGCCCCCCCAAGTGGGAGCAGTCTGAGCCTTGGTGTGGGGTGGGAGGAAGGGTGGGAGAAGGGCCCCAGAGGGCTGGGGGGCATTTTGCATGCAAAATGCCACCCCTGGCAACACAAGCCTCCCCCAGCTGTCAGTGGTAGAGATTAGAGCACCTACTTGGGGAGGCCATGAAATGGCCCCCCCAAGTGGGAGCAGGCTGAGCCTTGGTGGGGGGTGGGAGGAGGGGTGGGAGAAGGGCCCCAGAGGGTTGGGGGGCATTTTGCATGCAAAATGCCACCCCTGGCAACACAAGCCTCCCCCAGCTGTCAGTGGTAGAGATTAGAGCACCTACTTGGGGAGGCCATGAAATGGCCCCCCCAAGTGGGAGCAGGCTGAGCCTTGGTGGGGGGTGGGAGGAGGGGTGGGAGAAGGGCCCCTGAGGGTAAGGGGGCATTTTGCATGCAAAATGCCACCCCTGGCAAAGGAAGCCTGCTTCTTCATTTTTTCCCCATAGGAAATAATGAAGAAGATGCTCCTTTATGGGAGGATGGGGGGACCTGCTTTGGGGGGCCATAACATGGCCCCCCAAAGTCCAATCTGTCTGAAACTTGGGTGGTTGTTAGAGAAGGGTTAGAGGAAGGTCCCCACCAATTTTGGGCTTATTCGGTGGGAAAATGCCTCCTCCAGGCGTCCTGGAAGACGGAGGCATTTTCCCATAGAAAAAAGCCGAAAGAATGCCGAAATAATGCCGAAAGAATCCCGAATCCCGAATCCCGAAAGAGATTCTTGTTTCGGCTTTCAGCTTTAACGATAGAGAATTTTCTTTCGGCTTTCTACTTTCGGCTATAGCCGAAAATTTTTGGCTTGCACACCCCTAATAGAGAATTTTCTTTCGGCTTTCTACTTTCGGCTATAGCCGAAAATTTTTGGCTTGCACACCCCTATTAAGTATTGCCTTGCTTTTATCTGACAGTGTTTTCAATTTTTTTTGCATTTTTCTTTCATCTTGTTCTGTGCTGTTTCATTGTTTTTTAGAATTTATATTGTTGTAAGCCATCTTGCAGATGTTTATATGGAGAAGCAGGGTTTAAATAATTATCTAAATATCTATGCTATAGAACGTATTTTGCCAACATATTTTGCTAATTCCAAGGTTTGTCTTTAGAAATTTAGCCTTATGACAGTCTATAGCAAAGGTTTAAAATATCTTTGAGTACTGTAGTCAATATGCTAAATATTCTTCTTACACAAAATGTAGTTAGGTCCAGAATGAAAGTAAGACCCATCTGCAAATTTTTCCCAAGGGAAAATTTGCAAAGAAACACATGGGGAAATGACAATTTCCCAGAGGATAATGACATTTTCTAGAAAATGTCTGCCCATCCTGTTGTCCTATTTCGAGTTATGGCCACCAGGGATGGAGAATACACACATATCATACAATTGTCATCCAAATAAGTCATTGCAGGAGTCATGTGATGTACATCTCTCTTACTGTTGCTATTTTAATATTTGATTATTTATATTGGTATTTTAAAACAATGTATATTGTTTTCAATGTGATCTACCTTGAATACAGAAATGTGGAGAGGACAGAAATTATTAAAATATTTTCCATTCTCAGTTTTGAAATCATTGGGTATTTTTGCTTTCAAAATTGTTATAGAAAGCTTATTCTATTTTGTCTTGCCCCTTTGAAGAATATACCTGTGATTATAACCATGGAGTCATAATCACAAGCATATATGTTTATGTCATTTAAACAACAGTAAATAGTAAATGCACAGGTAATTTTGAGTTTAATAAATTCAATGGCTATTTGGAAGTTAAGGATTATGGAAGCTTCGTCTCCCACAATTGTGGTTTGACTGTAGAGTTTGGGATAAATCCTACAATGTCAATCCAACAGAAGGATATCAACACTATGACATCACTTCCAATTTCATGCCAGAAGTGACATTATTCATCAATGCAACACCCAGTTGCTTGTCTCTGCCTCCCCTACCTCTCCTGCCAGGGTTCAAGCTAGAACTGACAACACTATTAAGGGTGCAAGTCCTCAAACTGGTGAGCTAGCACCAAAATCTGAATATACCGAGCACCTATTCCGACTCTTCAACATGAGAAAGGAAAGTTAATGAGTATGAAGTCTCCTGTTTGTGAAATGAAGATGTTACCATGACTTTTGAAACCTTCTTATGTTCTGAAATTCTTGCTCTGTTTAACTTCTGTATTTTTCCTCTTTTTAACTGGTGAAGAATTGAAAAAAGAGGCTTATGTTTCCCATGCCCACATATATTTTTAACAGAAGTGTAAAATATGAAATCTAAAACAGAAAGGCGTGCAAGAATTCAGAGTGTCTCAGTGAGGCCTTTAGCTTGCTAAAAGTTCAAACATGGGGGGGGGGGTAAGCGCCATACAAGATGGATGCTTAAAAGTAAGCTCTGTCACTCCCTGACCCCAAAACCACAAATAAAATCATCACAACATTCAAAATCGATCCAAAACTATCAGGATATGGGAAAACAGGACACAAACAGCAAAAAAAAAGAACTTAAAAAAAGGTCAAGAACCTACAGGATTCCACCCCCCCTCAACCTCAGAAGCCAGCACTTCAAACAGATAGCAGCAAAGACATACTTAAAATGGCTGCTGAGGGAAGCTGGGTGAGTTTGCCTCTGACTTCCTCCCCTGATCCTGCTCTAGCAGCTTTATTGGCTTCCATGGAGCAAAACATTCTTGAAAAAATGTCCCTTCTTATTAAACCTCTAACAGATCAATTTGCAGATCTTAAAATAAGCATAAACAATGCCACACAGAAAGCAAACTGTGCCTTAGAAAAGAGTGGGACAATATAGGAAGAGGTCTGGGAACTTCAAAGGGAGAAGAAGCAAATGCAAGAGAAAATATTGTATTTAGAACTCCAATCAAGACAATCAAACCTGAAATTTAGGGGTTTTGAAGAACATTTGACTGCCTCAGAGGACCTACTTTCCTTTCTGGCAAACTGGCTAGATAATATTTTAAACTTAGAACTGGTATTGCCCCATTAATAACAAGAGCTTACAGGATTGGCCCTCAGAATCATCAGGCCATAAAAGGTCCCAGAGAGATCATAGCAGTCCTTCCTGGCAGAAGAACAAGAAAAAAAAATACTTGACACTGCCAGAACTCAATCTGCACTTTCATATAAAGGTAATCAAAGTTTGATTTTCACTGATCTTCCAAGTGAAATACTAAATAAAAGGAAAGAACTTAAAACAAGAGAGGCATTGAGAAAAGTTCATATCAGATACAAATGTGTAAATTACACAAAATTACAACTGAGTCACAAAGATAAACTTCTCTATGCCACAGACTGATTCAGGCCTAATGCTGTTACAAGATGTAAATCTGGCTACACCTATGGATCTTGATAAAACATGCTAAAAAAGAGAATTAGTTCAGCCATCCACTCCTCATAAGGAAAGTAAAATGACGGTTCATCACAACTAATGGAAAATGCAGATGGATTCTAAATACAAAACATTTATCAATTTATTATTATTGTATAATACCTTAAAATTCTGTGAAAAATTATGACTGTAGTTTTATAATTAATTATAAAAAGCTATATGTGGTTTGGGAGAGGGGAGAATTTTGTGTTTACTTAAAGTAGCTCTCTTTTTTATTTTTTTTAATTTGTAGCCCTTCTAACTGGTGATTACATCAATAACTCGAGTGAGAAGTTATTCTCACCTGTTTGTAGAGGGCTTTATAGCTGTTAGGTTCCACTCTTCATTCTGAGAACAATATTGTTCTTCTCTCTGAAATTCTACATTGCTTAATGCTAATCTAGATAGAAAGATCTGCAACCTAGATGATTTCTTAATTAATTTTGAACATAATACTGGTACTCTTATAATAAATTATTATTTAAATAATTGTTCTGATAGATAAATATATTGATACAAATAGAGAGAAGGTAAGCTAATTTTAAACTGATTCTCGATAAATCTATTATTTTATAATAGCTGTATTTTTAAGGGAGAAATTGGGGGAGGGAAACAAATAAATTCATTATAACTGTATTAATTGAATGAGGGTAGGAAAAGGTGTGTTCTAACTGCTATTTTGATTTAAAAGAGGTGCAATATGTTTTAATAATCTGTGGAAGGGGGAGAAATGTTTGATTCAGCTACTTAATTCTCTTCTCTAATTATTAATTAATAAGTCTTTATAATGTTATTGTAAAAATCAGTTGATATCTATTTACTTGTTTAGAAGTTAATCATTACTGCATATTTCTTATTCAGTATACATACTTAAACAAAATTTAGAATTAACAGTTGGATATTGATAAGTTATTACCCTGTATTAAGTTACAGGATGTAATCCGCCCTGAGCCTGCCAGTTCAGGGAGGGTGGAATAGAAATTGAAGGGAAATAAATAAATAAAATAAAATACTGTTGGTTATTTTTCACTACTGATACTGGATTGCTGTATATCTTATCTATTGTATTTCAAAACAGTTTGTAATATTAGTGGTTGTTATTCTGCATCAAGTTATATAACCAAGCTGCTGTCGAGGTACATCTTAAAGTTCTGCAATAATGCATTTGAACCTTAACATAACCTCTCTTAATGTGCGAGGTCTTAATAAAACAAGCTTTCATATTGAAAAAATAAAAGACAGTACATAGTTTTTTAAAAGTTCTGTCATCATCAAAGAAAAAAAGAAGATAGAGACCATGAAACTGAGGGTCTCACCACCACACAAGGCAAAATACACTTGAATTACACAGGTAATTTGAGTGTATTTTGTAATTCAAGTGTATTTGAGTGTAATTCAAGTGTATTTTGCCTTGTGTGGCTTGATCCTGAATCATTTGAGGCCTTAGGGTCTGGTGGTGGAGAGTGTCATCAAGTCATAGCTGTTTTATGGCAACCCCTGATGGGGTTTTCAAGCCAAGAGACAAACTAAGTTGGTTTGTCATTACCTGCTTTGGCATAGCAACTCTGGTCTTCTTTGGAGTTCTCCTGTCCCAATTACAGACCAAAGCTGACACTGCTTAGCTTCCAAGATCTGAGATCGGGCTTGCCTGGGCTATCCAGGCCAGGGCTTTAGGATATATCTATATTACAAATATATTTTCATTTTATACTGGATTGGCCTTCAATGAGAGCCAAGCTACAAGTGACTTTTTTACTGCATAGAAGATCGTTTTCGCAAGTTTTCCTGGGAACTGAAGTCCCAGTGTCCTTCCCCTCTCTGTTAAATAGCTGCCTGAAGAACCAGAGAAAGCCAGCTGCAGCAGCAGCTTTTGCAAATCCAGAGCAGCTCCCCGGGAGCATGACGCCCAGGGAGAAAGCTGCAGCTGCCCACCCCCAAAGATCATTGAGAGCAGGCTTGTGACTGGAGGAACAATTTGCAAAAGCTGCTGCTGCAGCCAGCTTTCTCTGGCTCTTCAGGCAGCGATTCCAACAAAGAGGGGAAGGACACTGGGACTTCATTTCCCAGGAAAACTTGCAAAAACGATCAAGTGTTCTACGCAGGGGAAAAAGTCACTTGTAGCTTGAGTCTGAGTCCTGGGAATTGTAATTTAATGAGATTGTTGACAATAAGTTATCTGTTTAGGATCCTTATGTCTCCTCAGAGAAATGAAAGAAGGAATGACTGTTCTATCAGTTTAATCTATAACATAAATATTCCTCTCAGGTAAATTTAAGCCTCTCGATGGTACAAGTAAATTTTTTCCATAGCTGTTACAGAATCCAGATCATGTCTTCAGACTGCATATGTGCTGTTCAGCAAGAGGGGCAAAATTAGTTTGTCAATCTCTTCTGAAATGTTTCCATTCTCACCTCTTTTTATACACCAAGAGCCTTAGACAAAAAAAGTATTTTCATCTCCTACATTATGAAGTTTTGAAAAATGCAGATAGCTGGCCATATGCTTGCATGGTTTTCATGCCCCAAAGTATACACCAGTCCTCTTCAAACCCTGACAATGTTTTATTTTGCACAATCATTACCCTCCTACTTTCCATGGTTGATATATTTTCACACCAAAAACCAACTGACATACAAGCATCACAAAAGAATAGAATACTTTTTTAAAGGACTCTGTTCTGTAAAGAAAGAAAGGAGTCACTAAACCAAATTTTTGCATATAATACCCTGGCAGGAATACAGTAATAACCAAATGCTTCAAAATTCAAGTGGAGAAAGAAGAGTTACTTGGATGAGACAGTTACTGTAAGTTATCTTCAACTTTGCAAAAGGAATTTTTGCCTAAACAGTAACAAGCCTATCTAAAAACTTTTTTAGATAAGTTAATCAGTAGAAGATACAGCATGATCGATATCTCCATCCTCCCTATCTTTTTACATGCAAGCTAGTTTATATGACTCTTTTCATGTTTCTCTCAATCCAAATGAAACCATTGATTGGGGGCATTAGATCGCTCACATCACCATTCTAAGCAGAGTTACACCCCTCTGATACCATTGAAGTCAATGGATTTAGAAGGGCGTACCTCAGCAAAGAATGGCACTGCCGCTCAAAGCAGGAGATGTTTAATTAAATGCCCTGTAGTTGGAGCTGTTAGATAGCAAATTTATGTGTAGACTTCCAAGTCAGGCAAGTCAAAGCCTAAAGGGTCTCCATTATACCTATCATATCCTAATATAAAGTGAGTGTATTTTTGATTCAGAAATACATAGGTTAGTACTGATCTGTACAGCCTGTGACTTATAATGATGAACACTGCCCACCAGTCATGTGTGTACCTGTAGGAGAAGTGCCAGCAAAGTCCTGGAACCCCTCCATCAATTGCTCCTATCATATCATATCAGGGAAATTATTTGCAGTATGTCACAATTATATCTTCCTTTCTTAGCTATTGCTATTGGAGGTCTCCATCATTTAGCAGCTGTTTCCAGTCTTCACAAGAAGCGCGAGCGCCCGACTCACCGGGCGCTCGGTTTGCTGCCGCTGGGGTGGGGGGGGTGGGGCGGGGGGCCGCAGCCGCGGGAGTCGGCTTGCCCAGCGTCCATTGGGCAAGCCGTCGGCCAATCAGTTTAAACCCCGGCCGGCCAATCGCGGCGGCCGGGGGGCGGGGCCGGGCTTGCTGCCGGACCTCGGGGAGGCAGTCTTCCCTCTGGTCCGGCGGTTTTCTATTTAAACGGTCCCCACCCGGCCCCTGCCGCACTCTGTTCCTGGCTGCGAAATCCCACCCTCCGCTCCCTCTTATTTGGCTTGCGTTGCTCCTTTGTCATTACTTCTTCTTGGCGGTTGGTCATTGGATCGGATCTCTTTTGGGGGGAATCAGGGCCTCTGCCCTGGTTCCCGGCAAGGGGATTCCCATAAGGAATCTTGGGAGTGAGTTACGGAGGTGCATGCCCAGCTCGGGGGCTGCCAGGGCGTACTCACTACCAGGTGGCAGGGGAATCATGCAGGGGTGTACACCCATGTGATTCCCCCCCCAAATGCCACTCCTGGGTTCCCCCCTTCAGCACGGGTCTGAAGGGGGAGGGGCCATCGGCTGGCAGGCGGGCCAGCCGATGCACAGGGATCTGATCCACATGACTGCCAATGCTTCCTACCTGCTGTTGTTTTAATAAAGTTATAGCCGAATTTTTTCCCAGTCACGTGTGTGGTCTCTGTTTGTTGCCGCGCCCCCCCCCCCCCCGGCCTCCTCACCCCTTCAGCATTAGGCTGCAAGAAAAATAATAAGCTGTTGTTTTTTGCACCACCTTGTTTCTGAAACGCAAGGAGGTATAGTTGCTACAAGTGTCTTACTAGAGGCCTCTTCAGATGACATAATGTTATCATTTATATTCACAATCCATTGATTACATGTAAATAGGAGAGCAGCTAGTGTACTTGTTCTTCTTCACCCTGTATGTTGTTTTTTTACCAGACAAATGTCTTCTGAAGAGTACTTAGGACTGGGGAGATCTGGATTTAAAGCCTGATTCAGCCGTGCTGCTCACTGGGTGACCTTGGGCCAGTCACTTTCTCTTAGCCTGTCTTCGTGTTGTTTGAGGATAAAATGGAGGAAAGGAGGATCATTTCTGCTACTCTAATCTCCTTGAAGGAAGGTAGGGCTGCCGGGCCTCCCGCTATGTTGAGAAGCCTCCTGCTGACAGCTGTTTTTGCCCACCACCACTTCAAGGGAGTCAGGAGAAAAAAAAATTAAAACCATTGATGTAATGTGCACTGCTACGTTTTCTGGGGAAAGTCCAGAAGTGACACAGAGCAGCTCTTGGAATCACCAGAAACTCTATGGCAAAATCTTGTGATTCCTAGAGATACCCTACGTCACTTCCAAGTTTTCCCTGGAAGTGACATAGTGGCACACACGATGTACAAGGTATGAAAGCATTTAGTGTGTGTAGCCAAATGTCATTACAATCAAGCACAAGGAAATAAAGAAAAAGAAAAATACAAATCATAGATATCAATACTAAAATAACCAAGTCTAAAAATTCTCTTTTTAAAACATTTCAACCTTCAGATGCAGCTTTTGCTTATATTTTCCTAACTGCCAAAGCAAACAGTGACACTCTGTATGATACAAATGGGTCAGCATCCAAATGAAAGAAAATCAGCTTCTTTACTTCCAAGGAAGAGTTCAAAAGCGCTGCAAGAAATTTGGTTCTAGGTTCTGTGTAGAGTCCTCCCACCCTTAACCTCCTGCAGGCTGCTAGGCATGGCCAGGGAACCCTAGAAGAAGGCAGGATAAAAATGTGATGGATGGAGGCCTGTCAGATGCAACTCCAGGTAGGCAGCAAAAAGAGAATGTTTAGTGAGCCACAGATGCAGGTACATTGGATAGAAGTCAAATGTATAGGGAGTCAAGATTTTTAAACAGATGTTTGTAGAAAAGGGGTTAGTACATATACCTCATGAATTCCATGTGATTGCCTGCAGCTAAATGGGTGGGCTGACTCGAAACATTCAGCCAGATCCAGCTAGTCCATTGTGAATATCCCTTTGAAAACAATGGAACAATTTTTTATAATTAATTAAAGTATTGGATGCTTTAAATCGGAATTCATCATCACTAACATTAGCTAGGTTGGGATTGTTGTGTCTGAGGCATTAAGAGTCTCAGCCCGTCTGCACTAGTTCCCAGTTTGTTTCTGATCACAGTCAAAATTTTGGTGTTAATATTCAAAGCCCTATACAATTTGGGACCATGATATTTGAAGGGCTGCCTACTCCTTTATGGACCTGCCTGACCACTGCAGTCATCTTCGCTTGCTTTGGGTGCCCTGACTTGTGGATAGAGGTGGGCACAAACAGCAATATGAACAAAAAAACCCCCACAAACAGCCCGATCAGCTGTTCACGAGCAAGATGTTCATGAGGCCCCGTTCCCGACGAACACGTGTTCACTTCAAGCCCTGTTCCTGGTGTTCATCAGCTATTCCTCAAACCAGACAGTCTGGCGCCTTTCAATCAATTCCCTTGGCAACAGTAGGCATGGACTTTCTGAACTCTGTCTGAACCCCTGTTGCCGTGGAAACCCCAATCTAAGCCCAGGGGCACTTCACCCCCGACTCAGCCGCTCGTCAGGGAAAACGCTGACAAGGGCTGATTGCAGCCTGCCAGGGTTTAAATTTCCCAGGGAGAGGGGCACTTCACTCACAACTCAGCCGCTTTTCAGGGGTTTCCGTGACAAGCAGCTGAGTGCAGCCTGCTGCGGTTTAAATTTCCCTGTCCTTGCCGCTGCACAGCACAGGAAGAGGGACATTGAAATCCCCCCCTCAGCTGCTTGTCAGGGAAACCTCTGACACGCGGCTGAGTGCAGCCTGCTGGGGTGAAATGCCCTTCTCCCTGCTGCTGCACAGCAGCAGGGAGAGGGGCACTTCACCCCCAACTCAGCCACTTGTCAGGGGTTTCCTGACAAAGTCTCCCCTCCCTCCAGCCAGCTGGAAGGAGGGAGACTTTGAAGGGAAGGAGGTTCCCCACATCATTTGCAAACAGCATGGGGAGACTTCTTCCCTTCAGAGTCTCCCCCACTCCCTCTAGCCAGCTGGAAGAAGGCAGACTTTGAAGGGAAGGTGTTGCCAAGTAGGCCCCCTCCCCTGCTTTGAAGCCTGCTATGAACTGTGCTAAAGTTTCCTGCGTTGCTGTTTTACTGCTACACCAAAGACTGCTTTGCACGTGTGTGCTCTGATACACGTGTCAGTTTCCTGCCTGCGTGTCAATTACCTTGCTGCTGCTATAGACTGTGTAGTTTACTGACTCCATGTTTGGGTAACTGCACAAAAGGACTCTCTTTCTGGGCAGCCCTGCCCTGACCTATATCTGGAATTCCCAGTGTGTGTTTGGACTCTGTTACAAGTGTGCCCCGTGCCTGCACTGCCATCTACCACGGACCGTGCCTGTTCCCTGCTTTGGACTGTGTTTTAAAGTGTTGTTCCCGCTGCCTCCATGGAAGCCTGCCTCATATGGGCCCAAGCCGCTGCTAGCAGCCGGGCGCCTGCCGGGGAAACCTCCAGCGAGCCTGGCTAGGCGCTCCCTGGTCAGTTCCCGCCTGGAGCCTCCCGCGAGCCGGTCGCCGAGCTTGCCCTCGCTACCGGGCAGCCTGCTATCCAGCCCCAGCTATGCCCAGCCGGCATCCATGTTCTCAGGCAGACAGAAGACCCTGGGAAGAGGACTGCTTTGAGAAGCCATTTCGGCGAAGCGGGCACACCACGTCCGCAGCGAGAGCCCCTCGCCCCGCTCTGCATATCTTAAGAGCCGCCCCGGAGAAGGAACTAAGTGCTGACCATCCCAAGCACTTAAAGAATGCATCTCAAAGAAACCTCCGCATTCCAGAAGCTGATGACATCAGGACAAGCCCTGTCCGCTGGAACATCCTTTCAGCCCACTTGGATTTCCCCCTCCCTCTTTTGTCCCCTCTTCCTGAGGTGTCACTTATCACAATCTGATTACTAAAGTGGCCCATCCAAGCCATTCAGTAGCCCATTAGACCCTTTGTTTTAATCTGTGAGAACCACCAAGTACAGCACCAGCCCCAGGGTACGTTTTGGGGTATTTAAGCCGGTCTCCCAGACCACTCGGTGCTCAGGCCATTCCCTATCCAGACCTCCTTGCTGTCCGTCTGTGGTCCCAGTGCTGGCATTGGGCCACCCTCGCTGCCGTGTCTCTGCTTCGCTCCAGGATTGTGAGTATTTCCCTTACCATCGTTGGGAACCAGCTAATGCGAACGTCTCTGTATTTCCTACTCTGTATTTCTTAGACCTTGTATGTTCTTTGTATGATTGTGCAAGCTAGGCTTACGCTACACTCAATACACGTGTTTGGACCTTACTCCTTGTCTGCCTCTTTTTCACTAGAGTGTCTGGGATCGGGACCTCCGTAAACATAGGTTATGATCCTCGCTTAATATTAATAGTTACAGACTGCTATAGCTAATTCCCCATTATAATAAAGAGCAGTTCTGGTAACAGTTTACTGGTGGAGAATGCGGGCATAACCCAGTTCGTGTGAATGCACGTGAGTCGACACGTGTGTTTTCAGCGAACTGACGTAGAGGAAAATTTTCCAGACCTCAGTGCAAGGAGCGCAATTTAGCTTAGGGAATTAAAAGTGTGAGTGTGTGTGGCTCTAGCGAGCATTTCTATCTTGTGGGTTGGCTTTTCCCCATTTCCTCCTTCAGCCAGCTTTGGACTACTTGCCTTTTGTGGTGCACCGCGAGGCCCTCCAGCCGTTATAACCGGTGTACTGTGGGTGAGGACCTCTGAACTGGTGAAGTTCCTGGCCACCTTCCGGGCCGCCTAAACGCGTCGGTGTAGGTGGGATCCCAGAAGTAGGCTCTATAGATTTATATATATATATCCTGAAGCAGCACATATAAAATTCTCTTCCGCCCTCCCCCGTCTCTCCTAAGTCCGTCCAAACCACGTTCCTGCCAGCACTTAGGCTTCAATCCCCGCTCCGGAGGAAACGTGAAGGGATCGATAGTCCGTTTGGTTGTTCAGTCAGTTTAGCTTTGGGAATCTAAAGCCAGGTTCCTGAAGCCCCGCGGCAGCCGGCCGCACCGTGCTTAAGAGTTTTAAGGTAGACTCTTGGGCGCTTTTCCGCTTGCGAGTTTTAAGTTAGACTCGTGGGCGCACCTCGCTTGGGAGTCAGTGGGACTCTTGGGCACACTTTTGCTTGGGAGTTGTTAGAACTCTTGAGCGCTTTTCCGCTTGGGAGTACCGTGGTTTTACTCCTGAGCAATTTTGCTTGGGGACGTGCAGAGGCAGTCCTTGAGCGCTTTCAGTCTTTTGGTCTTGGCTTGGAGACAGTTTAACCGTTTGTCTCTGAGCACGAGGCCTGGGGACACTTTGAGTTTAGTTCTTGGGCAGAGAGCTTGAGAGCATTTGCAGCTTCTGAAGCAGAGGCTTGGGAGCATTTCTGGTTGCCTGAGCAGAGGCTTGGGAGACCCCTTAGTTGCAGTTCCTGAGCAGAGGCTTGGGGACACTTTTTGGTTTTCCGAGTATAGGCTTGGGAGACCCCTGAGCTTTGGCTTCTGAGCAGAGGCTTGGAAGCACTGAGCGTTTTTGGTTCTTGGGCTTAGAGAGCTTGAGAGCACCCTCTGAGCCAGTAAACTTTTCCTGGTCCCGTGGCTTGTAGGCAAGCTTGAAACGGGAATAGGAATTTTCCCTTCTCCCCCGGTGGAGAAGAAACGAGTATAGGACCCTTAAAATACCCTGTAAACCCTAAAAGTAGAACCTTAAAACCCCCTGGTAAAAACCCTTGAGGACCTGAGGGAAGGATAAACCTCCCAAAAGGGACATAGAGAGGAAGAAGTTGTTAAAACCCTTGAGCAGCTTTAATCGCCCCACCCCTGGTGTCGCTGATCCACTCTTTAACCTCCCCCGAGATCAGCCTTAAACTAAAAAGGAAAATGTACCGGGCAAACCCCACCGTGCCCCGCCTGGAGAAGTGGCTAGTTAAGAAGGGAGATTGCCCTTGGGAAGCCGGTTCCTTCAAGGGACCCGACCCACTCCAGATAGTCAGAAGCGCCTTCCAAGATTTTTGTGACAAGGAGAAACCTAGGTCTAGCAAAAAGGACAGGTATGGAGCCTGGGCACTTTTTACCGCCCTGCAGGACAGTGTGTCCCTAATTAGCAAGTTGCAAACAGCACAGGAGGAGTTAGAGGAGAGGTCAAAACGAGAGCAGGACGCCTTGCGCCTAGAAATCCAGACTCTCAGGACCAAACTAGTCGAACAGGAAAGAGACCATGAGGAGAAAGCAGTTGAGTGGCGCGCTGAACGCGTCAATTTCATATTGGAAAAACAAGGATTAACTACCGCCCTCCAGGATGCCCAGCACAAGGCTGAGGCGGCCACCGCTCGTGCCGATATGGCTGAACATGCAGTAGTTGAGGGACAGGAAAGAATCGCTAAGCTAACCCATGCCGCCCAGTTCATGGCAGAGCATAACCACTCCAAGGTAACCTCCGCAGACCACTCCACTTGTAGGAGGGAGCTAGAGGCTCTAAAGCAGCACCTGGGAATGCAGCAGGCCGTAATTTCCACCGTGCATCCCGCAGCCCTCTTGGCCCTCCCCGAAGGTAGTACCGACAACTGGTCGCCCCCTTCGTCCCAACCCGAGGAAGCCCCACAGCCCCTCCATCCAATAGCTACTAAGGAAATAGTATCCATGGACGAGGATGGCAGGAAAACAGACCGGGTCGTTAAGGAAACCCGCAATTGGAGGCCTGATGAGCTCCAAGCCATAGCAGATCGCATGGGACCCCTAAACCGAGACACCGCCATCCAGTGGTTCACCCATGTGACCACCTCTCAGCCCTCCGCTAGTGGTTCCGATGTGGCCCAGCTGGCCCGCCAATGCGCTGCCCCTGAAATAGTCTCGGCCCTGAATGCCTATATCTCTAACCGAAGGTTAGCCACCCGCAGCCAGTATGGAGCAATTAAAGAGATCTGTGCATTCCTGTGGCCCACCAAAAGCTTGAAAGCCCTGTACATTGCAGAGTCTCAAAAACCCGGAGAGGACCCAGAGGCATATTTAGCTAGGAAACAGCTTCTTACAGAGCTAGCAGATGAAGTAGATTTAGATGCAAGCGATGTACCCGACTTTGACGAGTTAGAATTCAGGAGAGCAGTCTTAGATGGACTCAATAGTACCACCCGCCTAGCACTGGCAGGAGTGGAGCCCGGGAGCATCTCATGGGGAGACCTGGAGGCTTGCATCAGAAGCATTGCTGGCCTGTTGCGAGAAACCGGCGCCATCCGCCATGTGAAGCCCCCGGCCTCTCGTAGGAAGGAGAGCGAGCCGATAAGTGCAGTCACCTATGCCAATCATGGCCCCCACTCTCAATACCGACCACAGGGACGCAGCCCGTATCCGGAGGCAAGGGGAGGAATCCTGAGGGGAAGGAGCGGCAGCTTTAACCGGGGAAGGGGACCGAGGGACTACCGCCCGGGAGTCTCCTTTGCACCCGCCCCGAGTTACAGTTCCTCCTCCCAGCAAGGACCCCACGAGCCCCGACTACAGGATGCACCCATAGCCCCTTCTCACTCGCGAGCATCGCACCCGTACCACCACCAGGTCTACCCGCCTCCAGATCAGTCTAATGCTTGGGGAGCATCGCAGGGCGACCACGAGGGCTACCGGGACCGCGGCAGCACGCCCCAGTCCAGGGACTCCCTCCGTTGGGAACTTTGGATGCGCCTCAAAAACATTGGAGCGAACATGGAGCTCTTCGACGGAAAGCCCACGTCCGTTCTAATGAAGGCGATCATGGAGTGGGAAGACCAGCAGCAGCCCCCAGTACCTCCGTCGGCGCCCCCTTTGCCGCCAGACCCTCCCTTCTCGAGTCCCCCGATAGCTGCGGTTCGAGAACGCCCGAACCCCAACAACCCCTTTAGAGGAAGCGCCGCTTCCACCGACCAGAGTGCAGGATCAGAATAGGGTTGCCCCGAGTCCCAGTCTCCCTCCGTGGGCATAGTTGCCAAACTAAAGCCGGACACATGGGGGAGACCGACAGTGAAGGCAGGGATCGGGACTCCCGGGGAAAAGAAGAAGCCTGCCACCCTCCTCATAGATACCGGAGCTTCACTTAATATACTCCGGCCCACCTTAGTCACAAAGGGAACTCAGACCCCCACAACCATGCAGCTCGCCGGTTTTGGAGGCGGCACGCAGGAATCCCCGGTCTGGCAGGATATCCCCCTCTCCGTTGGGAACCTGGCCACCCGGATTTCGGCATGCGCAAACCGGGGAGAAGACGATGGACTTTTGGGCATGCCATTTTTCCGTGCCGAGGGACTGACCATTGACTTAGCAAACGGGCTCCTGTGGCGCATCCCGGGAGGCCCAGACTTTGTTAATGCGGTCCATCGATGTGCAGCCCTCAAGGCCCCCCTTCCTCTCGCCCCCATCACAGGAGACCCCTGGGTTCAGGACTTTCCCGAAGTGTGGGTGACAGATAAGGCCGAGTGTGGGATAGTGAAGGGCGCCTGCGTCCTGATTGAAGGAAAGGACCCCCCTCCCCAAAGACAGTACAAGTACCCAGCAGAAGCTGAGGCAGGGATAGCCAAGACTATAGAAGGACTCCTTGAGTGGGACGTCATACTCCCGATGCAGTCCATCTGCAACGCCCCATTGTGGCCAGTTCTGAAAGCAGATGGAGTGACCTGGAGAATGACGGTCGACTTCCGTGCCCTGAATGCCACCACCCCTCCAGTTGCCCCGGTTGTGGCCAAGTATAATGAGATCCTAACGGCCATTGCCGCTGGGTCCCGGTTTTACTCAGTCATAGACCTGGCCAATGCTTTCCACTCTATCCGGTTGCATGAGTCTTGCTGGTACAAGTTCGCGTTCACTTTCCGCGGCCAGCAATACGCATTCAAGCGGACACCCCAGGGATTCCACTCCAGCCCCAGCATTTGTCATGCCCATGTAGTTCAGATGTGGGAACACCTCCAACCCTCCTCGAGGCCCCACGTACTGAGCTACGTGGATGACATTTTAGTCCACGCCCCCACGGAAGAATTAGCCCGCCAAATCACCAGGGAAGTCCTGGAACTCCTCCGCGAGACTGGGTTCAAGGCAAGCAGGGAAAAGGCCCAATTGGTTCAGACCAGCGTCAAGTACCTGGGTCTGACCCTGGGACCCGAGGGTCGCACCCCGGACGCCCAGCGAATGGAGGTCATTTCCAAGCTGCCTGCACCCACCGATGTCCCCTCCCTCAGAGCCCTTCTAGGAACTTTTAACTTTTCCCGAGACTTCATCGAGTCCTTTGCAGACAAAGCTCGCCCCCTTTATGCTCTCCTCAAGAAGAACACTCCCTGGGAGTGGGGACCGGAGCAACAGACAGCCTTAGCCGAGCTGAAGCGCAGTCTGGCCGCAGCCCCAGCCCTAGCCCATCCAGATGTTACCCAGCCATTCTTTATTCAGCTGGCAGTATCAGACAAGAGCATAGGAGCCACGCTCACCCAGCAGCAAGCGGGGACCGCTAGAGTAGTAGCCTATGCCTCTCGCAACCTAACCGCAGTAGAAACTAAGTTCAGCCCATGCGAAAAGACTTGCCTTGCTCTAGTTTGGAGTCTGACCCATTGGGAATTTATCATAGGAGGCTCCCGCACAATAGTTCAAACTACTCACACGCCCCTCAAATATATTCTGTCTGGCAAGATACAAGACGGACAAGTTTCAAACGCCCGCATAGCCCAGTGGACCCTGGCCCTGGTCAACCGCGGAGTAGAATTCAAAAGGGAGACCACTGAGCCACCAGCCCCCTATGGCCTATTGGTAACCGGGACCGAGCACGAGTGCCCCCTGGACCCGCCACCACAGGTTGTCTGGCCAGTCACTTGGGGAGTCCCGCTAGAGGAAGCCCGACAGAACGGCTTCACATGCTGGTTCTGTGACGGCTCCTCCTTTCACGTTGGAGGCTCCCCACGGACAGGCTACGGCGCCGTGCGAGTGAGCGATGCCCATACTCTCAAAGGTCCAGCCCGCCCCCATTCCAGCCAAGCGGCTGAGGTGCAAGCGCTTCTGGCAGTGCTTGAGTTTGAGCCCCCAGAAAGCCCACTTGCCATTTACACAGACTCGGATTGGACGGCCAAAGCCGCCACGGTCTGGCTCCCGGTGTGGCAGAATCAGGGGTGGAGAGCTAGCGATGGGAAACCCGTAGCCCACCTACAGCTATGGCAGCAAGTAGCAGCACTCCTTCAGTCCCGCGCAGGCCCAACGCAGGTGACCCATGTCAAGGGACACCAGAAGACAAATTCAGAGACCGCTTATTGGAATGACCAGGCAGACCTTGCAGCCAAGGCAGCCGCCACTGAAAATGCTCCCCTACCGGAACCAGCCACCGATTGTCCCCTCCGCCCTGTCACCACTCGGGCACAAGCCCGCAGCCAAGCTCAGGGAACCGCAGGAACACTAGACCTAGCACAACTGCAGCAATCTGACCCAGAAATAACTGACCTCCTAGCCGCAGGAAGGGATCAGACAGGGAGACTCATGGTCAGAGAAGAGGAAGGCATAGTTTGGGCAGTAGATGCAGCCGGCGAACGCCATTGGGTAGTGCCATTGGAAGTTAGGGCTGACTTAATTCAGTTTGTCCACGAGCAGGGACACCGAGGCAAGGATCTGACTCTGGAAAGGGTAAAAGAGGTTGGTTGGTGGCCTGGCATGCGCACCGAAGTAGCGCAATGGGTAGACAACTGTCTGTCCTGCGCTATGGTCAATGCAGACCCCACCGGACCTAGAGCCCCCCTCCAGCATTGACGGACCCTGGGCTCGCATACAAATTGACTTTATCAGCCCCCTTCCCCCCACTGCTCGCGGCAATCGCTACTGCCTCACTGTCATAGACCCCTTTAGCAAATGGGTCGAAGCGTTTCCGTGCAAGCGCAACAATGCAGCCACCACAGCCAAACTACTGTTCAACAATGTCTTTTCAAGATGGGGCATTGTGAAAGTCATGGACTCTGATTTAGGCTCACACTTCATCGGAGAAGTTACACAGGAGCTTTGTAAAGCACTGGGCATCCAGCAACGTTTCCACATAGCAGGCCACCCTCAAGCTTCAGGCGCAATAGAAAGAACCAACCGGACCCTCAAGGAGGCTCTCCGCAAGATGGTTCGCTCCTCCGGGAGAGACTGGGATGAAAAACTCCCCATAATCCTAATGGCCATTAGAGGCACTACCGCAGTTCACGGGCTCACACCCCATATGGTAATGACAGGGCGAAGAATGCAGCTCCCGGAAGCCTTCTGGCTAGATACGCAGCTCCCTTCCGATATGCAGCCCGTAGTGATTAATGACGCCTGGGTCCAAGACCTGCTCTCGTCCATACACGCCGTCCACATGCAAGTGGCCCAGAAGTTGGGCACAGCTCAGAAAGATATGGACCGCAAATTAGGATGGGTCAGGAACCCCAGGCAGTGGGAGGAAGGACAGCTCGTTCTGTACAGGAAGTTTTCGCAAAAGGCGCATTCGCTAGCAGCCAAATGGCAAGGCCCAGTCCCTATCACAAAAAGAGTCTCCCCAGCTGTCTATCAGGTAGCCATCCGGAGAAAGACAGGAGGAACATGGCTAAAATACTTTCACGCCTCTCAATTAAAAGAATGGAGAGGGAAGCCGCTGCAAACCGCCCCTCCTGTGTATGACCCTGGGGGAACCGCCACCAGCCCAGCCCCCCTCTGCCCAGTGATTCGCCAGATATCCCTTCACCCTGGGCCAGAGAAACCCTGTGTCCCCTTAGACCAGACTTTTGTAGCTTTAGTATAAAAGAAACAGTAGAATATGTAGATGTAAGAGTTTTTCTAATTCTATTCTTTAACTTCACTAGGCGGGCCCCACAGTTGGGACCCTTAGGGAAAGACACGGCAATCAAAGCCAAATAGGACCACCACCGAAAGTGATTCTCAATTGGATTGTAAGCCGCATGTTCGGAAAAAAATTGCACAGGCAAAAGAGATTTGCTGTGTGAAAGTGGTTGGAGAGGCTTTAGCCCAGGGTGCATACATTCTTTCGAACATAGTGGAACCACCAAATAAGGTGATCCCTGTATTCGAAAATATATCACCCGCCGTGCTAGTGAAGATCCCGCATCTACGTAGATTCGGGGTCTCACCTGCCAGACCCACGCTTTTCGCATGATGGTCGGCTTTGGCTTTGAGGGCCGTGCCTCCCCTGGAAAAGGATCCCCAAATAGCCCAACATCCCTCTTTTACTAATGTTCATACCCGTCATGGTGAGTTGCTATACGGCGCCACCATCCAGTACGCTTTAGTGCAAAAGTAAAAGACCCGCCAGTATTTTGTAAATATGTTAACTCTGGAATGTGTTATTGGGGTGCGTTCGCCACGCACAAGGGGCAGCGTACCTCATTTACATAGCCAGAATCCCCTGCGCCAAGATGACCCTCGAACAACCCAGACCCAGTGGCGCCGGCAGATCTCGGCCGCCTCCGCCGCTTTTCGATAAACGCTGCCGAGCACCTTCGGCTCCACTTCGGCCCTTTCCGCCAGCAGCCGCCCGCCCCACGTAATCTTTTCCCTTGCCCGTACCGTACAAAGGAAAAGAAGGGGGGGGAGACATATTGAAGATATAATGAAGCCATGTCAGGCCTTCCAGGTGAGGGCAACCCGAAAGTACCCCACACCCGTATGCTTCTTGCTCCTTATATTTTTCTTGCTCAGTGTATTTTTCTTTTTGCCCGGTGTACCTTTTTTTTTTGAAACCAGAAAATGGGGCCGCCCGAGGGAGTCCCTCCAAAAATTGCTAGTCCTGCAAACATATGACGAAAGCCCATTTTTAGGAAATTAAAACAAGGGCCCCCGTCTGCAGCAACCCTTATAGTTAATGGAAGCCGCTCTTTAGTTTTTTTTCCATTTTAAAGCGGCAAGGCCAGGCCGAACCGGACCGACAGCTCTCAGCCCGCAAAATAAAAATAGCCCGCCGCCAAGCAAGGGGCACCTGAAGGCCACATAGTCCAGGCACCCAGGGACCCCTGGGGCGAGTTTGCATAATCCCGCCTAACGCACAGCCGACCCTTGCTCGACGTAAAGACGTTTCCCCTCTGAAATACACACGCCTTAGAAAGAAACCTTCGCACAGGAGTTCCCCAGAGCAACAAGCTGGAAGGCTCGCTTAGTGCTCCGGGACTTCTCGTTCGAGCCCCAATCAGTAATAGTGCTGGCAGAAATACGCCCTCCTTTTCCCCGCTTTACTTTATTTTATTTTGCTGCAACAAACTCAGGGAACCTGTACTTATATCCGCAGGTCTCCCCAGGATATTTTCACCACAAAGGAAAAGGAAGGCCAGGAGATGAGGCACCTGGCTACTCTGTGTTTGCTCGTGCTGGCAGGCACCCTAATAGAGGGACGCCCGTCCAAATTAATGCCCTACCCACATTGGAGATGCATCAATACATTGGCAGGAAACGAAATGATGGTCTGCAAAGTTGTACAGCAGAGCAATATAACCACCCCCACGGACCGCACTAACTTCCGCAGTTGCGAAGAGCAGTGGATCCGACCCCCAGAGCTTGTCATTTTATGTGTGGGAGTGAAAACCATGTCCCAAGAATTAGTATGCTATTCACCTACTGACACAGTGTCACCACTTGCTCCGATTCCTTGTATGTTTCTTCCCCGTATAAGGCCAGCCCCCACCGCAGTCCCGGTGGTAGACAAATATACCACCCCCGCCAACTTCGAAACCTCGCCATTTGTCACTGAGGCTTTCGGACCATACTGTGAAGTAATTGTAGTGTCGGCCGCAGTATGGAAGGCAGGAGACCCCTTTAGAATGACCATCCTACTAGGCACCACTGCCACTGAGTCTGCATCAGTCACTGTCATGCCCCCTTCAGGCACAGCTCTCTCCTTCGCTATAGAGCACTGGGAGAACCTGACCTGGATTGTAAAGGAGGAAGACCTAGCCAAACACGGCCCACCCGATTGGATACTGGTTCAACAGACGCCCGAATGCCAAACCAAGCCCCTAGTAGAGAAATTTCACCGGCTTGGGCTGCTCTTTGTAAATTTGACTCACGAACCAGGCAATTATTCCCTGCTGATCCGGACCCAGGAGACCCACACCATCCAAATTGACCCTTTGATTGTTAGCAATAAGCAATTAAGCCAAGGCGGCACGCACCTAGTGGGCTCCCATGTTTTGAAAACTGACATTCGAGAGAGAGTTCTAGTCCGCCCGCAAATGTCTTTAAAAGAGATCCGCATAGACTTAGCTGAGCTAAATGTAACCCAGAGGCTGCCGCAGTGCGCTCCCTATCTGGAGGCCGGTAGCAAGGGTTGGAATGCATGGCTACAACTGTGGATCGATCCCTCTCCTTCTCTCTCGCGTGCCAGACGAAGCATTGCCGACTGGACTGCTCCTGCAGCCGGAGGCTTAGCAATCATGGATTCGGTCAATATTGAGACTCTCGCTAACAAGTTTGCCCATGTCACGACTAGCATCTCCGACTTAGGTAAACCGGTGGTGCAGTCCCTAAATTCCATTTCGAATGGGCAACACGAGATCAGCTCCATTTTAGTTAACTGGGAGAGTCAAATTGAAAGAGATTTTTCTCTGCTGCTCAAAGGGACACAGTCTTTGGAACGCAACATGTCAATAGCCATGGCATGTATGCAAGCCCAACAATTAAATCAGGCTGTGGCCATGGGGCTAATTCGGCAAGCCACGGACGGGCACTTGCCCCTGGAAATTAAAAGATTGATTATGCCCAAATTGTCACCCATAGAACTGGAGCTTGAATCCTGGTGGTCTCTCGTAAATTCCTCATTCTCGCCGACCACCCAGGAGCTTAAATTATTTTTATTAACGGCCAGTGCGCACGAGTCATTCCATGTGTATCCAGTCGTACCTCTGGGACTCCAAGTCAGCGACACCGAAGTCCTCTACGCCCGCCACCCCGACCATTGGGCCCGCTTCACCCCGACCGGATGGCAGCTCGTCAGCCTCCAAGGGTGCCAGCATCGAGACCAGACCGGCTTCATTTGCCAAGACCAAGCCTTTGCACCGCATCACCCCTGTGTAGCCCCGCAAGTCGACGCCCTCAATGAGTGCTCCTTCGAGGTCGTCCGGGAGAACAGCTCCGCCGTGGTCTACATTGGGAAAGGATGTGCCTGCGTGCGAACGGCCTGCGACTTTGTGATCCTGAACTCGTTCCAGCTGAAGCCCGTGATTCCGGGAGTCAACCGCTGCTTTTGCAACCTGTCTTCGGTGGCAGCCTGCGACTTCACCTACACGGTACCGGTCTGGACCCAAGAAGAGATCCTGGTGGCACCCTCCATCTATCGTTATGTGAAGCCCATTTCCCTTGGCATCGGTCTGGAGCTAATCCATGAGCTCCTGGCCCACCCGCAGCTCCCCCGCACCCTCCAGGGCATCCAGAGGGACGGGGACACCACTGCTTTGGTTGTGTCCCACAACGGAAAGGAGATTTTGGATCTGGTCCAGCGGATTAAGACCACCGGTGAGCACTCGTGGTGGGAAACCCTCTTTGGCTGGAGCCCCACTGCCACTGGAATTTACAATTTGGCTTTGCACCCGATCATCGTTATTTTGGCTTTTCAAGTTTTATTATGTGCCTCATTACTTTATTTGGGCTGTTGGAGCCGCCGACAGCTCCAGCAACTCCAGCTGTCTTGCCGCTTGGATCACTATAACCCTGACCTTCTTTTGCCTTAAGGGTCGTTCTTGGCGCCCTCCTTTAACCCTTGTTTGTTTTATTGCTTGTGCCGGTATGAACTATGATTATGTTTATTATGTGTATGAATCCTGCACCGGCCCCATGGACGCTCTGCTGCCGGACGCCGCTCCGAGGCCCTCTTGTGGACTAGGGGGGGACCTATTACTCTGCCTCCCAGCCCACGGCCCGTCTCCAAACGACCGCCAGCAGCGCCACCTCCATGAGGACTAGAACTGTGTGCCTGAAGCCCTTCTCGCCGCCTGCCGACCCTGCCCTGTGGATTGACACAGACAGCAAGGGGGGGTGGAAGTGTGTTTTGGAGCACATGGACTAAGCTTGCTTGTTCTTGTAAATATGCAACCCAGTCCAGCGGCTGTACTGCGGACTGAGCCGTCTGTGATCTTTGTAGCTCTATTGTTTTATGAATTTCTTTGCATTGCTTTCATGAATTTCACTCCCATGAATTTAGCCCCGAACTAGTCCCTCTCTCTATCTACTGCAAGTGCGCCCATGAACTTTATCCCGATGAATTTGATTTTAACCTTTTGAATTGCCTTCTTAACCCAACTCCCTCCGCCGAGGCAGTTCTAGTCTATGAATTTGATTTTAATCCAACCATAATGATTTGGTTTTTAATTGCAGAGTTTATTTTTCTGGCCCCCATGAGCCCTTCCGCCGCCTACCCCTCATGAATTGTTTCCACACACTTGCTTTTATCCTTGCTGCTTTCAACTTCATGAACTGTTGCTTTTAATCACATATATGTATTTATGATTTTAACCATTTATGAATTAGCCTACCCTCAATGAATTATGCCATGCTTGCACATTTCACTTTACCCTGTATGAATTGCTTTTAATTGTCCCTGCTTATCCATGAATTGATCCATGTATATTAATTGCTCCTGGTTTTTAATGCTTTTAACCCGTCATGAATTCCGTATGAATTACCTTCAATCATGAATTAATCAATGTACACAATTATGAATTATTGCTATTTATATGCATGAATTGATCATTGCTGCCTATTACTATTACTATTTATTCTGACGATTGCACTTAGCACACCCCCTGGTGTGAACCCAGAGACCTGCAGCCCATTGGCTGATCTAAATTGCACTTATTCGGTTAGGTGGTTCTCCAAACTAAATTTTTGAGTGATGCCTCCCCCTCCTTCCCTTCCCACTCCTTCTTCGCTCGAAGCTCGACCACCGGACATTGCCGACCACCTCACCTTTGAAGTCAAGTTCGGAGACCCGCGCGCCTGACGTCCCGGGGTCTCCGAGGGGGGGAATTGTTGCCAAGTAGGCCCCCTCCCCTGCTTTGAAGCCTGCTATGAACTGTGCTAAAGTTTCCTGCGTTGCTGTTTTACTGCTACACCAAAGACTGCTTTGCACGTGTGTGCTCTGATACACGTGTCAGTTTCCTGCCTGCGTGTCAATTACCTTGCTGCTGCTATAGACTGTGTAGTTTACTGACTCCATGTTTGGGTAACTGCACAAAAGGACTCTCTTTCTGGGCAGCCCTGCCCTGACCTATATCTGGAATTCCCAGTGTGTGTTTGGACTCTGTTACAAGTGTGCCCCGTGCCTGCACTGCCATCTACCACGGACCGTGCCTGTTCCCTGCTTTGGACTGTGTTTTAAAGTGTTGTTCCCGCTGCCTCCATGGAAGCCTGCCTCATATGGGCCCAAGCCGCTGCTAGCAGCCGGGCGCCTGCCGGGGAAACCTCCAGCGAGCCTGGCTAGGCGCTCCCTGGTCAGTTCCCGCCTGGAGCCTCCCGCGAGCCGGTCGCTGAGCTTGCCCTCGCTACCGGGCAGCCTGCTATCCAGCCCCAGCTATGCCCAGCCGGCATCCATGTTCTCAGGCAGACAGAAGACCCTGGGAAGAGGACTGCTTTGAGAAGCCATTTCGGCGAAGCGGGCACACCACGTCCGCAGCGAGAGCCCCTCGCCCCGCTCTGCATATCTTAGGAGCCGCCCCGGAGAAGGAACTAAGTGCTGACCATCCCAAGCACTTAAAGAATGCATCTCAAAGAAACCTCCGCATTCCAGAAGCTGATGACATCAGGACAAGCCCTGTCCGCTGGAACATCCTTTCAGCCCACTTGGATTTCCCCCTCCCTCTTTTGTCCCCTCTTCCTGAGGTGTCACTTATCACAATCTGATTACTAAAGTGGCCCATCCAAGCCATTCAGTAGCCCATTAGACCCTTTGTTTTAATCTGTGAGAACCACCAAGTACAGCACCAGCCCCAGGGTACGTTTTGGGGTATTTAAGCCGGTCTCCCAGACCACTCGGTGCTCAGGCCATTCCCTATCCAGACCTCCTTGCTGTCCGTCTGTGGTCCCAGTGCTGGCATTGGGCCACCCTCGCTGCCGTGTCTCTGCTTCGCTCCAGGATTGTGAGTATTTCCCTTACCATCGTTGGGAACCAGCTAATGCGAACGTCTCTGTATTTCCTACTCTGTATTTCTTAGACCTTGTATGTTCTTTGTATGATTGTGCAAGCTAGGCTTACGCTACACTCAATACACGTGTTTGGACCTTACTCCTTGTCTGCCTCTTTTTCACTAGAGTGTCTGGGATCGGGACCTCCGTAAACATAGGTTATGATCCTCGCTTAATATTAATAGTTACAGACTGCTATAGCTAATTCCCCATTATAATAAAGAGCAGTTCTGGTAACAAAGGAGGTTCCCCATGCCGTTTGCAAATGGCGCAGGGAACTTTCTTCCCTTCCAAGTCTCCCCCCTCCCTCTTACAAACAGCCAACCCAGAACATGTTCGTGAACAGGGCCATGTTCGTGGTTGTTCATGATTCCCTGTTCGTGGATGGCAATGAACAATGAACATCATGTTCGGTTTTTGTTCCTGTTCGTGCCCACCTCTACTTGTGGCAACCAGGAAGAGGGCCTTCTCAATAGTGGCACCAAAAGGGAGATTTGTATGTCCTCCTCTCTTGCTGTCTTGCTGAAGACTTTTTTTGTTTGTTTGGTATGCCATCAGTGATTCCTCCTTCCTACCCAATGTTTTAATTTTCATTTAAAAGTTTTTGTATGCATATTTTACCTCTGGCTTTAATAGTATATTTTTGTTGGTTTTAATGGTTTTTAAGATGTGGTTTTATTTATTTATTTATTCTATTAAACTTCTACTAAACTTCTATTTCTCCCTCTCCACAAGCGGTA